>NW_026652281.1:103903328-104202309 GCF_009828535.3 Hylobates moloch
AAAAAAAAAAAAAAAAAAAAAAAGATAATGGTGTCAGCTAGGTGTGGTGGCTCACACCTGTAATCCCAGCACTTTGGGAGGCCAAGGTGGGAGGATCACTTGAGCCCAGGAGTTCAAGACCATAAGACCAGCCTGGACAACATAGTGGGACCCTGCCTCTACAAAAAAAATCAACAAAAATTGGGCATCATGGTGCATGCCTGTACTCTTGGCTGGCTGCTTGGGAGGCTGAGATGGGAGGATCACTTGAGCCTGGGAGATAGAGGCTGCAGTGAGCTCAGATGGCACCACTGCACTCCAGCCTGGGTGACAGCGTGAGACCTTGCCTCAAAAAAGAAGAAAAAAAAAAAACAACGTCAGGACGTTAGCTTTCTTCATCCGAGGTTTCTCTACTTCTAAGGTACGAATTAAAAAATAGGTTTTGTTGTCACTCATGTTAAGAATTTCTGGTTTTATTGTCTTTATCTTATCATAAGCCCCATATACATATTTCCCCCCTAAGAATGGATAGCTATAAACAATAAAGGTGATGTTGCAAACCTTGTAAAATATTCATTAATGTAAAAATTATCAATCTAAGATGATCTTTCCCAAAATTCCCTGTACTATAAAGTCAGGTTCCTAAAAGGCACTTAGAATAAATTCTTCCTTTTAAGGAGGGAAAGAACTAAGGACAGTGTTGTTCAGGAGTGGAGCCCAGGGAAGCAAAGCATTCTGATTAGATAAAGAGCTTAGGATGCCTCATGCCCTGTCTCCTCATGGGCCCCCTTACCAGCTCCCATTCTTGGCTGTAGGGCTGTACGGAGAGGATGTTCTCAATCCAGCCTGGAGTGGCCGTCTCCAAGTAGTAAATGTCATACACATAGTCATCGTGTTTTTGTTCTTCCTGGTGCCTGACTCCTGGTCCATCCTCAGATACAGTCAATCGCTCACGGATCAACTCTACAGAATTGCAGAGGATCACATCTGGGTCAGATGTCTGTAAAGGAACCACAGATTACAGACATATGCATGACCCAAAACACGATGTTCCATGAAGAAGAACCTATGAGTTGGGTGAAGGAAGGCTCCCTACAGTGTTTTTCTTTTTTTTTTTTTGAGACGGACTCTCACTGTTGCCCAGGCTGGAGTGCAGTGGCGTGATCTTGGCTCACCGCAACCTCCGCCTCCCAGGTTCAAGTGTTTCTCCTGCCTCAGCCTCCCAAGTAGAGCTGGGACTACAGGTGCGTGCCACTACGCCTGGCTAATTTTTTGTATTCTTAGTAGAGATGGGGTTTCACTGTGTTAGCCAGGATGGTTTCGATCTCCTGACCTCAAGTAATCTGCCCGCCCTGGCCTCCCAAAGTGCTGGGATTACAGGCGTGCGCCACCTTGCCCGGCTACAGTTCCATAGTGTCGTGGTCAAGATTCTTATCCCCATGAATTCCTAGTCTTTTAATTAATTATTACATTAAAAAATCAAGAATCTCTGTAAAATTACTGTGTAGTTCTTATTTTAATATAGAAACGTACAAGATAGCCCCCTGCTCTTTTGTGCTCGGCTCTCACACCTATAATCCCAACGCTTCGGGAAGCCAAGGTGGACAGGTAGCTTGAGCCCAGAAGCTCAAGACCAGCCTGGGCAACATGGCAAAACTCCCATCTCTACAAAGAAATACAAAAATTAGCTGAGTGTGGTGGTGTGCACCTATAGTCCCAGGTACTCAGAGGAGGTTGAAGCTGCAGTGAGCCATGATCATGCCACTGTACTCCATCCTGGGTGACAGAATAAGACCTGTCTCAAAACAATGAAAGAAAAAAAAATATGGGAAGACTGGCCCAAGGAGAGGGGAAAGACAGAAGACCTGGCCAGTCTTGACCCCAAGCTCTGAGTCAGACCTGCTTCTATAGGTCTTCTGAGATCCTTTGGTATTATGCAATGTTCTCTCTTTGGGGATCAGTAGGCCCACCTTAGCACCCCTATGGCTGAACCTGAAATGAGTCTCTATTTTGTGTGGCCTCCTATAGAAGCCAACAGGTGTTCCTGGTGACCTCTACCATTGCCCATCATTTGGCTTGCCATATATTGACATCCTACTTTTAACCACAAATTGGGAATGGGCTCACCTATAGTCTTTCTACTGGAAAGAACAGTTTGAAATGCAATGTCCCAGAACAGAAATGGCCCAGGTAAGATGTGCTCCAGTGCTGACAGGCTGTATTATCCAGGGGCCTGGTGGCATGGGTCAGTTTGTTAACCACAGGGACATGCTGCAGATGGCTCCTCTTGATAGGTTCATCACAGGACACTGCATAGCTCCAAGCAGACAGCACGCAGGAAAATGGTGAAGATCCCATGGCCAAGGCAGACAAGGGGAGACCAATGCTATAATTTACAGACTAAGGAATTCTTCCTTGCTCCAAAGTCAAAAAGAAGCTAGAGATGCCAGTTTTTCTGCAGGCTGTTGAGCAAACTTAAAGCTACCTATGACGAAAGTTCTGGCTCCAACCCACAAGTCCCTCCACTCAGTCAAATTATGCAGCCATTAAAATATAAGATTGCTGGCACAGTGGCTCATGCCTGTAATCACAGCACTTTGGGAAGCCAAGGTGGGAGGAATGTTTGAGCCCGGGAGTTTGAGACCAGCCTGGGCAACGTGGCAAAACCCAGTCTCTACAAAAAATACAAAAATTAGCTGGGTGTGGTGGCGCAGGCCTGTGGCTCCAGCTACTTGAGAGCCTGAGGCAGGAGGATCACATGAGCCCAGGAGGTGGAGGCCGCACCGAGCTGTGATCATGCCACTGCACTCCAGCCTGGGCAACAGAGTGAGATGCTGTCTCAAAAAAAGGTATAAGACTAGCAATACAGAAAAATGACAGATACAGAATTTTGTACTCAGAAGGAAGTAAACCAGTTCTATTCTACCTACTTTTGGGTTGGTGGTAAAATGGGAGATTTTCCTCCTTTGCTATATTTTTTCAAATTTCCTATAATGAGCATAAATTTTTTTTTTCTTTTTTGAGATGGAGTTTTGCTCTTGTCACCCAGGCTTGAGTGCAATGGCGCGATCTCGGCTCACTGCAACCTCTGCGTCCCGGGTTCAAGCGATTCTCCTGCCTCAGCCTCCTGAGTAGCTGGGATTACAGGTGCGCACCACCATGCCTGGCCAATTTTTGTATTTTTAGTAGAGACGGGGTTTCACTATGTTGGTCAGGCTGGTCTCGAACTCCTGACCTCATGATCCGCCCACCTTGGCCTCCCAAAGTGCTGGCAACACAGGCACGAGCCACTGCGCCCGGCCTATTATTGCTTAAAGAGGCGGTTTTCATTATGTTGCCCAAACTGGCCTTGAACTCCTAGCCTTAGGTGATCTTTCTGTTTCAACCTCCTGAGTAGCTGGGACTAAAGGTGTGCACCACTCCTCCTAGCTAGAAGAAAAATAATTATTATTATTTCTGTAGAGATGGAGTCTTGCTATGTTGCTCAGGATGGTCTTGAACTTCAGGCCTCAAGCAATCCTCCTGCCTTGGCCTCCCAAAGTGCTAGGATTATAGGAGTAACCCACTGTACCCTTGCTGAAAATTATTTTAAAGTCTATGTCCATGTGTATTCATTCATTCACTCGGAATCAGGGCCTTGCTCTGTCGCCCAGGCTGGAGGGCAGCAGTATGATCATGGCTCACTGCAGTCTTGAACTCCTGGGCTCAAGTGCTCCTTTCTTGGCCTCCCAAAGTGTTGGGACTACAGGTGTGAACCACTGAGCCCAGCCCATATTTTCAGTTTCACTACACACAGCATTTTGTACTGTTAAACATATATATTTTCCCCTACAATCAGTCTTCACGGTTATCAGTTCTAAGGGTCCAGACAGTTGTATGTGTCAACCTCTTGGATATAATTTTTAACCTCCATGTATAGTGTTGCAATGAATGTGCCATTTCCTGCATTTGAAAATGGAGATGAAAGTGTCTAACTCATAAGGTTTTTGTGAGGATTAAATGAGTTAAATTAAAAGAAAATATAACAAGTGCCTAGCACGCTATTTGACATAATTACTTAGTCAATCAACAGTAGCATTTGTTAATATCATAGCTTAGCTTAGCTGTTTGCTTCTGCTGAATTATCTCCCTAGGATAAATCTTGGAGGTGAGACTACTAGTTAAAAGGAACTGACGTCCTTTAATTTTTAAATTTCCTATTAAATTTATCTAATAGGAATTTCTTTGCTTAAAATGTAAATTATGTCAATTTAAGGAGAAATTCATTGTAACATAACATAGAAATACTCTCATTTTTAAATTTCCTTAGAAATTTTTAATTTAAAAATTTTCCTAGATTATGCATGGCTTTAGATCCAAACAATAATAAATTTACATATGTAAAATATGGCTCCCATGCCATGCTGTTTTCCAAAAGGCTTGCATCAATTTTATTCCTACAATTGTGTACGCTTTTAATCATTGCCTTGTCAGCACTGCTATCAACTACTTTTTTCCTGCTAGTCTAGTATGCATAAAACCTCAAGCATGCTTTAAGCTTAAATTCATTTTTCCCCTATAATTACTCTGCGCAAACATTTTTGGTATGTTTGGAGTCGGTATTGCTTTACTGGAAAAATCTCTGTTCATATCCATCATCAGTTTATCTCCTAGTTTTCTTTATAAAATTAAATTAGCTATTTACTCTTGTTTTCTGAGATAGAGTTTTGCTCTTCTCGCCCAGGCTGGAGTGCAGTGGTGCAATCTTGGCTCACTGCAACCTCTGCCTCCTGTATTCAGGTGATTCTCCTGCCTCAACCTCCCGAGTAGACGGGATTACAGGCGCCCGCCACCACGCCCGGCTAATTTTTGTATTTTTAGTAGAAATGGGGTTTCGCCATGTTGGCCAGGCTGCTCTTGAACTCCTGACCTCAAGTGATCCACCTGCCTTGGCCTCCCAAAGTGCTGGGATTACAGGCATGGGCCACTGTGCCCAGCCTAGTGAACTATTTACTTGATTCAATTCCACTGAGCATTGGTTTACTTTACACATTTTACAAGTCATGCATTAGTCTGGAATGTTTTGGTGAAAGATGTGGCTACAGACATCATACACAAATTGCTATCCAGTTACACTAGCACCAGCTGGGCATGGTGGCTCACGCCTGTAATCCCAGCACTTTGGGAGGCCGATGCGGGTGGATCACCTGAGGTCAGGAGTTCAAGACCAGCCTGGCCAACATGGCGAAACCCCGTCTCTACTAAAAATACAAAATTAGCCGGGCGTGGTGGCTCATGCCTGTAATCGCAGCTACTTGCGAGGCTGAGGCATGAGAACTGCTTGAATCCAGGAGGCGGAGGCTGCAGTGAGCCGAGATCGTGCCACTGCACTACAGCCTGGGCGACAAGGGCTAGACTCCATCTCAAACAAAACAAAAACAACAATAAACAATTACACTAGTACCATTTGCTTGTTGCTTGTGGATTCATTTTGAATTATGATATTTTTAAGTTTGAAAAGTGATTAAAATGAGTTCTATGAAAAAGTTTATCAAGAGAGGGCATATTGGCTAGGCGCAGCGGCTCATGCCTGTTATCCCAGCACTTTGGGAGGTTGAGGCGAGCGGATCACTTGAGGCCAGGAGTTTGAAACCAGATTGGCCAACATAGCGAAACCCTGTCTCTACTAAAAA
This sequence comes from Hylobates moloch, assembly GCF_009828535.3. Taxonomy (NCBI): domain Eukaryota; kingdom Metazoa; phylum Chordata; class Mammalia; order Primates; family Hylobatidae; genus Hylobates; species Hylobates moloch. The sequence continues at coordinate 103,908,980 of NW_026652281.1, forward strand.
TCCAAAAATTAGCTGGGTGTGGTGGCTCACGCTTGTAATCCCAGCTATTTGGGAGGCTGAGGCAGGAGAATTGCTTGAACCCACGAGTCGGAGGTTGCAGTGAGCCAGCATCACGCCAATGCACTCTAACCTGGGCCACAGAGTGAGACTCTGACTCAAAAAAAAAAAAAAAGAGAGGGCATACCTTATGTTGAGAATTTTCTGTTTTTTTAAGAGACAGTATCTTGCTCTGTTGCTCAAACCAGAGGGCAGTGACTTGATCACAGCTCACTACAATCTCTAATTCCTGAGTTTAAGTGATCCTCTTGCCCCAGCCTCCCCAGTGGCTAGGATTACAAGCGCATGCCACAATGCCCAGCTAATCTCCTTTTCCTTTTTGTAGTGACAAGGTCTTGCTTTGTTGCCTAGGCTGGCCTCAAGCGACCCTCCTGCCTCAGCCTCCCAAAGCGCTGGGATTACAAGGAGAATTTTATTTTTTTTGAGACAGGGTCTCACTCTGTCACCTAGGCTGAAATGCCACTGCCGTACAATCATGGCTCACTGTAGCCTTGACCTCCCCAGGCTCAGGTGATCCTCCCGCCTAGGCCTCACTACGTGCTAGGATTAGGCATCAGCTACCGTGCCCAGCCTCAAGGAGAATTTTCCATTTCTGTAGTTTTGCTGCATGTAGTAGACTTTTTTTTGGAAGTGAGTGCCAATGAATTTAGCAAATGTAATATAAAGAAAAGCACTGGATTAAATGTGAGAAGACTTGCATTCTAGACCTAAATCTACCTCAAACTTGATATGCTACCCAGGACTATTCCTTTAACATCTCTTTGATCAATTTTCCTACCTGCTCTATCTCTACTTTGCTCCAGTGATCCCCATCTCAGTCAGGGTGAAAGGCAATGTCCTTACAAGTACCTAGAAGGTCTAGCAGGCATCCTCCCCTCAAATTCCTTACTGCTCTCCTCTAGCTCACCGGGCTCCAGGCACCTTGCAAGGGGCAGAGAAACGGCTTCAGGGCCTCTTTACTTTCAGGTTCTCTGCCTAGAAGTCCTCTCGATACGTAGAATGCCCTGCCATTCACCTTCTGCAAGTCTTCACTCAAATGTCATTTTCTCAGTGACACTCTCACTGAAGTGGCACCACTCTTCCTGCTTTGGCTCCCCGCCTCCTTACATTCCTTATCATCATCTGACACTGAATTCACTTGTTTACTGTTTCTGTCTACCTGCATGTTAGGTCCTCACTGCTGTATCCACAGAAACTAAAAAAAAAAATACCTGGCATATAGAAGGCACGCAGTAAACACATGTTGGATGAATAACCAAATCTGTAAAATGAGGCCGTCACGCCGGATGGATCATCCATCCCCGTGAGACGAAACTGTGCTGCGACTGGGCCCAGTCTTCTGGCATTACCTGAGAAGCCCAGCGACCACCTTCAGGGGCATACTCACTTTGCAGGAGCCTGCAGCGGCGGCTTCAGGTTCTCCCTCCTCGTGGACAAGGTCTAACAACTGAAAGCCCGAGTCCCCGGGGGCTTCTGGGTTCCCCGGCGTGTACTCGGACTCCTGGCCGCTCGAGGTGGTCCCCAAGGATCGGCGGCTGGAAACCACCCGGTAGCGGCCCTCCTGCCGGATCTCCCGAGCCGAGGCGCGGAGATTGCGGCGGACACGCTGCTGGCTGTCCCGTGACGGATGCAGAACTTCCCGCAGGAGGGGCTGGACTGGTTCCTCCTAGGGGGCAACAGGGGACGGAGGCGATCGTAAGCAGGAGTTCGCGAGCGGGTCAGGGATCGGGTTTCGTACCAGCTGCACCCGAAGATGCCCTCCACACCAGCTGCACCACGCCCAATACCTGGGAGCACACAGTGGCCACCAAGTGGAAGACATTATTCTCCGCCGCTCTCTCCAAACCCTCCGACGTCTTCTGTGCCGCTGACTCGACCGCGTCGCTCCGGAGGCGTTTACAAGCGAGCACAAGAGCCTCGGCAGGCTCCTCACTGCACTTCCGCTTCACCCGCAGCACGGCGGTCCTGGCGGCCTCCATAGTGGCTGCCACTGAGCACTGTGGGAGCGCGCGGGGTGTGACGGGATAGCCTTCCAGTTCTGCTTTGGGACCCGCCCCTCAGCACGCTCCTCTGCGCTGCGAGGTCCCGCCCCGCGTGCTGGCCGCTGTAAAAGTGGTAGCATCGGAGGCGAGCGGAGGGTTTGCAGCGGAGGCGAGCGGAGGGTTTCCTGCGACGGGTGAGGCGCTGGGTATGCTGGGAAGGTGGGGTCGCTTTGGGGTTCGGTGTGCAGCCAGCATGGTGTCCTCGGCACCAGGGTTTCGGCAGAGGAGCCTAGCGTGGGCCTACTTGGACTCCTCCGCGTGGGGCAGCTCGGGACGCCCTGGCCTGCGGGAGAGCGGGGTTCTAGGCTGGCCCCGGCTCTGCAGTGCAGCCGGGTGCCTGCCGCTCGCGGGGCTGTGTTGCAGTACTCGTGCCTGGCGCCTCCCCTCAGCCACAGAGACCGCAGTAGCTCCAACCATCGCACCCTTAACTGGGCCACGAGTTCTCTGATTGGCAGACCTGCTGTTGTCTTTGCCACTCACTGTGTTCTGAGTAATTGGAGAGTCGTGTATTTACTACACGCCAGCCAGAGTGGTCCTGTAAAAGAGTACGCCCAGTGTAGATATGCTTCTGCTTAAAACTCTTGAGTGGCTCCCACTGCTTTTAGAACAAAATCCAAACGCCTTTCCGAAGTCGACAAGGCCCAGCTTGATTGAGCAGAAGTGTGATAGGAGATGAGGAGTGGAGGGCTTCTGCCGAAGTGCTTCGGTCGCTCAGGCTTTTGGCACATTTTGCTTATGTACCTATTCTTTCCACCTTAGGGCCTTTTCTTGGGAAAGTTGGGGGAAGGATTCCTGACCTGTAAAAACTCTTCCCCAACTTTTATCCCGGTGTGTCTTGTAGGTCTCAAATACTACTTTTCTCAGAGTCCTTCTGTAACCTTGATTTTCTCTTTCTACAACGCTGTATTTCTTGCATTCATGTTTAGTCTGTAATTTGTATTACTCTCTCATTAGAGTCTAAGCTCTTGGAGGGCAAGGGTCTTCTCTAGCTTGTGATAGTGGCTCCAGTCCCTAATATAGTGCCTGGCACATAGAAGGTATTTAATAAATTTTGTTATTTTATTTTTTCGAGACGGAGTCTCACTCTGCTGCCTAGGCTGAGTGCAGTGGTGTGATCAAGGCGCACTGCAGCTTTGACCTCCTGGGCTCAAGCGATCCTCTCACCTCAGCCTACCGAGTAGCTGGGACTACAGGCACGCGCCACTACACTCGGCTAATTTTTAATTTTAATATATGTATATTTAATTTATATATATATATATTTTAAGACAGGGTCTCACTCTGTCACCCAGGCTGGAGTTCAGTGGCGCCATCTCGGTTCACTGCAACCTCCGATTCCCCTACCTCAGCCTCCCGAGCAGCTGGGAGTAACTGGGACGACAGGCACAGGCCACCGCGCCCGGCTAATTTTTTTTTTTTTTAATTTTTTGTGGAGAACGGGGTCTCACTATGTTGCGAAGGCTGGTCTGGAACTCCCAGACTCGATATCCTTGCGCCTCGGCCCCTCAAAGTGCTGGGATCACAGGTGTGAGCCACCACCGCCTAGCAAATACATTTTGAATGAATGTAGTGGACCATCTGCTCTGCAGTCTGACGAGTAATAAGAGCTTGGCATGGTGGTTTCTATTTCCTCCTTGTAAATGGCCATGCGAGTTTACAATTCTTGGAGAATGAGGAGGGGGTCAGAGAATATCTCCTGAATCTGTAGTGTAGACTACTTCTGGGAGAGAACAAATAATAATGGATGAAGGCATTTAGCCAGAGAAGGTGTGTAGTGCCCACCAGAAGAGGTTCATGCCTTCATAAAATTGTTAACACAAGACATAGTTCCAGGTTTGTTTCTTTTTTTTGAGATAGTCTTGCTCTGTTGCCCAGGCTGGAGTGCAGTGGCGCGATCTTGGCTCACTACAACCTCTGCCTCCTAGGTTCAAGCAGTTCTCCTGCCTCAGCCTCCCAAGTAGCAGAGATTACAGGCACCTGCCACCACACCTGCCAATTTTTTGTATTTTTAGTAGAGACGGGGTTTCACCATGTTGGCCAGGCTGGTCTCGAACTCCTGACCTCAGGTGATCCACCTGCCTTGGTCTCCCAAAGTGCTGGGATTATAGGCGTGAGCCACTGTGCCCGGGCTGTTCCAGGTTTTGAAAAGACACTGTGGTCCTGGTTTTAGACTCAGCAACATCACAGACAAGAAAGGAATCCTATGGATTAAAGTTCTTCACTATAAGTTTTTTTTTTTCTTTTTCCCGTTCAGATGGGTAACGTGCCAATGTAGTAAAGGTTTGAGGGAGGCACGTCTGACACAGACACATGAACACCCAGTCATTACGCTTATGAACTACGAAAGGATGACTCTTAACCTTTAAGTGACTTCAGAATTGATTCCACATGGACCACAGGATTAGTATTTCAGGAGTCTACCATATGGATCCTATTGACATGTTTAACACCTGGTCCAGTTTTACTTCACTAAACTGATTGATTTAATGTGCATGATTATCCAGGCCTTTCTAATTGGATGAAATGCCTTCTCCCTCTACAACCCTCCTTCTCCGCCTGCCTCAATTGAATCCACCTTTTAAGCCTTCCCTGAACATTCAGTCAGATATGGCCATTTCTTTCTCTACTCCAGCATTTGTTGGACACAGTTTTCTAATGCACATTACAGATTCTGATAGTTCTAGGTATTCTATCTGTAAAATAAATGTTAGTACGTGAGATAAAATGGATTATAGCAATGCTGTTAAACTGCTGGTTGCAACCCATTGATGGGTCCTGACCAGCAAGTAAAAGTGCAGCTGTGTGCCGTGGTGCATGCCGGTAGTCTAGCTACTTGGTAGGCTGACGTAGGAGGATCGCTTGAGTCCAGGAGTTCAAGGCTGCAGAGTATAATGATCATGCCTGTGAATAGCCACTGTGATCCAACCTGGACAGCAGGGAGATCCCATCTCTTAAAAACAGTAAAAATGAAATAGAGCATATCAGAGGGCCTTGTTTGTAGGAAGTCAGTATTGTTTTGTGGAACTTTTAGTTGTATGCATATATGCAGGTATGTGTATTGAGTCTCATTGTAAAGTATATTTCTTACTGGGGTTATCAGAAAGTTTGAAAAACATTAGACTAGGGGATAGATATGCTGGGATTTTAGAAGTAGAGTTTTACCTGGACAAATTGTCTACTTTGAACCTGACTGCCTGCCTGAGTTTGTTCAGGGAAGATTGTTTCTAATCTATTTGCTTTTTGTTTGTTTGTTTGTTTTGGGGACGGAGTCTTACTCTCTTGCCCAGGCTGGAGTGCAGTGGTGTGGTCTCGGCTCGCTGCAACCTCCGCCTCCTGGGTTCAAGTGATTCTCCTGCCTCAGCCTCCCGAGTAGCTGGGAATACAGACGTGCACCACCATGCCTGGCTAATTTTGGTATTTTTAGTAGAGACGGGGGTTTTGCCATGTTGGCAAGGCTGGTCTTGAACTCTTGACCTCTGGTGATCTGCCTGCCTTGGCCTCCCAAAGTGCTGGGATTACAGGTGTGAGCCACCGTGCCCGGCCTGTTTCTCATCTATTTGTGTAAGAATTCCATGTTTACTTACTCTAGATAACTTCAAAAGAAAAAAACTCTGGCCAATAAAATGCCATAGGAATGTTTAGGGATATGTGGAGTAGGCATTCTTTCTAAGGTTTCCTGAAGATGCACCAATGTTTAACAAGAAAGGAGGGACAGTGTAGAACACCTATTGCTTTCTGCATGGTAACGGGGATGGGTATTGGGAGAGCCCACACCTGCTGAGGAGTGCCTTTAGACTTTGAGCGGTGGTGTTTCTCTGCCTCCCAGAAATAGATCTCTTTGGGGAGACAAGCTATACAAGATGTGAATCTGATGACATTTTATTTATTTGAAGCAAAATTTTTTTAGGTGATGGAAGGTTTTTAAAAATTGCTTTTAAAATTAAAATTTGAATAGATAAGAAGTAATCACTATAAAAAATAATGAAGCATAAGGAATGCTAGTATTAGCTGGGTGGGGGCACTCACTTGTAGTCCCAACTACTGGAGAGGCTGAGGCAGGAGGAATGCTTGAGCCCAGGAATTTGAGTCCAGCCTGGGCAACATAACGAGACTCCATCTTTTTTAAAAGAATAAAAATAAGAATGCTAATATCGTGAACATTTATGCTCCCACCACCCAATTTAAGAAAAAGAACAATAGTTTTGAAGTCCACTGCGTACCCCTCCTTGATCCCATCTCTTTCCCTTCTCTTTTAGAAGTGAACTATCCTGATTCCTTGCTATGCTTTTTAGTGTGATCCCTGAAGAACGTATCATTCCATTTTGCATAGCTATAAATTTCATAGAAATGGAATTGTATTGCATGTGTTGTGTGATTTGCTGTTTTTGCTCATCATTATATTCCTGGGATTATCCATTTTTAGGTTTATGTGTGGCTGTGATTTATTGTTTAGATGAAAGTTTTCCTGGTTTGACTTGCTCTATCTTCATATTTTTCCTTAAGCTAAGGATTCAGTATACGAAGGCAGTATTGGTGGCACTTCTTTACCAGTACCCCATCTCTTCTCCTCCTAGCCTTGAGGGCTGCACCTAGATGAACCTCATTTCACCCTTTTGGAAGCACCGAAGCCTGCTAAAGTTTCCAGACATCTGTATAAATCTGTTGCAGTTTTTTAATGTTATATGCTGAATATAAAACCAAGTAACTCCTGCTGGAAACATTTACAATACTGATTAACAAATACTGTCAGTGGCTTTGACATTTTTGTCAGTTTCTTGATTTTTTTTTCCCTTTTGTCTCCCCTTCCCCCCTCCAAATTTTGGGGCATTATGCTGTTAATAGATTTTTTTCTGTTCGTTTGTTTATATACCTCCTGTTTCCTTCTGATGTTAATAGATTTCTGACAGTCAGACTTGTCCACAAGAACTCAATTGGCAAGGCTGCTTTTCTGTGCTAAAACTGGGGAGCTAGTGGGCACCATGAAGATCTTCTGCAGTCGGGCCAATCCAACCACGGGGTCTGTGGAGTGGCTGGAGGAGGATGAACACTATGATTACCACCAGGAGATTGCAAGGTACTGGGTTGGTTTACAGCAGGCTGCAGCTGGGTGGGGCACTTGATCTCAAAGCAGATGCCTTGGGATCCAGTCTGAGCGTGGGCTAGGCTGTCACCCAGTGCTTATGATGAGGGCTGGTGTTGGTCCTGAGCAGGTCTGCTCAGCCAGGTAGGTATATGTGGCATTTAGGCAGTTTTGCCTGTTTGGAGAGTCAGACATTATGTAGCAGCCTTAGCAGAGCCTCAGCATCTGTTAAATGGAGTAAAGAAAACCCAAGCCTCAGTAGTGTTGATGAAGTTGAATCATTTACTTGCCTTACTGAAATGGTGACATGTTCATCATATGGTTAAATTCTTTTGAATGAAAACAATGAAAATGGTTTTTTTCCCTTAGAAGAAATATTTAAAAGTATATGAGTTGTTGGCCAGGCACAGTGGCTCACGCCTCTAATCCTAGCACTTTGGGAGGCCAAGGTGGCCAGATCACCTGAGGTCGGGAGTTTGAGACCAGCCTGACCAACATGGAGAAACCCCGTTTCTACTAAAAATACAAAAATTAGCTGGGCATGGTGGCTCATGCCTGTAATCCCAGCTTACTTGGAAGGCTGAGGTAGGAGAATCACTTGAGCTTGGGAGGCAGAGGTTGTGTTGAGCCGAGATCGCGCCATTGCACTCCAGCCTGGGCAACAAAAGCGAAACTCTGTCTCAAAAAAAAAAAGTATGTGAGTTGTTATGTAGCAATCGTTAAGTGCATTCAGTATGCCAGCATTGTGCTAAGGCTGTGGATACCAGATGAACATCCTGTTCTCATCTTCAAGGACCATGCAGTTTTGTGGAAGAGACGGGCATGGACAAAATTACAGCACAAAAGCCAGGCACGGTGGCTCACGCCCGTAATCCCAGCACTTTGGGAGGCAAATGGTGGGCGGGGGGAGGGGGGGGCTGATCACTTGAGGGTCAGGAGTTCGAGATCAGCCTGGCCAACACAGTGAAGACCCCGTCTCTGCAAAAAAAAAAATTAGCTGGGAGTGGTGGTGGGCGCCTGTAATCCCAGGTACTTGGGAGGCTGAGGCAGGAAAATCACTTGAACTCGAGAGGTGGAGGTTGCAATGAGCCAAGGTTGTGCCACTGCACTCCAGCCTGGGTAACAGTGAGACTGTGTCTCAAAAAAAAAAAAAAAAAAATTACAGCACAGTGAGATAAAGGCACAAGAGGTCATGGAAACAGCAAGAACCAGCTGGACTTGGGGTGGGAGGTAATGTTCGAATAATTTCTCAGTTCTAAAGGAAGAGAAGGTGAAGTCTGAGCAGCAGGGATTACATGTAAGCTTTCAGATGAGCCAGTTTGTGGCTGGGTGCAGTGGCCCAAACCTGTAGTCCCAGCTACTTGGGAGGCCAAGGCAGGAGGATTGCTTGTGCCCACAAGTTCAACATAGTAAAACACTGTCTCACAAACAAAAAAAAAAAGACCAAAAACAGGCCGGGCACGGTGGCTCATGCCTGTAATCCCAGCACTTTGGGAGGCCAAGGCAGGCGGATCACCTGAGGTCGGGAGTTGGAGACCAGCATGACCAACATGGAGAAACCCTGCCTCTACTAAAAATACAAAATTAGCCAGGTGTGGTGGTGCATGCCTGTAATCCCAGCTGTTCGGGAGGCTGAGGTAGGAGAATCACTTGAACCTGTGAGGCGGAGGTTGCCGTGAGCCGAGATCTCGCCATTGCACTCCAGCCTCGGCAACGAGAGCTAAACTCTGTCTCAAAAAAACAAACAAAAAAAACACACAGATGGGCTAGTTTGGGGAGCAGCTAGCAGTTTAGTGCAGCTGGAGTGTGGTACAAAAGTACTATGGTAAGAGAGGCTGCTGAAAGCATAGGCAGGGTCATTTTGTAAAGGGTGGTAGCAAAATACAGGAAGAGGAACATGAGTTTTAAGTCCAAGCTCTGCCACTTCTTTACTCTCTTGGCCAAGTTACTTCTCTGAGCCTTAATATAAAATAATATATACTTCAATATAATAATACATTATCTCACAGTATAATAGAATTATCTTAGAATTGTTTGATGATTAAATGTAATACAGTGTCTGGTGCAGAATTAGGGCTTAAAATATTTCCTTTTTTTTCTTTCTTTTTTGAGACGGAGTCTTGCTCTGTTGCCCAGGCTAGAGTGCAGTGGCGTGATCTCTGCTCACTGCAAGCTCTGCCTCCTGGGTTCACACCATTCTCCCGCCTCAGCCTCCTGAGTAGCTGGGACTACAGGTGCCCAGCGCCACGCCTGGCTAATTTTTTGTATTTTTAATAGAGACGGGGTTTCACTGTGTTAGCCAGGATGATCTCAATCTCCTGACTTTGTGATCCACCCACCTCGGCCTCCCAAAGTGCTGGGATTACAGGCGTGAGCCACCGCGCCCGGCTAAGGCTTAAAATATTTCTAAACATTTTGGACATTATTTTCTTGTTTTGTTGTTGTTGAGACGGAGACTTTGTTGCCTTGGCTGGAGTGCAGTGGCATAGTCTCGGCTCACTGCAATCTCTGTCTCCCAGGTTCAAGTGATTCTCTTGCCTCAGCCTCCTAGGTAGCTGGGATTACAGGCACCTGCCACCACACCTGGCTAATTTTTGTATTTTTTAGTAGAGACGCGGTTTCACCTGTTGGCCAGGCTGGTCTTGAACTCCTGACCTCAGGTGATCCACCCACCTCTGCCTCGCTAAGTGCTGGGACTGCAGGTGTGAGCCACTGTGCCAGGCCTGGACGTTATTTTCTGAGTGATGTATTAAACAGGAGAGAAAGGATTGGATTGCATTTTGGAACACTCACTGAGAGTGGTGTGCAAAGGAGAGGATTTGGGGATATTGTAGTCCCAGAGCTGCATATTCCCAGAGGAGACAGCTGGGGGAGCTTGAGTTTGGTAACTCACTGGATATGATGGAGGGAGAGAGAAGATTCAAGAAGCACCAAGACTTCTGGTTAGAATGACAAAGTGGATGGGGCCTGCAAGGGAGGAATGGGTGGTGTGGGGGAGAGGAACACGATGGAGATTAGGCGTTTAGGTTTGGACATCCACATAGAGATGCCAATGGCAAATAGAATTTTGGGTCTGGAGACAGAATTTATAGTTGTTGAAACTGAAACTGGGAGAGGTTGCAGTCTCTCAAGGGGTGTGGAATGCGAAAGGTAGAGGGCTGAAGAAGGAATCCCGGAATAGCTGAGGAGGCAAAAGGAGAAGGGCGAGGGAGATGGCCAGCATGGAAAGGAAGAAAGAGGGAGTGTCTAGCAAGGTCAGAGGCACTGGGAAGTCCCAGATCCTGATGACTGACATCAGCTGCAGGAGTGAGCTGGTTGTGGTTACCGAGAGTGATGTCAGTGGAGTGGTGGGCAGTAAGTGTGTGAAGAGGCCAGGAAGGTGGTGAGTGAGATGCCTTTTAAATAGTGAGCAGAGGTAGAAAGGACTACATTTCAGCTAAGCATCCATAGCTGGCTTCAGATATAAAACCTTGATGTGCCATTAAAAAAAAAAAAAACAAAAAACCCCTTCTTTCAGTGCACTGCTCTTCAAAGTGTGGAATGTGGACCACCTGTAGCACAATTGCCTGGAGCACATTAGCCCAGCCTTCTCAATAAGAGTGAGAGTGTGTGTGTGTGTGTGTGTGTTCATGTGTGTTCTGGGACTCTGCATTTCAAGTAAGCTTTCTAGTGATTCTAGTATTGACCCAAGGCTGGAGGGCCTCTGTTTTAATGTGAGCTCCTTAGCTGTCCCCTTGAATTCCCAGAAAGCGTGGGAGGGCCTGCCTAGTTCTGGGTGCTCATCCTGACCCTGCCTGAGGGTTTTCAGTGTGTGAATTACTGAAGTAGGAAATATGGAGAAGTGACTCCCCTCCCTTTAGTACGGCATTGGTGAACTCTTTAGTTTTCCCTGATGTTGTTAAGTGAACGTGCCCAGTGGGGTACCTGTCACATATACAGTGGGTGTATGTGAGTGCTTCTCTTTCCCTGGCTGCTCTCCTTAATGCTACTACATCAGTGGTTATCCCCAGGCACAGATGTAAGCAAGGTTAGGTCAAGTATTAGGCAGATTGAGTCTGAATTTTTCCTGAGGAGGAAAATGTATCGCATATAACAAGATCAAGATGCTAGTGGCTGTGGAATTACTGTGACAGGGCTAACTGCCAAGACCAGCTCAGTCGTCGAGATCCTAACCCAATGGCGCTAGAGGAATTAAAGACACACACAGAAATATAGAGTGCAGAGTGGGAATCGGGGGGCTGACAGCCTTCAGAGCTGACAGCCACGAACAGAACTTTACCTGCGTATTTATTGACAGCAAGCCAGTGATAAACATTGTTCCTATAGATTATAGATTAAAACGGGAAACAAAGGGATAGGCTCTGGCTAGTTATCTGCAGCAGGAACATGTCCTTAAGGCACAGATCACTCATGCTATTGTTTGTGGTTCAGGAATGCCTTAAGCGAAAACTGCCCTGGGTGGGCCAGGTGTTCCTTGCCCTCATTCCGGTAAACCCACGACCTTCAATGTGGGCGTCATAGCCGTCACGAGCATGTCACAGTGCTGCAGAGATTTTGTTTATGGCCAGTTTTGGGGCCTGTTTTTGGCCAGATTTGGGGGCCTGTTCCCAGCAGCTAACTACTGGAGCATTTTTAGGTCTGAGAACATCTTTCACTGAGACTTTTTTTCTGCAGCACTAGAGACTAACAGCTTGAAACTCTATTAAAATAAAGTGGCCAGGTGCAGCAACGGATGCTTGTAGTTCGGCTGAGGCAAGAGGATCTCTTGAGCTAAGGAGTTGAAGGCTGCAGTGCCCAATGGTTGAGGCTGTTCATAGCCTCTGCACTCCAGCCTGGGTGACATAGCGAGACCCTGTTTCTAAAAATAAACAAAAAAATAGGCCAGGCACGGTGGCTCACACCTATAATCCCAGCATTTTAGGAGGCCAAGGTGGGTGGATCACTTGAGGTCAGGAGTTCGAGATCAGCCTGGCCAACATGGTGAAACCCCATCTCTAATGAAAATACAAAAATTAGCCAGGCATGGTGGTGAGCGCCTGTAATCCCAGCTACCTGGGAGGCTGAGGCATGAGAATTGCTTGAACTTGGGAGGCAGAGGTTGCAGTGAGCCGAGATCGCACCACTGTACTCCAGCCTGGGTGATGGGGTGAGACCCTGTCTCAAAAAAATAAATAAAAAAGACAACCAAAAAATAGTTTAAAATAGGTGGCACGTTTGTTCTATCTGTTTATTGTTCTATCTGTTTAGGAATGTGTTTATATATGTGAATACTCTCATGTGTTGATGTGTATCATGCAAAGGTTACTGACTGTCTTTTTTGTTTTTTAGGTCATCCTATGCAGATATGCTACATGACAAAGACAGAGTAAGTGTAAAAGGAAACTATTATCTTGATGTGGGGTGTTTTGAAGTCTTGGATTACAAGAAGGTTAAAAATCCTTGGGGGTCATGATGTTAAATGATACTGAGAGGCATATGGTGTAGAGGTCAGGAAATCAGTTGGGAGGCTGGGTCCTACTTCTGGCTCTGTTTTTGTTGTTTAATCTCCCAGCTTTATCAAGATAGAACTGACAAATAAAAATGGTCTGTGTTTATGGTATACAATGTGGTGAATATATGTGTATGGTGTAAAATGATTGAAGTAAGCTAATTAACATATCTACTACCTCATACTTTTTTGTGTGTGGTGAGAACATTTAAGATCTACTTGCTTAGTAATTTTTAAGTGTACATTTTTAACTATAGCTCACAATGCCGTTCAGCAGATCTCCAGAACTTATTCATCCTGTCTGACTGAAACATCAGATCCTCTCCCTCAGCAGGTACCATCCTCTGGGCTTCTGAGTTCAACATTTTTTTTTTTTTTGAGGCAGAGTCTCGCTCTGTCACCCAGGCTAGAATGCAGTGGCGAGATCTTGGCTCACTGCAGCCTCAGTCTCCCGAGTTCAAGCGATTCTTCTGCCTCAACCTGCCTAAGTATTGGGATTATACCTAGTATTGGGATTATACCTAGTATTGGGATAATACTATTATTATACTATTATACCTAGTACTGGGATTATAACCTGGGATTACAGGTGCATGCCATGATGCCTGGCCTTCACTGTAGTTTTAATTTCCATTTTTAATTTTAATTTTATTTTTTTGAGACCGGATTTCTGTTGCCCAGTGCAGTGGTGTGATCTCGGCTCCACTGCAGCCTCGACTTCTCGGGCTTAAGTGATCCTCCAACCTCAGCCTTCCCAGTAGCTGGGACTACAGGCATGCCACCACGCCCGGCTAATTTTTGTATGTTTTGTAGAGACGGAGTTTCGCTGTATTGCCCAGGCTGGTCTTGATCCCCTGAGGTCAAGGGATCCACCCGTCTTGGCCTCCCAAAGTGCTGGGATTACAGGCATGAGCCACCGCACCCGGCCATCATGTGCTTGTTTACCATGTGTATATCTTTGTTCTAGTCTAGGGTTATGAACATAGGTGTGATTCTTGATAGACACTGCCACATTGCCTTAAAAAAGGGTTCCAGATTCACTGTAGTATCTTCAAAACTGGGTCATTAAAAAGTGACAGCTAATTTAATGGCATCGTTAAAGTGAAGGCTGTGCCATCCCTGGTTTACAATTGAGGATGCTGTTCATCAATTTTTTTTTAACTTAAAAAATAAATAAAGCAAGGCCAGGCACAATGGCTCATGCCTGTAATCCCAGCACTTTGGGAGGCCGAGGCAGGCGGATCACGAGGTCAGGAGATCGAGACCATCCTGGCTAACATGGTGAAACCCTGTCTCTAGTAAAAATACAAAAAAAAGCTAGGCATGGTGGTGGGCAGGGCCTGTAATCCCAGCTACTCAGGAGGCTGATGCAGGAGAATGGCGTGAACCTGGGAGGAGGAGCTTGCAGTGAGCCGAGATAGCGCCACTGAGGAGACCCCCAAAAAAAAAAAAAAAAAAAAAAATTGTAAAAAACATAAATAAAATTCATGTTGTATTTGAGACATAAACAATTATTTAATGAAAATTCTATTTTCTGTGAAAATTATTCACCTAACTAAAATTTTGTCTTTCCCTCAGAGAAACCATCCTTTTTTTTTTAACAAGAATGAGTCTCCCTCTGTTGCCAGGCTTTAGTGCAGTGGCGTGATCTCAGCTCACTGCAACCTCCACCTCCCGAGTTCAAGTGATTCTCCTGCCTTAGCCTCCCGAATAGCTGGGGTTACAGGCATGCGCCACCATGCCCAACTCATTTTTTGTATCTTTAGTAGAGATGAGGTTTCACCATGTTGGCCAGGTTGGTCTCCAACTCCTGACCTCAGGTGATCCACCCGCCTCAGCCTCCCAAAGTGCTGGGATTACAGACGTGAGTCACTGCACCTGGCCTGGTAATTCTAAAGAATATTCAGTTCTAGATATTTTCTAATTCCAGTCTGATTTAGTCTTTTGCCTATCAGTTTAGAAGTGTGTTTCTTAATGTTTGAAAATTTTTTTTTCTTTAGTTGTGTTTCTGATATTAAGATTTCTAACTTGTTTTGCATTGTGGTCAGAGGATATCACCCTTTTGATGCCAGTTCTGTATTAGCTGTCTACTGTTATTTAACAAATTACCTTACATTTTAATAGCCTCTTAATATTTCTTACTAACTTGGCAGGTCATCAGTCTATTTAAAAGATTTGCACATATTTTTTCCATCATCTTTAGTTATTTTCAACAGAAGGGTCACTGTGCCTATTGAGTCAGACCATTATAGGTGAAAGATGTATCTGTTTACTAAAGACCAGAAGTAAAAATCTTCAAGACGCAAAGAAGTTATTTTCTGATGGGGAAAATACTTTTTAGTGAAGCTCTCTGAGTTAGAGTCGGTAAAGGAAAACAAGCCATACATATTGCAGCAGAGCGGCTTTAACACAAGGAGCTGGCTACCCAGCTGTGGGAGGGCTAGAAAGCAAATGGGAACGCTGAGTAACCTAGCAGTAGAGATTGCAGGGAGCAGTTACCTTGCCTAGGACTGAGAAACTAAATGAGAAGATTAGGATTTCCAGAAGCCACAAGCATTGAGGAGAGATCCTGTGGACCACTGTCCAAGTATGGCTGCAGCTCTGAGGGGCCCAAGGAGCTGGTTATGGGATCACTGGGAGAAGCTGGAGTCTGCAATCAACTGCCCCTACTGAGAGGACCCTGATGAGAGCAGCAGCATGCAGAAAGGAGCAAGCCTGCTCTGTCCTCCTACCTTCCAGTCGCCCTCTTTGGTCCCCCCTTTGGCTGTACTTAACAGTTGGAAAAAGGAGAACATGGTTTGCAGGGCTCTGGCATCACTTAGTAGGGGATAGAAGAGTGAGTGTGGAGCAGGGACAGTCACTTAATAAAGGGCAAGGGGCTGACTCACAAGACCTACCCAACTCAGCCAGAGCTGTTCTGCCAGGGGCCAGAAAGGCCATAGGGCCCTGACTTGCACTGCCACTGCCAGCTGTGATTCTAGAACTTTGCAAAGCACCTTTCCACTTACTTACAATAACTGGTAGTAAGTGACGGCCATGTCTTCCTTAGAATGTAAAATACTACCAAGGTATCTGGGCTGCCGTGAGCAGGGTGAAGAACAGAGGACAGAAGGCCTTGGTTCTCGACATTGGCACTGGCACGGGACTCTTGTCAATGATGGCGGTCACAGCAGGCGCCGACTTCTGCTATGCCATCGAGGTAAGCCATTCCCTTCAGGTTTGTGTCCTGCATCTTGCATGGGAAGTTCCCTATGCTCTTGCACTTTCCCCATCTGTTCCTTCACAAACATTCATGGAGTGCTCATTCTGTGCCAAGCACAGAGCCAGGCTCTGAGCATGCAGAGATGAGTCAGACACAGTTCCTTCCTCCAGGAGCTAGTTTTCTCCTCTGTCAGCCTAGGCTGCACATCAGAATCACTAGGAGCTTTAAAAAATACTTACAGGCTGGGCACAGTGGCTCACGCCTGTAATCCCAGCACTTTGGGAGGCTGAGGCAAGAGAATTGCTTGAGCCCAGGAGTTTGAGACCAGCCCGGGGAACATAGTGAGATCCCGTCTCCACAGAAAAACTTTTAAATATTAGCCGGGCATGGTGGCACGTGCCTGTGTTCCAGCTGTTCTTGGGGCTGAGGTGGGAAGATCTCTTGAGCCCAGAAAGTCAAGGCTACAGTGAGCCATGATTTGGACTTTATGTGAGAAAGCAAAAAATTACTTCTACCTTGTTTAAGCCAGTTATGGTGGGACTTTGTTGTTTCCAACTAATCAGTATATGAACTCAGTTTTGTAGGGGAAAGTATTTAAATACATGCCCCCACACCACCACACTCCAGCCTGGGTGACAGAGTGAGACTTTATCTCAAAAAAATCAAAACGAAACAAAGGCTGGGCACAGTGTCTCACTCCTGTAATCCCAGCACTTTGGGAGGCTGAGGCGAGTGGATCATGAGGTCAGGAGTTCAAGACCAGCCTGACCAACATGGTGAAACTCCATCTCTACTAAAAATTCAAAAATTAGCTGGGTGTGGTGATGCGCGCCTGTAATCCCAGCTACTCAGGAGGCTGAGGCAAGAGAATCGCTTAAACCCGGGAGGCAGAGGTTACAGTGAGCCGAGATCGCGCCACTGCACTCCAGCCTGGGTGGCAGAGTGAGACTCCATCTCAAAACAAAACAAAACAAAAAAACCTTATGGCTAGTCCCCAGCCCTAACAGATTTTGATTTAACTTTTCTGGGGTGAGGCCTGAGCCTTGGGACTTTGGAATGTGCGGCAAGGTTGAGAACCACTACCTTAAATGTCCCTACACAGCCAGCTCTCTTATGTTTACCAATTTGTCATTTCTTTAATAAAACATTAAACAGCTTGAGCCCATAGAGCAAGAAAAATTAAAAACCAAACAAAATTAAGAATTAAACATGTTATTTTTCTCATAAAACAAATAATGCATATTATTGTAGGAAATTTGGTAAATACCAAATAAAAATAGTATGTTGACCCAAAGTTAAGTACTGTTAACATTTTGGTGTATATTCTTCCAAGTTTTGGGGGCAGGCAGGGAGCATGTATATAAATTCCCTACAAAACTGGGTTCATGTAGTGATTGAGTTGGAAATAACAAAGCCTCAAAATCACAGTGGCTTAAGGTAGAGTAGTTTTTTGCTATCTTTTTAGGGGCGTGATCTCTACTCACCGCAACCTCCGCCTCCTGGGTTCAAGCAATTCTCTTGTCTCAGCCTCCCAAATAGCTGGGGTTACAGGTATGTACCACTGTACCTGGCTAATTTTTGTATTTTTAGTAGAGATAGGGTTTTGCCATGTTGGCCAGGCTGGTCTTGAATTCCTGATCTCAAGTGATCCCCCCACCTCAGCCTCCCAACGTGCTGGGATTACAGGTGTGAACCACCGCACCCTTCCTTGTTTCTCTTTTTTAAAAGTAAGAAGGAAGAACTTTCCCAGGAATTTCTATCATAGCAAACCTCTCCTTGGGTACCATCAGCTAGAATGAGGTTAAATCTCATTTCTTAACTCATCTCTGGCAAGAGGGATTCAGTTACTCTTAGCTCAGACAAGTGTACCACTGCAAAGGTCAGTTCCCCACGCTGCACCCTTACCTGATTTCAGGGGAGAGGGAGGACACAGAATGGATGTCGGGAAGTCATCTTCAGTGTCCACTCCTGGTAGTGTTTTGGGTGAGATCTTGAGCTTCTTGATGGGCTGAGGAGAAGGAGGTGTGAAGGTACCAGCCTGCAGGTTCAGGGAGAGGTGACTGATGAGTCAGAAGGCAGCAGGGGTGAGGGACGACACTGGCTTTGGATATTGTCAGGGTGGAGGCAAAGTGATCGGTGAGAACTAGGGTTTAAGGCCCTCAGACCACATCTACAAACATCAGGGCAAATCCTAGAAATAATTTGAAATAGATGATGAAGATTTTTCTAGCAGAACATGCAGAGCATGTGTGTATTCCATGTAAGTACTGCACGCTAATCAATTGCACAACTGGAGCTGCTCACGTATGTACTCTTTACGAAAGGAGACAGCATTTGTCCCTTGATTATAGTAAAAAATACAGTATTCATGGTAGAAAATGTGGGAAATAGAGAAAAGAATTTAGAAAAAATGAAAATCTTATCAGGATCAGTCTCGTTATCATTTTGTTGTTTCCACTTCGTGTGTAGGGCCACACGTGAGTCTGTTTGTTTTACATGCTAGAGCTCTTGGGGCTGTGGAATCTAGACTGGATAAGTTGAAAACAAAGAGTTGGAGGTGCTTATTTATGTTCAGGGAAACTCGAAGAGTTCAGGGAAGACTTCTGGACGGGGGATTCGTGCTGCCCTGGGAAGTGGGGTTTGATTTGGCAGGTGGGGCTAGGACAGGGAAGGCTCAGGCTTGCCTAGTGATCATGAGATCATTGTGGCTGGAGTGTTGGTTGTTGGGGGAGTGGGGGAGGAAGACTGGGAAGGTGGAGGGCCTCCAAAGCAGTAGTTCCCCCTTATCTATGGTTTCACTTTTTGTGATTTCAGTTACCTGTGGTCAACTGAGGTCCAAAAATACTAAACGGAGCCAGGTGCGGTGGCTCACGCCTGTAATCCCAGCACTTTGGGTGGCTGAGACAGGTGGAAACCTTGAGTCCCAGAGTTGGAGACCAGCCTGGGCAACATGGCAAAACCCTGCCTGTACAAAAAGTAGCTGGGCATGGTGGTCTATGCCTGTAGTCCCAGCTACTCGGGATGTTGAGATGGGAAATTGCTTGAGCCTGGGAGGTGGAAGCTGCAGTGAACTGTGATCATGCCACTGGACTCCAGCCTGGATAACAGGGTGAGACCCTTCTCAAAAAGAAAAAAAAAATAAATGGAAAATTCCAGAAATTATTTATAAGTTGTAAGTTGTGTGCCATTCTGAGTATTATTACATAATTGTTCTATTTTTATTGTTGTTAATTTATAAATTATTTTTTATATTTATTATTGTGCCTAATTTATAAATTAAACCTGGTCACAGGTAAGCTTGGAGGCTGAAGCAGCTCCACTGTGAATGCTAATCCTCCATGCTGACTTCTGACCAACCCCAGTTTCAGGAATGCCTCTAAAATTTCTGCTCTCATGCACTTTGATGTAAATCCTGCCCTCAGGTCAGAACAACTTTGATGTTATCATAAATACATACTTACCATAAATCCTGCCCTTAGTCAGATTCCCTGTGGTATGTAAGCCGTGCGTCTGAGCCGTAACAGTGTGGGGGCCCAGTGTCTCACTGCCCGAGACAAGGCTTCTGTTTGTACGTCTCTATAAAATGTGTCTTTCTGAGAAGCTGGATTTGCCAGTCTCTTTCCTCAACCTCTCAGCTCCCGTGGCCTGTTGGGGTAGGTTTACATAGAGCTGCCCACCACGGAACAGTACGTATGTATAGCAAAAAAAAAAAAAAAAAAAAAAAAAAAGTATATATAAGGGTCAGTGCTATCTGAGGTTTCAAGCATCCACCAAGGGTCTTAAAATGTGTCCCCCATGGACAAGAGGCACTGCTGCACCATAAGAAAATAGAGGCTGTGTTCT
The DNA here is from genome assembly GCF_009828535.3 of Hylobates moloch. Taxonomy (NCBI): domain Eukaryota; kingdom Metazoa; phylum Chordata; class Mammalia; order Primates; family Hylobatidae; genus Hylobates; species Hylobates moloch. The sequence goes on from NW_026652281.1 coordinate 103,928,692, forward strand.
GCCAACAGTGGGGATTTGGGACAATTTTGAGCCCAGAGGATGACCTGCTTACTCACACCTACAGTCTTGCTGTCCTCTGGAGGGCACAGCACGCCTCCCAGGTTTGCGAGGCAAGTCCCTTTCCTGGCTTTTTGGCGTCCCCTTATGTGGTACTGACACCTACTGCTCTTACTAAGTAGTGCAGCCTCCTCAGGATCCCCGGCATCCCCGCTGTGCCTGGCACGGAATGACAGTCCCTAATCACAAGTTAAAGCCAGCTGAATCTCAGCCCTTTTTCATGATGCACATTTGGAGAATAAAGTGTTTAAGTTACATATCTTAGGACCAGAATCAAGGAATAATAGCTTGCTCACCTTAAAGGTCAGACTACTGTTTAATTTATTGCTCATTTTTCCTTGGGTTTCGGCTCTATTTTCTAGGTTTTCAAGCCTATGGCTGATGCTGCTGTGAAGATTGTGGAGAAAAATGGCTTTAGTGATAAGATTAAGGTTATCAACAAGCATTCCACCGAGGTGACTGTAGGTTCAGGTGAGATTTACACACCCTGTGTTGAAAACTTTGCTTGCTCTTGTGTGAGAGAGGAAAAGGGTTATTCCAGTTACCTGGAACAAATCTAGGTCATAGCATAGAAATGGGGCCTCTCTGTGTGGGGCTCTGACAATAAGGACTTGGTTTCTCTTGATGTTTATTTTCCTGCTAGTTAAAACTAATCAAGAAGGAGTAGACTAGAGCTAGTCAGGTCCAGCAATGGAGATGCAAACAAACCCTACATTTGCTTTAAGCAAGTTGGAATTCTTATGGGGCTCAACTCTTGAGTTTATTTTTTATTTTTTTTTATTTTTTTATTTTTTATTTATTTTTTATTTATTTATTTTTTGAGCCAGAGTCTCGCTGTCGCCCAGGCTGGAGTGCAGTGGCGTGATCTCGGCTCACTGCAGGCTCTGCCTCCTGGGTTCACCCATCCTGGCTAACATGGTGAAACTCTATCTCTACTAAAAATACAAAAAATTAGCCAGGAGTGGTGGTGGGCACCTGTAGTCCCAGCTACTGGGGAGGCTGAGGCAGGAGAATGGCGAGAGTACTTAGTTCTGACATCCTGCCTCTGCATACAACATGAACAATTTTCCTGTATAGCATTGTCTCTTAAGGTTTCCAGAATATGTATATGTACACACACACACACACACACACACACATATTTTTTTTTTTTTTTTGAGACGGAATCTCACTGTGTCACCCAGGCTGCATTGCAGTGGTGCAATCTTGGCTCACTGCATCCTCCACCTCCCGGGTACAAGTGATTCTCCTGCCTCAGCCTCCCAGGTAGCTGTGATTACAGGTGCCTGCCACCACACCTGGCTAATTTTTGTATTTTTTAGTAGAGACGGGGTTTCACCATGTTGGCCAGGCTGGTCTTGAACCCCTGACCTCAGGTGATCCACCTGCCTCAGTCTCCCAAAGTGCTAGGATTATAAGTGTGAGCCACCATGCCTGGCCTCCAGAATATTTTTTTATAGTCTAGAACTTTGTTTCAGTCTTTGAAAATTTCACATTCCACTGACACTTAGAGAACATAGTTGAAAGATTTGCAAAGGAAAAACTTCTGTGGTGAAGTTATGGATAACACCATGGGTTTTTTCTAATTTTTTGTGGAGATAGGGTCTTACTATGTTGCCCAGGCTGGACTCAAACTCTTAGGCTAAAGTGATCCTCCCATCTCAGCCACCCAAGTACCTGGGACTACAGGTGTGCACTACTGCACCTGGCTTTTTCACCACGGTTTTGGAGAATGCAGTATGATTCTGAATTGAAGCTTCTACGTAAGGTCAACATTATTCTCCCATTTAACAATTTTTTTTAATGGAGAATCTGAAACATGTACAAAAGAAGCGGATACTATCTTATTTATTTATTTATTTGAGACAGAGTCTCACTCTGTTGCCCAGGCTGGAGTGCAATGGCAGGATCTCAGCTCACTGCAACCTCTGCCTCCCATGTTCAAACGATTCTCCTTATTCAGCCTCCCAAGTAGCTGAGATTACAGGCGTGCACCACCATGCCCGGCTAATTTTTGTATTTTTAGTGGAGACCGGGTTTCACCATGTTGGCCAGGCTAGTCCCAAACTCCTGACCTCAGGTGACCCGCCTGCCTCGGCCTCCGAAAGTGCTGGGATTACAGGTGTGAGCCACCGCAGCTGGCCTATCTTTTTTATTTTTAAAACATACAAACAAAAAAGTGCACAAATAATTCCATTTACAATCAACATTATTGAAGTATGATTTACATTAAATGAATATCCATTTTCATTAGTTTGATGAGTTTTGACAAATATAAACACACTTGTAACCACCATCACCATAATCAAGATAATAGAATATCTCCATCATGCCCAAAGAGATTTCTCATGACCCTTTCTAGTCAGTCCCTCCATATCCTGGTCTTAGGCACCCGCTCATAGACTTCTTCATTATAGATTAGATTTGCCTGTCTAGGATTTCAAGGAAGTAGAATCATAGAAGTGTGTACTCTTCTGTGTGTGTGCTCTGTTTTATATAGTGTGATGCTGGTAAGACTCTTCCACAGTGTTCGTGTCTTGGGGGTTCGTTCTTTTGTGTTACCGAGCAGCACTCGGTAGATAGATGTACCGTAACTTGTTTGTCCCTCTACCTGTTGATGGACAGGGATTTCTTGGATAGTTCTTTAGATTCACTGATCGTTTCTTTTGCAGCATCTAATATGCTGTTAAGTATATCTAGTAAACTTTTCATTTCTTTCTTTTTTGTTCTTTTTTTTTTTTTTTTTGAGACAGGGTCTTGACCTGTCCCCCAGGCTGGAGTGCAGGGGTGTGAGCACGGCTTATTGCAGCTTTGACTTCCTGGGCTCACGCAGTCTTCCTGCTTCAGCCTCCTGTGTAGCTGGGACCACAGGCTCATGCCACCATGCCTGGCTAACTTAAATTTTTTTTTTTTTTTTTTTTTGTAGAGATGAGATCTCAGTTTCTTGCCTAGGCTGGTCTCAAATTCCTGGGCTCAAGTGATTCTCCCACCTCAGCATCCCAAAGTCCTAGGATTACAGGCGTGAGCCGCTGTGCCTGGCCTCATTTTTGATACTGTATTTTTTATCTCTGAAAGTTCCACTTGATTCTTTTTCATAACTTCCATTTTTCTCATGTTCATAGTTTCCTATAAGCACATTTATTTTAGCTTTTTGAACATCCTTATCTTCTGTTCCCACCATCTTTGCTTTTTCTGGATTTGTTCTCTTGAGTCATTTTTATCCTTGTTCTGGGTCACATTTTCCTTCTTCACATGTCTAATCATTTTTGTTTGGATGCTGTGGCTATTGGGAATTCCCCATTGTTGAGTGCTAGACTTTGTTGTTTTTGCTTTTTAAACTTTGGCATGCAGTTGGGTTACTTGCAGTTCAGACTGATCCTTTCGGGGCTTGTTTAAGCTTTCTTTGGAGCAGGGTTAGAGTAGATTTAAGTCAGGCCTTCTCAACAGTAGTGCTGTGACATTTTGGCATTCCCCAACTATGTGACATTTTGATAATTCTTTGTGTGGACCCTGTCTTTTGCATTGTAGGATGTTTAGCAGCGTCCCTGGCCTCTTCCCAGTGGATGTCAGTAGCACTCCCCTCCTCCCACCATTCTTGCCAACTAAAAATGTCTCCAGACTGCCACATGTCTTCCTTGGTCTCGAGTGTGTAAAATTGCCACCTGTTGAGAACCACTGCTCTAAGGCTATTTAGCCAGACAGTTACTGCGACCTTTCTGGAGTGTCTGCTGAGAGCTCTAGGTGCTCAGCAGGGATTCCCTTGTCTGGCTGATCAGAACTTGAATGTTTCCCAGGCCTCTGAGAGCTCCGGAGATTGTTATCGCTCATGCACCCTTTGCTTGGCTTCACAGAGTATTACCCTCTGTGTATGTGAGTGTATTAACACAGACCCTAGAGGAACCCTGTGCAGCATTCTGAAGGCTTTTTTCTGTGTAACTTCCTCTCTGATTCTCCGCCTGGCAAGTTCCAGCTGCTTCCACTTCCCTGAACTCGTTTCCTGTCTGTTTAGCTCAGCAAGACTGCCGTGCTCTGCGTGACCTCTTACCCTGTACTGTGGTCTGGAGAGGGTCTCCTGGCTGATAGCCAGGGCAGGGTAAGGGTTACTTGGTTTGTTTCCCTTCTTAGGGAGCAAACTGTGTTGCCTCTTGCTCAACATCTGAAAACACTTGTTTCATATATTTTGCCCAGTTTTCTAGTTGATAACAGCAGGAGGGTAAGCCTGATCCCACTTATTCCACTATGGTCAGAGTGGAGATTGATTCATTTATATATTTTTGAAACCGTCTCACTCTGTTGCCTAGGCTGGAGTACAGTGCTGCGAACACAGCTCACTGCAGCCTCGACTTCCTGGGGTCAAGTGATCCTCCTGCCTCAGCCTCCTGAGTAGCTGGGACCACAGGCAGGTGCCACCATACCCAACTAATTTTTTTGTTTTTAAAAATTTTTATTAGAAACTAAGTCTTGCAGCTGGGGGCAGTGGCTCACGCCTGTAATCCTAGCACTTTGGGAGGCCGAGGCGGGCGGATCACCTGAGGTCGGGAGTTCGCAACCAGTCTGACCAACATGGAGAAACCCCGTTTCTATTAAAAATACAAAATTAGTCAGGCGTGGTGGTGCATGCCTGTAATCCCAGCTATTTGGGAGGCTGAGGCAGGAGAATTGCTTGAACCCGGGAGTCAAAGGTTGCAGTGAGCCGAGATTGCACTATTGCACTCCAGCCTGGGCAACAAGAGCAAAACTCTGTCTCAAAAAAAAAAAAAAAAAAAGAAACTAGGTCTCGCTTTGTTTCCCAGGCTGGTCTTGAACGCCAGGCCTCAAGCAGTCCTCCTGCCTCAGCCTCCCAAAGTGCTGGGATCACAGATGGGAGCCACTGCACCTGGCAAGATCATTTATTCTTGAAAATCCATCCATTTTGACGGCAGGGAGACTGACCTGCGGGGCAGCCTTGGCCGTGCAGTGTGCTGACTCTGCCTCCAGGCAGCATTGTTCACATGCACCTCAGCTTAAGCCAGGCCCCTCATATGATTTCTTATTTAAAAAAAATTTTTTTTTTTTTTTAGACGGAGTAGCTCTGTCGCCCAGGCTGGAGTGCAGTGGCATGACCTCGGCTCATTGCAACCTCCACCTCCCGGATTCAAGTGATCCTTCCACATCAGCCTCCTAAGTAGCTGATATTACAGGCATGCACCACCACCCAACTAATTTTTGTATTTTTAGTAGAGATGGGGTTTCACTATGTTGGCCAGGCTGGTCTTGAACTCCTGACCTCAAGCGATCTGCCTGCCTCGGCCTCCCAAAATGCTGGGATTATAGGCACGAACCACCACACCTGGCCAATTTCTTAATACTTTTTCTTCATAGCACTTACCACTGTAATCATTAAATCATTATGTAGTTATGTATTTAATGTCTGTATCCCCACCCAGCTGAGGCATCCTGAGGTCATGCACTGCGTGGGTTGTATTAACTATTCCATTCTGTTATTTGTTCAGGGCCTGTCATGTAAAGGAGTTCAGTAATTTTTGTTAAGTGAGTAGATTGTCAGTCGTGCTAATCCCTTGTAAATGTGACTTTGTTTCCGATCCTGCAGACTGACAAGTGGCTTCCTCATTGCCAAGTTGGGTGGTCTTTCCTCTCTAACCACTGCGGCTTTGGTGCTTCTGCCATTCCTTCCTTCTTGAAACTCTCTCCCTGGACCTTAGTGATATCTCTTCATCTTGGTTCTCATGTGTTGCTTTCTTTCTACTCCAAATGTGTGCTTTCCAAGGTTCTGCTCTCAGTCCTTTTTTTTTTTTTTTTTTTTTGAGACGGAGTCTTGCTCTGTCGCCCAGGCTGGAGTGCAGTGGGGCGATCTCGGCTCACTGCAAGCTCCGCCTCCCGGGTTCACACCATTCTCCTGCCTCAGCCTCCTGAGTAGCTGGGAGTGCAGGCGCCCGCCACCACGCCCGGCTAATTTTTTTTTTTGTATTTTTAGTAGAGACGGGGTTTCACCATGTTAGCCAGGATGGTCTTGATCTCCTGACCTCGTGATCCGCCTGCCTTGGCCTCCCAAAGTGCTGGGATTACAGGTGTGAGCCACCGCGCCCGGCCTCTCAGCCCTTTTTAAAAGTGGCATCTGAAGTTGCCTGTTCCTCAGAGCTGGATTACATGCTGAGGCTTGTGGAGAGCCAACCCAGGGAGCAGTGTGTGTTCATCCATCCATGTCGTTCATTTGGAAAGGGCTTAGGAAGCTCCTGGGGTGGCTACCTGCTTCAGACTCCCCCACCCCGTGCCCTTATGCATTAGCAGTCACACTCAAAATACCAGGCCCTCAAGAAGTACTTGTTAAAATGCACTGGACCATAAAGCTTGATTTTTATTTTTTTTAATCTTTATTATTTTTTGAGACAGTCTCACTGTATCGCCCAAGATAGAGTATGGTGGGGCAATCTCGGCTCACTACAACATCTGCCTCCTGGGTTCAGGCAATTCTCATGCCTCAGCCTCCTGAGTAGCTGGGACTATAGGCGCGTGCTACCACACCCGGCTAATTTTTGTATTTTTAGTAGAGACAAGGTTTCGCCACATTGGCCAGGCTGGTATCGAACTCCTGGCCTCAAGTGATCCACCCACCTTGGCCTCTCAAAGTGCTGGAATTACAGGTGTGAGTCACTGTGCCTGGCTCTTGATTTTTATTTTAATGAAGCAATTTGGACTATAAAGCATTTTAAGTTATATAATTGTTTTAAACATTCAGGAGATAGAATTGGCAGAGTAGGTGATCAGTGGGTTGTAGGGTGACAGAAATCAATAATTTATCTAGTGTGTGTTGACTGTTACAGGGCACTAGACCTTGTTGTGGGCACTGGGGTACAGTAGTGGACAGGCAGTCAGCGGTCCTGCTGTTCTGGAGCTAGTAAATGATGCCCAGATTCCTGGACTATGTGACTCATTGATTGAGGCAGAAACCCTGGAGGGAGGAGCAGGCATGTTAGGTGGAGTGGGTAGGATGAGTTTAGGACAGTGTATTCCGGTTGGAGTTTGACATGACATCAGAGAGGATGGGCAGGGCTGCTCGAGAGGGTGGTCTCTGTGGCAGAAGACAGAAGTTTCTTCTTAAGCTCCTCCACGTGAGACTGTCATGGAGCACAGGTGAGCTTCTTAGGAAGTGTGCTTTTTCATCTTCTTCATCCCAACCACCACCACATGAGACAGAGCCCATTCACCTGTTTTACTGATGAGGCAACTGATGGTCAAGAACCGAGGGCTTAGGGATAGGAAGCGAGATCCAGGCCAGGCTCCAGCCTCGAGCTCGAGGTTCACGCTGTCTCTGTTGTGCTCTTCTATCAGCTGCTTTCTTTCTTTCTTTGAAATGGAGTCTCACTCTGGCCCAGATTAGAGTGCAGTGGCACGATCTCGGCCCACTGCAACCTCTGCCTCACGGGTTCAAGTGATTCTCCTGCCTCAGCCTCTCAAGTAGCTGGGATTACGGGCACCCATCACTATGCCTGGCTAATTTTTGTATTTTTAGTAGAGAGAGGGTTTCACCATGTTGGCCAGGTTGGTTTCAAACTTCTGACCTCAGGTGATCTGCCCATCTTGGCCTCCCAGAATGCTGGGATTACACATGGGAGCCACTGCGCCCGGCCCCTGTCAGCTGCTTTCATGCTTCTCTTCCTTGTGTCATCTGTGAGACTTGTGCTCTGTGCAGGGGAGATGAGTGGGCTTTGTCAGATAATAATTCATGAGGCATTAAAATGTTTACAGTTAATTCTCCCTGATGAATAGCCCCTTCCAAAGTCTATCTTGGCTCTTGGCTCATTAAAAATTAGAATTGTAGAAGTAGCAGTACAGTAGTGAGGTTTAGAAAACAGTTAACAGAAGAACCCTCCCAAATCCTACTGTCCTCTAAAATCCTACTGTCCTAAAACAACTGTTATTTAAGAGATTGTTTGGTGACAAGGCACTTTCATTAAGGGGATTTACCATACAGATCTGGGGATTCTAAGTCATGGATCTCAATTTTGGCTGCCAGAGCTGAACTCACAGTAGCTGGAAGATCATCAGAGAACCTTGTTGTCTTGCTTTGGCTTTCCCTCCCTCTGCCTGCAACCTAGAAGTATTTGATGTACCAGCATTCAGTTTTTGCTTTTCAAATAATTTTTCTAATTTAGTGGTTAATAGTTTAATTGTTAATTTATATCTGTCTAATTGCTAATAGGGATGAAAAAGTTTCCATATGTTTGATTTCTGTTTTGAATTTTCTGTTTATATTTTTACCTGGTTTCTTTTTGGGCATGTATTTTTTTTGTTTGTTTGAGACAGAGTCTTACTCTGTCGCCCAGGCTGGAGTACAGTGGCACAATCTCGGCTCACTGCAACCTCTGCCTCCCAGGTTCAAGTGATTCTCATGCCTCAGCCTCCTGGGTAGCTGGGGTTACAGGTGTGCGCCATCACACCTGGCGAATTTTTGTATTTTTAGTAGAGATGGGGTTTCGCCATGATGGCTAGGCTGTTCTTGAACTCCTGGCCTCAAGTGATCCTCCTGCCTTGGCCTCCCAAAGTGCTAGGATTACAGGCATGAGCCACCGCGCCTGGCTAATTTTTGTATTTTTTGTGGAAATGGGGATTTGTCATGTTTCCCAGGCTGATGTCAAACTCCTGAACTCAAGCAATCCATTGGGTATTTATAGTTTTCTTATCATTTTTTCCAGGTCTCTCTACCAATGTTAAGCATATGGAATAGCTGTAAGAGCAGTACAGTAAACACTTACGATCCCTTACCCTAGATTTCTCAGTTAGCATTTGTCATACATTTACATATGGATTTTTTTTTTTTTCTTTCACTGAACCATTGGCAAGTCAGTCACAGATATCCTGACACTTCTGAATACCTCAGCATGTATATGTGCTTTTAGCGTGATGGCCCCTTAACCACTTATCTTTCCCATATTTGCTGTAAATATTTTTCCTAGTCTGTTGCTTATGTCCGACTCTGTTTTCTTGTGTTTTTCAGAGGGTGACATGCCATGCCGTGCCAACATCCTGGTCACAGAGTTGTTTGACACAGAGCTGATCGGGGAGGGGGCACTGCCCTCCTATGAGCACGCACACAGGCATCTCGTGGAGGTAGTGGATGGAGGGCTCCCTCAGACGTGTCTGTGGTCTCAGCCAGCTCACATAGCACTCACTCACGCACCGTGTCCCACACAGCCCAAGCCCTCAGCACCTCTGATGCACCTGGGACACCCCTCCATTCCTGGGGGGCTCTGGTTCTCTTCACTTATGACTTTCATGTCCCTTGAATGCCAAATCTTAATAGGTTAGAGTTGAAAAGCAAGAAACTATATTCAAATTCAGTTCAGTTAATATTCTCAGGAAGGCGATGCTTGAGCTGTCAGTCTTGAGAAGTGACCAGGTATTGGCCTGGCAGATGGAATATTTCCGGTAGAGGAGAGCAGCACGTGCTAGATGTGAGACTGAATCGGTGTGGTGGCTTGGGAGCCTGCTTTGGATTTTGTGCTGTGTAGGAGGCAGGAGAGATGGAGAGATGGGCTTAGCAACTGAGGCTAGAGAGCTGGGCAGGAGCTAGATGGAGCGGGGCTTGGGGGCTATGCCCAGAGGGTAGCTGTCATCTGGAAGGTGGGGTGGCGTCACAGGAGGGTTTGAAGCAGAGGATTGACAGCAGATTTATGCAGGCAGACGTGTGGAGGGCAGTTGGGGTATAGGGCTGGAGGTTGCGGGTGGGTTAAAAGGCTGTGGAGTCGTCCAGACGCTATGGTGCAGTGGGCCTCAGCCAAGGCTGTAGACCAGGGGCCTGATAGGTGGTCCTAGGAGTTGGTGGTCCCTTAGGTGTAGAGGTATTGATGCCAGGGTTTGGGCACCTGGATTGGATGGTGGTGCTTCCTGTTGACTGGGAGTGCAGGAGGAGGGGTAGCCTTGGGAAGGTTGGGAAGTGGTAAGGGCGATTCTTCTGGTTTAGACAGTTTGAGCTCTCTAAAGGTCAGCCAAGTAGAGAGGCCCAAGAGGCCCAGAGATGTATGGATTTAGTCAGTGAAGAGGGCGTGGTTGAGGTCACTCTGGAGAGTGTGGAGGGAGACAGTTCGGACCAGGGAGTCCCCTTGTGAGGCGGGGCAGAGGAAGCACAGCCTGGGGAAGGCAGCGGGAGCGAGTCCAGTTAGAGTGGCATTTCTCTACCAGAGCAAGGTTGGGAGACGCCTCGCAGGGAGGCCAGTTATGCTGCTAACCTTTTACCATGCCCGGAGCAACCCCCACAGCAGAGAATCATTTGGCCCAAGAGGCCAGTAGTGCCCTGGTGGTGAAAGCCACGTGGGTAGCAGCTGTGAGTGCGCTCTTGCTGGATCCCTATTGCCTGGTGCATGGAGGATGTGGATTGGATGCATGAGGTAGGAGGAAAGCTGGACAAGGAGCCGGAGCCGCAGCCCTAGGGGCTGAGTGTGCAGCAATGCAGCGGCGCCAGAGGGCTGGGCAGCTGAGGGGGCACCATGGTCCACAGGGCTTTGCCACAAGGAGGCTCTTGTTTTGGTGCTGGGCAGGAGCGGCACTGAAGGGACGTTGAGCCCAGAGCCAGGATCACCACCCAGCAGCAGGACTTGAAGCATTTAAGAGTGCCAGGTAGCCAAGAACTTAGTGACGTAAGTCATTTTAGGCACCGTGTGTATTCTTTTTGAAATGTAGTACCTTTTTTTTCCCTTTTCCAAGGGCATAGGGCTGAAAACAGTTCACTATTCTAATAGTATAAGGTGTTGGGCATTACTAAACCAACCTAATGTTAAGGAATAAACCTCTTTTGATCAATGGGAATTACTGTGGGTCTAAGCACCTGATTTTTGTTTGGTTTTGTTTTTTAACATAAACTTAGGAAAACTGTGAGGCTGTGCCCCACAGAGCCACCGTCTATGCACAGCTGGTGGAGTCCAGGAGGATGTGGTCGTGGAACAAGCTGTTTCCCATCCGCGTGCAGACCAGCCTTGGAGAGCAGGTCATCGTCCCTCCCATGGACCTGGAGAGCTGCCCTGGCGCACCCTCTGTCTGTGACATTCAGCTGAACCAAGTGTCACCAGCCGACTTCACAGTCCTCAGCGATGTGCTGCCCATGTTCAGGTACCAAGGAGCCACCATAGGTGACGGCACTTTTGAGACATTTGATAGAAGTGGGGTATTAGGAGGTTCTTTTTGAGTGGGAAGGAAATCTAGCTGCTGTCACCTGCCTCGAAGGCAGGAGTCCTTTGCAGCCAAATGTCATTGCCAGTGAGGTCACTGTAAAAACTTAAAAAATGGAGTGTGTGAGGTTAAACTCTGCTTACATTCTTGAATATTATTCCTCAGCATAGACTTCAGCAAGCAAGTCAGTAGCTCAGCAGCCTGCCATAGCAGGCAGTTTGAACCTCTGACATCTGGCCAAGCTCAGGTGGTTCTCTCTTGGTGGGACATTGAAATGGACCCTGAGGGGAAGATCAAGTGCACCATGGCCCCCTTCTGGGCACACTCAGACCCAGAGGAGATGCAGGTAAGAGGCAGGAGCCGAGCATGTGCCCTGTCAGGAAACTTGTCCACTGCTGTTCATGGGAAAGTAACCAGGAGAATTTAGAGAATTTAGAGACAGGAGGGCTGTGTCAGAATCAAAGACAAATAAAAGTTTTTAAAAAGCAAGCAAAGGCTAGCTGTAGTAAGGTAGCCTTCCCAGGGTGAGCTCATGGTCAGCACCCATGGACACAGTGAGCAACAGAGAAGTTGGCTTTCCTGTCCCGCCTCATCATGATGCAGCCACCCTTAGATACCACCCCTCATCCCCTGAGTAATCCCAGGGGGCTCCCATCAGCTTGGAATAGAGAACTACAGCCTCACCTTCTGTGGCCTCAAAATCTCCTTTCTCCACCCCAATAGAAAGTAGGCAGAGGACATGAAAGACAGAAAAGGAAATACAAATGATGGGGATAGTTGCCCACTGTCCCTCATAATAAGAGAAATGCAGTATTAGCTGCTCACAGCACCTGTGCTCCCAGCCTCTCAGGAGACTGAGGCAGGAGGATTGTTTGAACCCAGGAAGTCGAGGCTGCAGTGAGTCGTGATTGCATTACTGCACTTCAGCCTGGGCAATAAGATGAGACCCTGTCTCTAAAAAAAAAAAGAGAGAGAGAGATGCAACTTTAAACTGCAATGAGATATCATTTTCACCTATTAGTGAATAAAGTTTAAACAGTTTGCAAGCACACTGTTGGTGAAGCTCAGGGAAAAAGCAGGAAAGCGAGTCGTCAGAACGTCTTAGGTAGATAGCAATGCTGCTTCCAGACGTGGGGCTGTGGCTGGATTTGCGTCTGTACAGAATAGATCTGTGCAGCCCTAGTTTAGTAGAAAATGGCCAACCTAAAGGCCACTAGCAGGGATCAAGTCCATTATCCTTTCAGTGGGTGAGGTAGCTCTCTGTGCACTGATGTGGGACAAGCTTCAGGGTGGAGAATGGTGCAGAATGGTGTGTTGTGTGGCAGCACTGGTGTTAGTAAAAATAGGAATATATGTGTTTGTGAGTGGATGAGTTGTGTGTGGTGTACCTATAAGGACGTCTTTGGAAGAATTCCCAGAAATTCGTAAAACTGACTGCATCTGGGAATGGGGGCTGGAGGTTAGGGGTGGAAAGGAAACATATTTTTCACTACGCATCCTTGTATACCTTTTGAATTTTCTCCTCATGTGCTTGTGTTATTTACACCCTCATCCACCCTCCCTCGCTCTCACACTCAAAGGAAAAGAAAGTGGGAAAGGTGTGTTGGAATTGCCTGATGGGTTCTTCCCACCCTCTGTTCAGACAAAACCAATTTGCTGACACCATGGCATTACAATAAAGAGTTTAATTGACACGAAGCCAGCCACACCACATGGGAGACAGAGTTGTTACTCAAATCAGTCTCCCTGAAAATTCACAGGCTACAGTTTTTTGTTTGTTTTGAGATGGAGTTTCATTCTTGTTGCCCAGGCTGGAGTGCAATGGCGCGATCTCAGCTCACTGCCACCTCCACCTCCTGGGTTCAAGCAATTCTCCTGCCTCAGCCCCCCGAGTAGCTGTGATTACAGGCATGCACCACCACGCCTGGCTAATTTTGTATTTTTAGTAGAGACGGGGTTTCTCCATGTTGGCCAGGCTGGTCTCAAATTCCCGACCTCAGGTGACCCGCCCCACCGGCCTCCCAAAGGGCTGGGATTACAGGTGTGAGCCACTACGCCCGGCCCAGGCTAGGGTTTTTCAAGGATAGTTTGGCAGGCGAGGGAGTCCACTTCTGGGTGGAGTCATCAGACAGAAACGTAAAAACCCGAAAAGACATTTCAAAGGGTCAATCTTAGTTTCTACAAGGGTGGTGTTATCTGCAGGAGGAATCAGGGAAGGTTGCAGATCTTGTGACCTAATAATGGCTTCACCTTAGCAGAATTCAGCCTCCTCTCATCCTCCTAACCTAATGATCTTTGATTCAGTTTAAGTTTAATTTGGGAGAAGGGCGGTTATCATTTAAAGTATTAACCAGCTGGGTGTGGTTGCTCACGCCTATAATCGCAACACTTTGGGAGGCCCAGGTGGGTGGATCATTTGAGGTCAGGAGTTTGAGACCAGCCTGGCCAACATGGAGAAACCCCACTTCTACTAAAAATACAAAAATTAGCCAGATGTGGTGGTGCGTGCCTGTAATTCCAGCTACTGGGGAGGCTGAGGCAGGAGAATTGCTTGAACCCAGGAGGTGGAAGTTGAAGTGAGCTGAGGTCACGCCACTGCACTGAAACCTGGGTGGAAGAGCGAGACTGTCTCAAAAAATAATAAGAATAAAAAATAAACTATTAACCAAATGTCTCCCACAGTTAGCTTGGCCCGGACCCAGGAATGATTAAGGGCAGTTTGGACATTAAAGCAAAATGGGCGTTAGTTAGATGAGATCTCTTTCACTGTCATAATTCTCTCACTGTTTTTCACAAAGGCAGTTTTGGTTTCAGGGCCAAGAATAGAACCTGTCTCTACCCAGGAGCCCTCAGGCACCATCCTTTGTTCATGGTCCAGCCTGCCTGGCCTTAACCGCTGGCTTTGTTTTGAATGCTCACCTGCTGGTTCTAGGTGTCCACAACATTGTGGAAGGCCTTAGCAGCTTCACCTACCCCATTCCCAGAGTTACTGTTTAGGCCGAATAGTTGTGACTGCTGGGGGATTGCTGTCAATCAGCGTACCCACACCAACAGCAGCATGTGAGACTAAGAAGTATGTGAGCTTCCTAGTCTCCCCTCCACCTTCCAGTTGCCTGGCCCCTGGTGGATGTGTGTCCAGCCAGGGCATGCCAGCTTCCCTCTGCAGCCTGTGTGTATGTCACTCTGAATTCACCCACAGAGTTGAGATTGGCACTGTGCCACATTCTTCCTAAGACTGTGTTGCAGAATTAGCATAAGAATAGCATTAAAATGTTAGTACTTTTGGCTGGTGGCTCACTCCTGTAATCCCAGCACTTTGGGAGGCCAAGGCAGGTGGATCACCTGAGGTCAGGAGTTCAAGACCAGCCTGGCCAACATGGTGAAACTCCGTCTCTACTAAAAATACAAAGAAAATTAGCCGGGCATGGTGGCAGGCGCCTGTAATCCCAGCTACTTGGGAGGCTGAGGCAGGAGAATCGCTTCAACCTGGGAGGTGGAGGTTGTAGTAAGCCGAGACTGCACCATTGCACTCCAGCCTGGGCAACAAGAGTGAAACTCTGTCTCAAAAAAAAAAAAAAAAAAAAAAGTTAGTACTTTTAATTTGCATATCTTCAGAGCACTACTATGTATTTTTTCTCCTTGAATCCTCTTAGTAGACAAACCAGGTAACCACAACCATAGCCAACCCGGGACTCAGTAGGCTCCAGGGGTTGGAGCGGGGCCTTGTGTCCAGGAGCAGTAGAGTGGGTCCTGCCCCTGGTCTCTTGACTGTGGGTCTTGTGTTGTTTCTCTACCAGTGTTGACTTTTGGATTGGAAATTTGAAAGTTGCTAATGAATCTCCCTTGTGAATTCATGTAACTGCTTTGATCCTAAGTATATTTAGTCTGTTCCACCTTGGCACAGTGGGTTCTGTCACCAGCTCCTCAACATTAGGACCCAGGAGGTCCCTGTGGTGGGAGTATGGGAAGGACATGATGACAGGGCAGTGCCATGGGAGCCTAGGAGGGGTCGGGGAAGGGTTCTCCTGTCTTCATATATTTGCATAGTGTGGGAATAAATAAAAGGTTTAAAAGAACCTGTGTTATTCCTGTTACTATTTATTTTTCCAGAACATATCTGGTCAGATTTTCATTTTCTAGTTTTTATGTTCAAGTAGGCGTCTTAAGTGTGTGGGAATGTCATTCTCCTGCCTTTTTGTTAAATTCAAGACCAGGCGGGTGGGCACGTTCCTTACCTGTGCTCTTGGAGTCCCACAGGGCCAAGTTTTTCTTAGTTCCTGAAGGTGACAGAATGAGCAGGCAATCGTCTCTTCAGAGTTGAGCCAGGCATCTCCTGTTTTTGTTTGTTAGAGACAGGGTCTTGCTGTATTGCTCAGGTTGGATTGTGGTGGCACTTCTTAGCTCACTGCTGCTGTGAACTCTGGGCACGAGCGATCCTCCCATCTCAGGCTCCTGAGTAGCTGGGACTATAGGCACGTGCCACCATGCCTAGCTAATCTTGTGTTTTTTGTAGAAATGGGGGTCACTGGTGTGTTACCCAGGCTGGTCCCGTACACCTGGCCTCAAGCGATTCGCCAGCCTCGGCCTCCCGAATTGTTGGGATTACAGGTGTGAGCCACCGCGTCCAGCTGGCATCTACTTTTTAGGGCAGTTCTTCCTTCAAAAAGAAGCTTAACAATTATGAGAGAAATAAACCTCATTATATAAAATAAAAATATCACTCATGGTCTTCCCTTTCACTCAAAATAGCTCCCTTTGTTTGGTCTCTCTCCAAACGCGTGGGTGTCGTCAGGGCTCATCTCTGTTCCGGGCCCCGTAGCCTTCAGCAGCAGCGTTTAAGATGTCTATTCTACATGAGGGTTTATATCCTGTTCTGAGTACTGGCTGTTTGGGTGGGTTCCAGTTTTTGCTGGTATAAATAATTCTGTGATTTGCATTTTTATGTGAATATAACTCTTTTCTTTGTTTTTGTTTTTTGTTTTTTGTTTTTTTTTGGATTTTCGTAGGATAGAATCCTGTATGTGGGGTTTGTAGTAAGGACTAGCACAGCTTATTAAAAATTGACTGTGGATCATTGTCAACCATGTTTCACAATTTAGAATATTCAATTATTTAAATACTTCAATTTAATTCGAAGAATAAGCCAAAACCTTTTTGTATTTTCCCGCCTTTTTATTTTGAAAAATTACATATCCACAGAATAAGTGAAAATGAACACTGATAGTCCCTTTATTAATTTAAATTTACCAGTTGTTAACGTTTGCCATACCTGAAAGGGGCCGGGTGGAGACCAAACTACACCCGTCACGGTCAAGAGATCTTTATTGGAGGTATCGAGCGGCACCATGCAAGGAGAAGGAAGAGAAGAGAGAGAGGGCTGCTGGTGTGCTGGGTTTTATATCCCTTAGGCCTACGTGGATTGGGCTGGGGCGGGCCCAAGGGAAGGCGGGAGATGCTTCTTTCTGATTGGCCCTACTTTGGCGGGTTCAGACAGTGCCCGGTCAAGGAGGGGAGAAGAACCCGAAACCGGCCCGATCTTAAGGTACGGCGCCATTTTAAGGTACCCCATGTTACCTAACATTCCTCCCTTTTTGTTTTCTTAAATGGAGGAAAATGGGCGTCGTGGTTCATCTGGCTGCTTCCTGCTGAGTGGGGGCACTGTGGGGAGGGGGCACAGGGAGAACTGTCAGGGTTGTGCGTGGGGTAATGTTCCTTGTAGGTATAGATCCTCCAGTGCCGTGAGCCAGTTGAGGGGCAGGGATGGGTTGGCGATGAGCCAGCTGTCGGCTCAGAGATCGTTGAGCAATTTGTGGAATCGGTTGGCGGTTGTCATGACTGGCTTGGGTTAGCAGGTTGTGAGCCCGTCTGTGGAATCTGTCCTGTCCTCGCTGGTGGCTAAAAGTTGGTAGTTTCTGAGGAGAAGCTGGTTAAATGTTTGGTTAGATATGGAAGAGAAACTTAATGAGGAAACAATCGGAAGTAGGGAGAACCTGTTGGGAGTCAGTTTTTAGGGTACGGGTGATGGTTATAGTTTGTGCTGGATAAGACCAGGCATTGCTTGGGTATATTCCCCCTGTGGCTGCCTGGCCCTAGATTGCGTTGGCTGGGTCGGTGATGTGAATTGCTCGAGATGAGGCATTGTTTTGGTGACATAATATATGAATGGGGTCTGTCTGTCTGTTTTTTTGGTGATTTAATTCATAACACAGCTGGTCCAGGGACACCCATAGTTTTGGGGCCATTCAGTTTTACAGGCGCTGCGGGATTGTTGGTGTGGAAAGCAAATGGCAAAGTGGAACATGTGGAAATAAGGGTCCTAACCGCTATTTATTATGGTGAGTTTAGGGAGGGGAAGGTTTACTGAGGATGCGTCGACGGAGCATCGGGTGTAACTGATGACATTGGTGTGTGACCTCCGGTTAGCGTTGTAGGTTTCTTTGAGGGTGAACAGGTAGTAGGGTTGTGAAGTGGGCCTGTTGGCGGAGGAGGGTCCGTAGAAGAAGATGTAAGAGGCGGAGAGCCAGAAGAGCAGGCTCGGAGCAGGCATGAGGGCGGCAGCTTACGCCTTAGGAATAGTAGGAAGGGAGGGCGTTTTATTTTTTTATTTATTTATTTTTGAGACGGAGTCTCGTTCTGTCACCCAGGCTGGAGTGCAGTAGCACAATCTCGGCTCACTGCAAGCTCCGCCTCCCGGGTTCACGCCATTCTCCTGCCTCAGCCTCTCCGAGTCTGGGAGACTACAGGCGCCCGCCACCACGCCCGGCTAATTTTTTTTTTGTATTTTTATTAGAGACGGGGTTTCACCGTGGTCTCAATCTCCTGACCTCGTGATCCATCCACCTTGGCCTCCCAAAGTGCTGGGATTACAAGCGTGAGCCACCGCGCGCAGCCCTGGAGGGCGTTTTAGAAATGCGAACTTTGAGAGGGTTGTGGGGTACAGGCGTGCCTGGCTTTAGAGGGGTCTGTGGGTTTGTGTTTAAGGAGAGACAGGCAGGAGGGTGGCGGGATTGAGGGGTGCACATGTTTGGAAAGTTACAGCGGAATCGTGCAGGAAGGAAACTAGGAGAGACAGTACGCGGAGACTTTTGTAGGTCAGGAGTTCCTTGAGGTGATGGGGGGAGGTAATGACAACAGCTGCCCTAAACGTTAATTTCTTTGACTCTTGAAGTAGTAGGTAGGCTGCAGCCAGGGCCCGAAGGCAGAGGGCCCACCCTCTCACGGTGGGGTCTAGTTGGCCGGCAGGGATGCAGAGCCTCCCATGGTGAGAGAGGAAGGGGTATATGTATACGGCGGCTGGCTGAACAGGGCGTCCCCTATTAGCCGATGGCTGTGTTGCGAGTCAGAACCTTCGAGCCATTCGTCACTGAAACGAAAGAACTGATGGGCCTCTGTAAGGCCGAGGGCCGTGGGTTACCTGGTACCAGGATTTTTTGAGCGAGAGAAGGGAGGAAACCCAGGCCGGACGAGTGAGGAGGGAAAGGAGAAAACTCAGTTCCCTGCGGGCCGAGTTCGCTCTCAGAATTGTTTGGATAGGTATGCAACTGCCACAAAGGTGGGTCCGTGCATCTGACCTAGGACTCCAAGAGCCAAGCCATTGTGCTCATGTACATATAGAATGAAAGGTTGTTGTAAGTCTGGAAGATGTAGGGCTGGGGCTTTGAGTAGTGCCTGTTGGAGTGACAGGAAGGGCTGCTTGACTGGCCTCTACAGGCTCGGATGGGGTACCTCGGGGGAGATCATATAGGGGCTTTGCTAATAAAGAGTAGTTGGGGATCCAAGTTCTAAAGTAGCCTGCTAGTCCTAAGAAGGAGAGTATCTCTTGTTTGGTTTTTGGGATGGGAAGACTTCTAATGAAGCACTTTCGGTCTAGGGTGGTGGCCTTTGAGTCATGGGCAAGGAGGACTCCTAGATAGGTGACTTGAGTGAGGGAGAGCTGGACCTTTTGGGGGGATACTCGGTAGCCTCGGTCAGCAAGGAAGTTGAGAAGAGAGGTGGTGTCAGTTTGTGAGACAGTTAGAGAGGGAGTGCATAGGAGGAGGTCATTAACGTATTGTAGGAGGGTGGACTGGGGAAAGTGTAATTTTTGTAGGTCTGAAGCTAGGATTTGGCCAAAAATGTGAGGGCTATCTCTGAACCCTTGGGGAAGAATGGTCCATGTCAGTTGTTGTGACTGTTTGGTGTCTGGGTCAGTCCAGGTGAAAGCAAAGAGATCTTGTGATTGGGGGGAGAGAGGAATGGTGAAGAAAGCATCCTTGAGATAGGAATTGAGGACAAGAGAGTGTAGGGGTTGGGGACTAGGGGGTGAATGGGTTTAACGGCTTCATTAATGAGTCTGAGGTCCTGAACGAGGCGGAATGTGCCATTGGATTTTTTTACTGCAAGAATGGGGGTGTTGAATGGCGAGTGGGTTGGTCTAAGGAACCCCTTCCTGAGGAGATTGGAGATAACTGGTTGTAATCCTCTCAGACTAGAAGTGGGGAGAGGATATTGGGGTTGGCTGGGAAAGTGATGTGGATTTTTGAGGGAGATTTGTATGGGGGTGCATAGTGCTAACGAAGGGGTGGTAGTATCCCAAACTACAGGATTAACGCCTGTTGGGAGCAAAGGCGGAGGAGGAGCAGGAGCCTGGTATATGGAATCAGCAACTAGGGCAATGAGTGAGGTGGATTTTGGGGGGGATGGCTGGATTAAAGGTGATAGAGGTTTTGAATTTTGAGAGGATGTCTCTTCTTAACAAAGGGAGTGGGCATTGTGGCATGACTAGGAATCGATGGGAAAAGATGTGGCCGGAGAAAGTGCAGGAGAGGGGAGGAGTGGCTCTTGGACGTATGGTTTGGCCTCTGACCCCGACTATGGGAGATCCAAAGAGGGAAGTGGCGCCCCAAAATTCCCTTAAAACCGAGAAAATAGCTCTGGTGTCTAGGAGAAAGGTGATGGGACATCCATCCACTGTTAAAGAGATCCTGGGCTCCTGTGTGGTGATGATTTGTGTTGGGAAGGAAGTCCCAAGGCCCCGTCAGTCTTGAATGGCCAATCCTAGAAGATTGGGAGTTGGGATGGTGGCTGGCCCGGCCCTGCTTCGGGAGCCGGGGCAGTCTACGCCCCAGTGGCCAGATTGGTGGCATTTAGGACATGGCCGGTTGGGGGGCCTGGGATTTGGGCACTCTCAGACCCAGTTCCCTTCCTTTCCTCATTTGAAACAGGGCCCTAGGGGCTGACGTTGGGATGGATGGGCAGATGACAACTTATGGCCGTGTGATCGAGGGGAGGCTTGAAGGGCTTGTGCCAGTAACTGGTACTTCTGCCTCTTTGCCTTCTCATCTCGATTGTGATACACCTTAAATGCCGTTGTTAAGATCTCGGTTTGAGGGGTGAGGGGGCCTTTATCCAGTTTTTTTTAGTTTACCTTTGATATCAGGAAAACTCTGAGCAAAAAATGGGACATGAGGAGTTGCCTACCGTCTGGGGTTTCGGGATCTATGTTGGTGTATTATTGGAGTGCCTGTGTAAGGCGGTCTAGAAAAGCGGACGGGTTTTCATTTTTATCCTGTATGCTGCATAAGTTCGAGCTTGTTCCTAGACTCGCCTACACTTCTCGGGGAGGAGGGTGTTAGAGAGCATGGAAGGCTCTAAGCTTGGATGAGGTATTGGAAGCAGAATTGGAAGTGTAGGATCCTAGGTGTTTTTCTATTTGTGATAAGTCAGCCATAGAAAAGGGGACGTGGACTCGGACAATACCTTCAGCTCCTGCCATCTCTCTAAGGGGGGCAAGGGGGGGGTGTGACTTTGAGCGAGTGGTGGGGGGGGCTGAAGGCCAGGGCTGACGGGATAGGCGGTTGAGGGCATGGGGAGGGGGCAGCGGGAGGCTGGGCAACTTCTGGTTGGGTAGCGGCCGGAGGACGTGGCGGAGGGTGGTGGTGGGGGGGGGTTCGTCGGCTGGGTCGAAGTCAGGGGCAGAGGGAGAGGTTGGCGGTTCATCGGCAAGGAGCTGCTGCGGTTTGCAAGGGAGACAAAGGTTAGGTCTATCCCACAGGAGAAAGAAGCCGTGGATATATGGGATCTCTACCCATTTTCCTGTTCACTCGCAATAATTGTAGAGATCCTGGAGAATGTTAGGATCGAGAGACCCATAAGTGGGCCATTTGCTTTGGCTGTCTAGGGGATATGTGGGCCAGTTTTTCTATTTGGGTTCTACCGTGGCCTTAGGGGCTTGAGGCGAGGCGCTTTGTGGGGTCTCTTGCCTGCCTAGAGAGGTAGACCCTGGAGGGGAAGACTTACCGAGACGAGGCCGGTGTTGGGCGAACAGCTTGGCGAACAGGAGAATGAGCGAAGACTGGCCGGGGTCTGGACTGAGCCCGAAAGGGATCGGGGTCCCACCGAGGGGGGTGGGGAGTCCCGATCTGAGTCACGGCGCTAATGAAAGGGGCCGGGCGGAGACCAAATTATACCGGTCGCGGTCAAGAGATCTTTATTGGAGGTATCGAGCGGCACCACGCAAGGAGAAGGAAGAGAAGAGAGAGAGGGCTGCTGGTGTGCTGCGTTTTATATCCCTTAGGCCTACGTGGATTGGGCTAGGGGCGGGCCCAAGGGAAGGCGGGAGATACTTCTTTCTGATTGGCCCTCCTTTGGCGGGTTCAGACAGTGCCCCGTCAAGGAGGGGAGAAGAACCGGAACCGGCCCCATCTTAAGGTACAGTGCCATTTTAAGGTACCCCATGTTACCTAACAATACCTGCTTTGTCTTTGTCTTTCTGCCTCTCGCCCTGCATCTCTACACACACACACACACACACACACACACACACACACACACACACACGTGCGCACGCATTTTTTTTTGCTAAATCATTTGAAAGTAAGTTGCAGACATCTGACACTTTACTTTTAAATACCTCAACACATCTCCCAAGAATGAAAACAGTCTGCAACATAAACGAAACACATGATCACACCTAAGAAAAACAGTAGTTCCATAGTATCCTGTAACATATGGTTCAAAATAAAATTTGTCTCCAGAAGTCCTTGATAGCTTTTGTTTCCTCAGTCTACGATCCAGTTAGGTTTAGTGCATTGCGTTTGACTGTTTTGTAAATTCCGAGTATGTTAAAGCCTTTGGAATGCGTGCCATGGGACTATTCTGAAAAGGTTCCCCTCAAACCACTGGGTTTAAACCATTGTTTTTTCCTTCAAATGAAACATTCAGCACAGCCCTACATGTTGAAGAGAGAGCTTTGGTGCTACTCTGATGGGGTGGGGACTGGAGCCTGCACTTGTCCCCTCCCCTAAGCCACTGTGGCAGATCGCTGCCCTTGGCCACATTGTGTCTTCCTGAAGCCAACAGGGTTCCCGCAAACTTTTGGGCCACTGGCCTCTGAGTTTAGAGTTTATTTCTTTATCTCCTTGGCCACAAATGCCAGCTGCAGTCTACATTGTGGACGTCCTGAAAACTGGCAGTTCTCTGGCATTTGGCTCCTGGATTAGAAGCATTGCTCACGCTGCAGCTTGTTGACAGCTGACTCTGTTCTGCGTTTCAGTGGCGAGACCACTGGATGCAGTGTGTGTACTTCCTGCCACAAGAGGAGCCTGTGGTGCAGGGCTCAGCGCTCTATCTGGTAGCCCACCACGATGACTACTGCGTATGGTACAGCCTGCAGAGGACCGGGTACGTCGAGCCTCATGGGGGTGGAGGAGGAGCCTCTGAGACTTGCATGTAAATTCCCCATTTACAGATCCTTTGGAGGTGCCAGTGGGTGGATTTGTGTCTGGACAGGATAATATAAGAACAAAGATTTGTGACCGATGTGTCAGTGCCCATTCGTGTATACCCAGGAGAGGCTGTCGTGGGTTGCTGGAATCTGTTTAGAGCAGACGCGTAGGATAAGTCTGGAACTAGCAGGTGCTCTAGGCTCTCATGCCTACTGGAGACCAGTGTCCAGATTCATGCCCTCTAGAGACCTGTGGAGGCGCTCACAGCCCACGTTTGTTTG
The DNA here is from genome assembly GCF_009828535.3 of Hylobates moloch. Lineage (NCBI taxonomy): Eukaryota > Metazoa > Chordata > Mammalia > Primates > Hylobatidae > Hylobates > Hylobates moloch. The sequence continues at coordinate 103,951,898 of NW_026652281.1, forward strand.
TTCATCTCCTGGCCTAGCCCTGAAAAGAATGAGAGAGTCCGCCAGATGCGCCCCGTGTGCGACTGCCAGGCTCACCTGCTCTGGAACCGGCCTCGGTTTGGGGAGATCAATGATCAGGACAGAACTGATCGATACGTCCAGGCTCTGAGGACCGTAAGTGTCCAGCCACTTGGCTGGTTGTGGGGAAAAGAGAAAAATAAGTTTGTCCCATGAGCCCCAACACTCTGCTTATGATTTGCTGTTTCTTTCCTGTGTCCTCTTGTCTATGAGTGGCTTCAGCGATCGCCTCCTGGGGTGGGCACTGGAGCAGAAAGCAGGAGAGCCTGGGGCTGGACTTCCTGAGGGCTTGCTCTCTGCTCTACTGGGAGAGCCTCTGGCTGGGCTCCTGCTGGACGCCTTTGCCTTGTCAGACACAGTCATTGCTGTGGGTGGTCACAGTGGGTTAGGCCACCCCTCTTTTCATGTGTTGTCGCCTTTCTAAAATTTTCTAAGATGTAAATCTGATCATGTCGCTCTCCTGCCTGAAAACCTTTGCTCCCTGCTACCTGTAGCAGGGGACTCGGCCTGGGGATTACAGATGGGGCTTAGAGGGAGGGTCTCTTGAGGCCCTTGGGGGTGTGTACAGAAATAAGTGTGCATGTGTGCATTTTGGGGGATGGAGGAGGATCCAAGCCATCCTGAGTTTCTCTCAGAGGGGTCTGTCACCCAGAAAGGCATCCCTGACTTTGGGGAGTCAATTGTGAACACTCGAGCCTTGGAGGCTCTCAGCTGTCTGTGCTGTCACCAGACAGGGAAGAAGCCTGTTGTCATGGACTGGGAGGTGGCCTGCAGGTGGGGCAGGCCTTTAGCGGGGCCACTAGGCTGGGTTGAGGAGTGTCTTTTCTGACAGTGGGGACAGGTGGGGAGACATGAGCAAGGCGGGCATGTTTGTGGCTGGGGGTGGTTACTGCATGAGGACGCAGGGGGATGGTCCAAGGTCTGGGCAAGTGGGGTGAGAAGGGAAGCATTTCTGACAGCTTGCCAGCAGGAATCTTCTGGCAAACTGGAGGAAGCCCTGTGCTGAGGTTGCTCATTCCCCACAGGTGCTGAAGCCAGACAGCGTGTGTCTGTGTGTCAGCGATGGCAGCCTGCTCTCCATGTTGGCCCATCACCTGGGGGTGGAGCAGGTACTGACGTGCACCCTTGTCAGCCTCCTGGGGTGGGCTCGTGAGTTAGGGCGTCGTGTGGTCCGGGTGCACAATTCTGTGGTCAAGGCTCTTTGCAAAGGCCACTGTCGTGGGCACAGCATGCTCGGGTCAGGGGCTGGGGGGTTTATTGCCTGTGCGTACAGGCATGCATCAGGCCTCAGAGCCGGTGTTCAGGCTGCCCCAGGGAGGGAATGAGTGCAGGGAGGGTTGTTCAGGTGTGTCCTCTGCCTTAGGATGGTCTTGTCACATTTTAATCTTTAATTTCTTCTCTATTAAGTGAATATCTTACAACTAATAGCATGGTGTTCCCTCTAGGTGTTTACAGTCGAGAGCTCAGCAGCTTCTCACAAACTGTTGAGAAAAGTAAGTGAGAATTGTTGTTGCTGAAATAGTGAGAGGACCTGTGGGGTCTGGGTTGATGGCTTTGAAGTGGCATTGGCCCGGGGGGAACGAAGGAGTGGCAGCTCGCTTGCACCCCTGTGTTGTCTTGGTTGCTGCCTGGAGAGCAGCCAGAGGCCTTGGGGGCTGTCACTGAAATAGAGGCAGGCATTTGCACTCTGCTTTGTTTTTTTGTGTCTGAAGAAGTTTAGGCTTTTCTCCTCACTTCACATAAAGCTACTGTTGTGGTAGAATTGAATGTAGGATGTGTTTCTGGGACATCAGTGCTGAGGGAGCCAGTGCTCACAGCCTGATGGGAGATGGCATTTCTCTCCCTGGCCAGTAACTGGTTTGATTTCCTCTCCAAAGGGGAACTCCCTTCACCAGAACTGCAGGCTCGCACTGAGTCCTGGTGTGCACCTGCGGGAGAAATTTCTTTTGCTTTTATCACATTCTGCTCCTGATCTCATCCATAGTCTATAGGATGCCCCCCAAGGAGAGGATTTCCACAAAGCAGATAAAAGTGGTTTTCCAGAATTATTTGCCAGAAAATTCAAAGCGGAGAATGCAACTTTGAGAGATTATTTTTCCTGATAAAAACAATACTTTAGTATAAATACAGTAATTTTACGGTTTTCTTTCTAAGATCTTCAAGGCTAACCACTTGGAAGATAAAATTAACATCATAGAGAAACGGCCAGAATTATTAACAAATGAGGACCTGAAGGGCAGAAAGGTGAGTAGCAGGAGCCTTTTGGCTACGCTGGGCTGTGTTAGGGTGGGCAGCACGGCACTGAAGTAGCCTAGGCCCCACCCTGTCCCTGGGGTCTCATGGTGGGTCCTCCACGTAACCTTACCTCCTAGGAGCTCCCACCATCAAGGGTGTGGTGAGGCTTTCATGGAGCTGCCCAGCGAGCAGATGGTTGCGCTGCTCCTTTTTTTTTTTTTTTTTTTTTGAAAATGGGGTCTCGCGCTGTCGCCCAGGGTGTAGTGCAGTGGCACGATCTTGGCTTACTGCAGCCTCAACCTTCCAGCCTCAAGCGATCCTCCCACCTCTCCTGAGTAGCTGGGACTGTAGGCATGTGCCATTACGCCCGGCTAATTTTTGTATTTTTTGTAGAGTCAGCGTTTCATCATGTGGCCCAGGCTGGTCTTGAACTCCTGGGCTCATGGGATCTGCCAGCCTCAGCCTCCCAAAATGCTGGGATTACAGGCATAAGCCACCACACCTGGCTGTACTGCTCTTAGCTCAGCCTTATTTCTGCTCCTTCAGGTCAGAACAGAGCAGCTGTCTTGGGGTTCCTAGGAGCAGAGCGCGTCCTTTCCTCTCCACCGCACTCCTGTCTTCATTCCCCGTCCACGGCTTCCTGCTACAGTCAGGCTTCCAGGCCCTGAAACTGCTTCTGCCAGCAACCTCGTCGTTACTCCCACGGTCTCCCTGCAGGCTTCATCTGCTCTACTTGTTTGTCCTTGTGACCCGGGACTTCTGCCTGTGCTGGGGAGGTCGCTTTCCCCTCACCTTCCTGGCTGCTCCTTCCCTTGAGCTGCTCCATGGCACTCTCCCCGTGTCCCCCGCTTCCCCCTACTGCATCCTCTCTGGTATTCATGTTCCTTCTCATGTGTGAATCAGTGACCATCAGAGCCGACCTTCACTCTTTACTATTTTGGATTCAAATCTCATGTCCAGCTGCCATCCTGTCACCTTTCCTTGAATATCCCACAAACTGGACTCATCCAAAGCAGAGCTGTCATCTTTCATCTTTCCTGCCAGTCTTTTTTTAAATAACAGCTTTATTGAGATGTAGTTGACATACCACAAAATTAATGCATTTCAAGTGTACAGTTCAGTGATTTTTTAAGTAAATGTATGGAGTTAACCGTCACCCAGTCTCATTTAGAACATTTCCAGGCCAGACATGGTGGCACATGTCTGTAATCCCAGAACTTTGGGAGGCCAAGGTGGGAGGATCGCTTGGATCCAGGAGTTCCAGACCAGTGTGGGTAACATAGGGAGACCTTGTCTCTATAAAAACAAAAAAAATTAACCGAGTGTGGTGGCACGTGCCTGTAGTCCCAGGAGGCTGAGGTGGGTGAGGTGGGAGGATCGCCTGAGCCCAGAAGTTGGAGGCTGCAGTGAACCGTGCTTGTGGCAGAGCACTACAGCATGGCTGACAGAGTGATATCTTGTCTCTAAAAACATGGGAATGAAAAGAGAACATTTCTGTTACCTCCCAAATTCCCGGGAGCCTGTTAATAGTCAGCATCCCCCTGCCCCAGGCTTGGCAGCCACTGGTCTGGTTTGTGTCTCCAGTATGTGTCTCTTCTGGCATTTCTCAAAAGTGAGGTACACAGTGTGTGGTCTCGTGAGTCTGGCTCCTTTTCACTGAGCATAACGTCTTTGAGGTTCACCCATTTCGTTCTTTTTAAGGCTGCGTAGCATTCCATGGTGTGGCTATCCATTCACCTGCTTATGGACGTTTGGATTGTGTCCAGTTTTTGGCCACTTTGAATAAGGCTTCTGTGAACATGGGTTCACCGGTCTTAGAGAGGATGTATGTCCTCAGTCTCTTATGCAGATGCCTTGGTGTAGATTGCTGGGTCATGTGGTAGTTACGGTCAGCTTTTTAAGAAGCTGCTGAACTGTTGTTCGAAGTGGCTGTCCCTTTGACATCCCCATCGGTAACGTCTGAGGGTCCAGGTTCTCGGATCCTCACCAGCACCTGGCATTGGCTTTTTTTTTTAGGATAACCATTTTAATGGGAGTGTGGTGATGTCTCCACATAGTTTTAATTTGTATTTGCCCAATGACTGATGATGGTGAACATCATTTCGTGTGCTTGTGTCTTGCTTGGTGAAATATCTATTCAAGCCTTTTGCCCATTTAAAAAATAACAGTTTTATTGAGATACAATTCACATACCTTACTATTCACTCAGTGATTTTTGTATATTCATAAGGTTGTATAATCATCACCACATCAGTTTAAGAACCCTTTCATTACCCATTGGCAGTCACGCACCATTTGTCCGCAGTCCCACTCTTCTCCTTTCTGTCTTTAGCTTGCCCATTCTGGGCGTCCTGTGTGAATGGAATCAGACAGTGTGTGGTCTTTCGTGACTGGCCTCTCATGTGGCTTCATGTTTTCAGGGCTCATCCATGTCGTAGCCTGAATCAATACCTCATTTCTCTTTCTTGCTGAGTAAGATTGCGTTGTGTGGATAGACCATGTTATTTATCTGTTTATCAGCTGATGGACATTTGGGTGGCTCCTACTTTTGGGCTGTTGTGAGTAATGCTGCTATAAATATTTATCCACAAGTCGCCTTTTTTCTCCCTCATAGATGAGGGCATAGGAGATGATTCTGAAAGCTGCTATGTGGTGTACTGGTAGACTGGGGTCACGTTGAATTGGAGTGGCGGGAGTGGGCGTTCTTGCCATGTTCCTGATGCTGTGGGGGGAGGCCAGGAAGCACTCAGGGCAGCCCTTTTTGTCTCCCAGCATTTCCTGCTGCACCTCCGTCATCTCTGACTGGCCCCCCTTTGGTGCCTGTCTGCTTGGGCCCGCCCGGGGTTGGCTGCCTCCTTACCCTCTGCCACTCCTTCCTTTCCTCCCACCTTGGAGTCTCCGTTTCTTGCCCGGACTCTTTCTGCACTCTCCCAAGTCGCATCCATCCCCAGCACCCGCAGATTCCCTTCCACACTTCATGGTCCTCAGCAGGATCTTCTAAATCACATTCCTTCTGATTTTGAACCCCTGATGAAAGCTTTTAGTGACACCCACCACCCCCACCGCCGCCTCCGGGATGAGTCCAGCCCCTTACCCTGTCCTGGCTGCCTTGGGCTGGGCTGGCTCCTGTGCAGCTCCACACCCTCACCTTGGGGGGCCTTGCTGTCTCCTGGCCTCACTCTTGCCCCTGCTGCCCCTCCCTCGGCCGTTCAGGCTCCTCGCCATGCATGTGTTCCTTTACTCACAAATGTTCACAGAACATCTGGTCACGGCACTGGCCCACTGCTGGGGATGCTGGGCCGCCAGTCCCTGCTCTTGTGGTGCTCAGAGCCTGGGGAGGGAGACGGAGACAAGCCCCGGTAAGTCCTGAGATAAAGTGTCCAGTGGGGGTTGACAGGATGCCACTCTGGAAGCCCCGTCTGGCACGTTTATTTCTGGGCTCCCTCCATGAGCCCCATCCTTGCTTTTTTCTGTCACATGGGGTCAGCCCCGCTTTGTCTCTTTGTCTGCTTCCCTCTTCCACTCTGCCCTCCTGAGCACGGGTCTCATATCTGGTTGTAATCTTTACAGCCTCCAGGGCAGGTACAGAGCCTTGCTGCCTTGCTTGTTTGTTGACTGAGGGAGGGAGGGAATGAGTGACTGAATGAGTGAGTGACTGAGTGAGGGAGGGAGGGGGAGGGAGTGAGGGAGTGACTTGAGTGACTTGAGTGGCCTGTTGCTTCCGTGTTCCTGTTAACGCTCCTGGGCCGAGCCCTTCTGACGCCTGGGCCCTGCTTCTCGCCCTGCTCACCAGGTCTCTCTCCTCCTGGGCGAGCCATTCTTCACTACCAGCCTGCTGCCGTGGCACAACCTCTACTTCTGGTACGTGCGGACCGCTGTGGACCAGCACCTGGGGCCAGGTGCCGTGGTGATGCCCCAGGCAGCCTCGTTGCACGCTGTGGTTGTGGAGTTCAGGGTAGGCCACCCTGGGGATGTTGCAGAAAAAAGCAGAGGAGGCGGGTGGGGAACCTTGTTCTCTTGCAGGAACCTTGGGCACCTGTGGAGCAGCTCGGGCCTTGATGATTTGAGCTTGTGTTTTCTTTCTGTGTCAGCACACTGTGGGGTTGAGTAGAAGATGCTTGCCTTTTAAAAAATGCGATAATTTGACATACGAAATGGAAATGGCTGAGTGTTGTCATTTTACAATTGTGGCTTATCAGAATAATTAAAAAATATAAATTAAGCGTTTCAGAAGCCATGCGGTGTGGCCTGCTCTGCTCTCATTAAGAGCCGAGGCTTCAATTGTTAAAAGCATTTTGAGATTGGGAGAGTCAGCTGCTTTATGCAAGAAAAAATGGAAAAGCTTCCTTTTAATTTTCTCATCAAAGCAGAACCATAGTCACAAAGTCATTTTGGGAAGGGCATTTTTATTAAAAGGATTTGAAAAGCTCTACCCTGGATGGAGAGTGTATCTCATTTGATGAGAGTGGTTTTCTCTCCTAGCTTATTGGCTCCATCACTGAAATTCTGGGCATTTCTCCTGTGTTACTTGTTTACCTAATTAGATTTCCACATGAATTCTGGTTTTCATGGCCGAAGAGGGGATGTCACAATCCATGCATGCATGTGACCAGGAGGAAGGGAGGGAAGGCCGTGTGGCCTGAGTGTCCTCTGGATTCCTCTTGGCAGGGCCTTTTTCTCTCCCCAGCATCCTCATGGACTGGAGATGATGCTGGGTAGAGAAATGGCTTACAAATTTCTTCCCGAAGAAATGATGTTCAGGATGGCCTGGATAGGAGTGTGCAGCCCCCAGCCTGGTAGCTCTGGCTGACTGTCCCTTATAGGAGAGGACTCAGGTGTCACGTCAGAGGTTGCAGGTTCCCGCCCAACCCAGTCTGTTACAGAAACCGTTGTGGATCTTTGTTCTCTCTGAGCCCCTTCATACTTGGGGGTCTCTTTCAGGTGTGCAGGGAACAGCAAGATGTGCCTCTTGTTCTTGCTGCCACACTTCCCTGTGCCCTGGCGGGCGGGTGTGGACAGGGCTGCTCCTTCCTCACAGGACCTGTGGCGGATCCGGAGCCCCTGTGGTGACTGCGAAGGCTTCGACGTGCACATCATGGACGACATGATTAAGGTAGGCAGGGCCACACTCTGCGTAGTCCCCCCGCGCCTGCTCCTGCGGCGCAGGCCTCTCACAGGGTCCTGGCTTGGGCAGCACAGTCTCTTCTGTTGGGGGCAGTGAGGTCAGGCGCTGCCATTTTGTGTGGTTCAACATGAGCATTGCTTGGTACCAGTCCTGTTCTTGGCTCCGTGCTGTCACCCTGTGTCAGAATCTCCACTGGGCCCGTAAGTCCTGTCATTGCAACTGCCCCCGTCAGTGCCTACAGCTTGTTTTCTATTGGGGCAGCCTTTCCAGAGGCTGTCTGGGAACCTTCTTAGGCAGCCATTTCCACGGTGGGGGCTCCATTCCCAGGAGGGGTACCTGAGGAGTGTCCCACAGGTTATTTACATGGTAGGGATTAGCAACTGGGCCTACGTTCTCCAGAACCATGGGCTGTCCTGACAGCGCCAGTGGTCTTTGGATTCATGAGGACTGAAGCTGAGGGTCCTGTTCCATCCACATGAGAGGGGCAGGGTGAGGAGCATGGGCCATGCTGTGTATTAAGGAAATGCACGTGGCTCCTGCTTGTCATCCCAGCAGTCTGGGAACCTGAGGCAGGTGGATTGCTTGAGCCCAGACGTTCGAGACCAGCCTGGGCAATATAGCAAGACCCTGTCTCAACAAAAAATTAGCTGGGCATGGCAGTGCACACCTGTATTCCCAGCTACTCAGGAGGCTGAGGTGGGAGGATGGCTTTGGCCTGGGAGGTTGAGGCACTGCAGTGAGCTGCGTTTGCGCCACTGCCTTCAGGCTTGGTGATAGAGCAAGACCCTGTCTCAAAAAAAGAAATCTCATGGACACCGGAGGAGCGGGAAGCAGCGGTGGCCCTGCAGCAGCAGCTGCGCGTGGGGAGGTGGGGCTTTTCTGCTTTCTGCTCGCCTTTCTGCTCACATTTTCCCATAGCGAACATGGATTGCCTGTGTGTGAACACTTTTTTAAGTAAATTAAACCTTGTGGATATTTTCAGTTTGCATCTTACCTGCCTCTCACAGCAGACCATTGACTGATGCTTTTAGAAATCTCCTTCGCGCTGAGCCCTGCATGCACTGGATCTATGTGCTCTATGCCTCCCCTGGGCCCCTGCTCATGGCCTGCCCACCCTGGCTGTCCCTGTCCCCTCTTGCTGATACGGTTCTGCCACTCTGGTCCTGGGCCAGTGTCTGTCTCTCGTGTGCTAAGGCAGATGGCCGAGAGTGGTGGATATCCCACAGTGGGGTGCCAGGCATTTTTACTTCTATGCTTTCTAAATCCACCTGCCCTTCCCCACCCTCAGCCTGGCCCTTCCAGTGCCCTGTCTTAGACCTGGTGCCACTTCACACGACCAGCCAGGCCCAGGGCCCCGGGCATCCTCCCTGGCAAGTCCTCCTGTCCCCTGCCATTGGCCTTCGTGCTCCCAGTGAGCCTCTGACCCAGGCTGTCCCCTGACTGCTGCCGTCCTAGTTTGGGCCCCTCCTGCTCTGGCCGTCCTCCACACGGAGCCCACATGAACTTGTAGATCTGAGTCTGGCCACATCCCGCTGCAGGAATGCCCTAGCTGGCTCCCCACACCACCCCTGCAGAGTGGCCCGGCTGGCCTGGGTGCCCTGGCCTGCTCTCCTGGCTTAGCTCTATCCTCAAGGACCTCCTCTGGCCCTTCTCCTGCCGGCTCCCATTTGACCGTCAGCTCCCCTCCTCCAGGCAGCTTTCTGCATCCCTCCTGGATGCAGGTGCCCCCAACCTGCCGCCAGGCACCGGGGCTGTATTGTCACACATTTATCCCTCCCCGTGGCCTGGGGCCCACCTGTCATGGCCACACAGCTGTGGTGGTCACCAAGTTTCTAGGTGCTGGGTGTTCTCACCAGTGATGTAGACGTGTGGTCCTCAGAACAGCTTGAGACAGGCGGTACCACCCCATCTTAAAAATCCGGAGAGTGAGGCTCAGAGCCAGCAGCGCCTGGGGAGCCACTGATGAGAGAGAAGTGGCAGAGAGGGGGAGCCGCTGGTCTGCTGGGCGCTCGGCATCTTTACGGGAGAACGCACACCCCTTGTGACTACAGTCAGTGGGAGCCAAGCCAGGGAGGGGTCCCTCTGTCTGGCCGCCGGCCTGTCTCTGCAGCCCCCAGGCCCCCTTCTGTTCGCAGCGTGCCCTGGACTTCAAGGAGAGCAGGGAGGCTGAGCCCCACCCACTGTGGGAGTACCCGTGCCGCAGCCTCTCCGAGCCCCGGCAGATCCTGGCCTTTGACTTCCGGCAGCCGGTGCCCCCGCAGCCCCTGTGTGCCGAGGGCACCGTGGAGCTCAGGAGGTGGGTGCAGGGAGGGCTGGGGGGCAGGCAGGGGCTGCTGCTTGCCCTTGGAGTTCTCACCCCCGTGGTGAGCACAGTTGGCCTGCGAGGCACTGACATGTGGAGGGGGTATTCGTCCTCCCCACAACCTTGCCCGTCCCTGTCAGAGTGGCCCTGCGCGTGTGGTGGTTCCCACGGTCCTGTGTGTGCCAGTGGTGGGGGAGCCAGGAAGGGCTCTGCTCACCCCCTACAGCTGAGGGTCCCTTGTTGGATCACAGCTCAGGAAGATGGGAGCTTAGTTCCTGTGGTCACCGATGCACCATTTTCCTGAACCCTCCTGGGAGCTGAAGCAGGTCAGGGTCAGCAAGCGCTGCTTGCGTCCAGGCACGGGCAGCCCTGTCCTGCTCTGGCCCTCACCCCACCCTCGCCCGAGGAGTGACTTCTCCTGGAAGCACCTCCCAACACGGGGCAGGCAGCCAGGCAGGGCGGGCGCCATCACCTGAGCTCCCAGGGTTGCTGTCTGGGGTATCAGAGGGGCCTTCCAGCCTTCAGTGCCAGGCTGTGCTTCAAGCCCCGCGGACCCTGGAGCCATGCCGGCCCTGCCCCATGTGTGGCCCGGCTGCAGGGCTCGGATTGGCTCAGGTGGGGGCTTGGCTGCGGCTGTTCTGGCTGGGGTTTTTCTGAGGAACGTTTATGTAGATGCAGCACTAGGAGCTCCCAGCAGGGCAGGAAGGAAGTGGGGAAGACCACAAGTTTCTGGAAAGCCACAGGAGCTGCAGCTGTGCCCCTCTGCCTCTTGTGTGACTACTTTTGCTGGGCCCCCTCTCCTTGGCAGGCCCGGGCGAAGCCACGCAGCGGTGCTATGGATGGAGTACCACCTCACCCCGGAGTGCACGCTCAGCACTGGCCTCCTGGAGCCTGCAGACCCTGAGGTAGTGCCTGTGTGCCAGGCCCAGTATGCATGCAGACCCTGAGAGCAGGCGCCACCTGGGGAGGCCTCCCTGCCCCCGTGCTCTGGGTGTTTCTGTCACAAGTTCTTCGGGCCACATGATGACCCCCCAGTGGTCCTGGGCCATCTGGCCCCTGAGCAGCTTCTCTCTGCTGTGAGCTGCCTGGGCTGGAGGCTGGCTAGGAAGGAGGCTGAGGTGCCAGGGAGCCCTCACCATCTTCCTGCTCTTCTTCCTACAGGGGGGCTGCTGCTGGAACCCCCACTGCAAGCAGGCCGTCTACTTCTTCAGCCCTGCCCCAGATCACAGAGCACTGGTGGGTGGCCCACGGACTGTCAGCTATGCGGTGGAGTTTCACCCCGACACAGGCGACATCGCCATGGAGTTCAGGCTCGCAGATACCCCAGAATGACCACTCTTGAGCAATAAAGTGGCCTGAGGGCTGGGGTTCTGAGTGGCTCATGGCTTTCTAGGGGGGAAGGCTGAAGGCCCTCCTCTCCTCTCTGGGAGCTGCTCGGCCTCAGGGGTGGGAAAGACTGCGCCGTGTTGCATCTTGTTGCATCTTTGCACTGCTGGCGTCTGGCTCCAGCTGTGGCAGGGAGCATGAGAGGGTGACTGAATTTGGAGCCCTGGAGGGGCTGGGGAGACCCCCCTGCTTGTGCTTCTGAGGTGCTGAGAAAGCTCCAATGCGGAGACATCTCTCCCCAGCTGGGGAGGGAGTGGAAGCACTGGGGGCTTGTTGGGCTGGCCGGTGGGGTTGTCCACGCCGCCCTTGGCAAGCAGTCCCCATGGTGGGAGCCTGTCCTGCCTGTCCCACTCTCAGGGATCTCCGGGTCCCTGCTCTTCTGGCTTCTGCTAGGAGGGTGGAGATTTCTGGCCCTCTATGGGGTGGAGATGCTGAGTTGTGGCTGGGTCTCTGGGGCTTGAAGACCCTGGCTGGGCCCGGGCTGAGAGGCCTGGGTTCTGGCCCTTTAACCTGACAGATAACTTCAAGCCACATCCGTAGGTGTCTGGCCTCAGTGCTGCACCAGCTGGAGGCCTGCCAGGACCTGAGACTGGACACAAGGCAGCTGTCCTAGAGCAGTTCTGAGATGCAGGCCCAGGAAAGCGGCTGTCAGGGGAGCTGGGAGGCAGCCCTGTTCTCTGCACCGCCCTCAGATTGGAAAGCCCCTCCTGCAGGTAGGGTATGGCAGGGAGCAGCCCCTGCCCAGCCCCACTTCACCAGGGAGGCAAGTAGGCACTGTGACCTTGCTTCTGTCACACACTAACCCCGCTTTGGTTATGTCCCAGCTCTCAGAGGTAACAGCAGACACCACGTGAGAGAACCCGGTGGCCTCTGGCTCGCAGCTCAGGAGGTGAGGCTTGTGCCAGGCCAGCCAAGCCGCCTGTATGAGCAGAGTTCTGGTATCCTCGGATTCAGGGCAGACTTGGGCAGCGCCTGTCCTGCAGTTGGGGGCAGGAACTCCCTCCCCTGCCCCCAGGCGTGCCCCTGAGGCTTGGCCCCAGCTTGTCGCTGAAATAAGTGGAGAACACCAGCCTTGAGCCTCACAGTTTTATTTTCTCCTCATAATCCATCCTTCCTTTCAGCACCAGTAAGGAAAAAGAACACCTCCTTTGCAAAATATTTTATCAGGTGTAAAGATTTGTTTTTCTTCTAGGGAAGAACCGTCTGGATATATATTTGTTTTTACCAAAACCGTAGGTGTGCTTACCATAGAAAACCCCTAATGTCCCATGAAGATACAATACAGAAAAAAATACAGAAATTAAAAAAGTTTTTCTTTTAACAGTATTTCTAAATCTCAGCAAGTTAAAAAGCAATAGTTAAAAAGCATCAAGATTAATATACTTAAAACTTAAGGTGGTTTTGGACAAATGAAAATGAACATTTCCTTCCTCAGCGGCCCCCGTGCCTTGTGGCTTCCTTTGAAACTGGGCCTAGGGCAGGCACAGAGTCTTGGTATGGGCCTCGGGTAACCCCTGTGCCCACCCCTGCTAGGCCTTAGATGCCACAGAATCTGAGATCCAGCAATGGTTCACTTTTAAAAATCAGTGGAAGGGCCAGGCCTGTACACAAGGCCCGGGAGTCCACAGGCAGCCACAATGAGACACGTGAGTGGGGGGGGGGGAGGGGGCGTCCTGGCCTTGGAGCTGAGGGAGGGGTGTGGGGGCCTGGGGGCCGCACGTCCTTACTCTGGACGCCAGGACCTGACTGGGCAGAGGCGACCTTGTGATGACAGAAAATGACTTGCCTAAGGCCGCCTGTGAGGTGGGAGGGGAGGAGCGTGCAGCCCTGACTCCCACGCCTGCTGCCCCAGGAAGGGGGGTGCCTGGGTGGGGAAGCTATGTTGGGGTCTGGTGTGGGGGCCCTGCCCGGGCCTCAGCTGTTCTCCCTGTGCAGGCAGTCAGCAGGCGGCTCAGGGTCTAGGAGTCCAGGGCCGGCCAGCCCAGTCGCTTGTGTGAGCAGAGTCCCAGCTGCTTCTGGGAGTTGGGGGCCTCCACAGCATGAAGCCCAGTCAAGGCTCACAGGCCAGACCCTTGGAGGGGCTGGCCAGGCAGAAAGCCCAGCAGGACGCTCGCCCTCAGCAGCCCCTTCCTGGCTCTGGACTCTAGGGGGGCAGGGCTTGGGCCCGGGCACAGACAGTGCTTCCCAGGCCAGGTGAGTTCAGACAGGCCAGTGTCACAAGGACGCACGTCCTAGTGCCGGGCTCCCCGGGCTCCGCAGTGTTGTCTGCCCCAGCACAGGGCCAGGCATCTGGCTGGCTGCGTGGCCCCTTCTTGGTCCCTCTTGCAGCTCAATGGGTGACAAGGCACAGCATCAGGGCACCAGCACCAGGAGGGGCTGACAGCAGACAGCAGGTCCTGGTGCTCCCTCCAGCCTCACCAGGCAAAGCCAGCCCTGGGCCAGGCTGGGTGCAGGGCCAGGGCGCCACGAGGAGCGGAGGTCAGCGGGGATTGTCAAAAAAAGTCCCTCAAGTTGAGTCTCGAACTTTGAAACAGACAGAACCTTCGCTGCATGACAGGAGCAGCCCTGGAGTCTGTTAAAGGCAGGTGGGCAGAGGCAGTGCTGCCGAAGGGGCCTGGGGGCTATAGGCATCTTGGGGCTGGAGGCAGATCAGGGACCACAGGCTGTTGGCCAGCTCTGCCATGCTGAACTTGGGTGCCGGTACCATACCCTGCCCTGGGCATGCGGCAACTGTCAGTCTTGCTGCCCCAGCCCGCACACTGGGAGGGCCAGGCTGCTCTCTGCAGCTTGGCTTCCTGCTTCCTAGGCCGGGGTCCCCTTGTGGCCTTGGTGTTGTTGGCTGGGGTAGCTGTTGAGGATGGGCCTGGGAGGCCAGAGCCGCAGCCCCACCCGGGGGGGCAGGCAGGGGTTCCTGAGCTCATTCGGCACGCAGGTGGGGCACGTCCCCAGGGAGGGATTGGTCCCGAACCAGAGAGGTGTCCAGTGGGGGAGAGGATTGGCAGAAAGAAGAGGATGTGTTGGTTTTGATAGAAGAGAAGCTACAAATAGATTATTTTCAAAATCAGGATCCCCCCACCCCCCTTTATGCTGTGAGTCCCTTCTTCCTGTAAAAAAAAAAAAAGTGGATGCTCTCTTCTCGGATTCCCCGTTTATGGCTCCACTGCCTAGATGGGAGGCTCCCAGAGGAGGCCCGGGGCGCCAGAGCCTGCCAGACCCTGTTGTGCCTGAGCTGGGGAAGGGACCCTGTCTCAGGAAGAGCAAAGTTCTATGAGTGACTTACAGACCCTGTGAAGTGAGGGTTGGTTTTATGATTAACCTTTTTCTGTTTTTCTTTTTAAAATGTAATCGCCCTTGAATGCGAGACCCTGGGAAGAGCCCTGGGCTGGCTGGTAGGGATGCAGCCCTCGGACCCTGCGGGAGCCGGCCCACACTGGAGGCGGGAGAGCTGGTGGCCGTGCCCAGGAAGTGCTTCTTTGGCTGGTTCTGATTGTGTTTGGAGTTTGGCCTTGGGTGAGGCCCGAGCAAGGGGTCTGTGGCTACGGCATGGCACGTGGCATGCGGGCAGCGTGCATGCGAGGGTGCAGGCATGCGAGACGACATTGGCAGCAGACAAAAATAAAGAACCCTGGACGAAGCTTAAGAGATACAGAGAGTACATGAACCCGGTCCTCATACTAACCCACGGGTTACAAACTCGGTTGTGCTGTAGATTTGTAGAAAATCGTGTTGTGAAAGAATGGCACTGGTTAGGCAGCTGGAGGCTCCCGGGACGGGCCTGACTCCTCTGTCCACAGTGAGGCCCAGAGGCGCAGAGCAGCGCAACTTCCAGGTTCCTGGGCACTGACTGTGGCTCCCTCCCTGTCCCTGCCCTCCTCCCCCAAGCACCGGGCGCTCGATGGAGGGGACACGGCCCAGGGATGGGCTGCAGCTCCAAGGGTTGGCAGAGGCCCCGCTGCTCCGGATGGTCTATGCCTCCTCCTCCCCCGAAGACACCATCAGTCGCATGGCTACTGGCAGGTGGTCCGTCAGGCCGGACAGCTGGGTAATAAAACTGAATTCTTCCACCTCCTGGGGCCAGTGGGAGAGGGGAGAAACATCCTGGTCAGATTCCAAGGGCATCTTGCAGGGAGCGGCCTGGGGATCCCCGAAGTGAGGCCCTGGGGCTGGGGTGGGCTGGGACCTTCTTGCAGTCAGAGGGATGGGGCTTGGAAGACCTGGGGCCCTGAGGGTCTAAGGGAGTGATGGGTGTCATTGTAAGAGTGGCCTGGGACGTGGGGTGTCAGGGAGTCGGCTGTCGAGAGCTGCAGCGCCTGGGCCCTGCTCTCTCTTTGCATGGCCCTGGCTGCTGGGCCCGCCTGACTCACGGCCTTCCAGTCTGGGCACAGCCCCTCCTCTGTGTGCAGCATGTAGTCGATGCGCCGGCCGTTGCCCTTCAGCAGCTCCTTCCGCCCCTTCTGGCCCGAGCTCTTGCTGGTGGGAAACGCCAGGTACTCCCTGCGGCCCTCCTCACTCTCCAGGACTCTGTCCACACATGCAGGAGGCAGGTGAGCCCCCATGCCCGCCCCTGGGCCTGACAGGGGCTGTGTGTGGAGCCATGGTCTCCTCCCAGTGTGGGAGCGGGTGGGTGGGACCAAAGCGCTGGGTTTAAGATCTCTCCCTTGCGGGTCCAAAAAGGGCCTCAGCTGGGGGCAGGCTGAGTTGCCTGCAGGTTCCTGGCTGAATCTGGGCTCTGGAGCCCGTCGAGGTGTTCCGTCCACCCCAGCCTGGCCAGCACTCACTTTCCCTTTCTGAACTCGGGCAGAACTGATCCCACCAGTTTCCCAGAATGGGCTTCTGCCCTGAACCAGTAGGGGGCCTGTTTTGGGGAGCTTGGTCTTTGCCATGAGTCTCGAGGACCCCTGTGACTGTTGTTCCCAGGTTGATGGGCTGAGGGAGCCAGGAGAGCACCTCTGAGGAGTCTCATGTGGGGCTGTCCCTACATGGCTGTGTGACTCTGCTTATGTCACCGAGCCTCCAAGCCTCTGTTTCCTCCTCTGAAACGAGAATGGTTGCTGTGGGCCCCAAGACGCTTCAGGGAACAGGCTGTCATACCGCTTCTGAGTGAGGAAACCCATGATGGTGCTAGGGGATCCACAGGGAGGGCAGGGTGCTGGAGCAGGGGGATGTGACATCTGGAATCCCTTTCTGGCACTGTTCCCCTGAGACAAGCAGTATGCCTGTCTGCTTCCTGCCAGCCTGTCCCCTGGGGCCTCAGCACCACTGGGCCAGAGGCTTAGGACCCCCTCCTGGGAGCCCCTATCGCAGCGGGCAGGCTGGGGCCAGGGCCTGGGATGGCAAGTGCAGTGGTGAGAGACCCTGCACAGGCCGCCAGGTCAGTGAGTGCCTGGAGAGATGGAAAAGGGGCACCCGGCGAGGCAGGGCCTGCAAACATGGGCTTCCACAAGGTTTTCATCAGCCTTAAGATAAATACACTAATGACATTCAGAACATTGTTACAGCTCAGAAATGGAATCCATCACTGTCCTTTGCCCTTGATAATTAATTCCAGCATCAATGATCTGAGAGTTACTGGTAGTCATTTTTTAATCATCATCTCATAAAAAGAATTTTCTCAGCATAGGATGATGTTTCAAATTTAGTCTATAATCTAATTAATTGGCTCAAATTAGCTGCAAGGAACCATCACCGTGACTGCAGTCTCAGGCTGTGAATTATACATTGGTTCTGCTGTTGGCCTCTCAGATGTGTTCTTTATGGACATCTCACTGGGCTCAAGAATGAATTTTGGCTGGGATGGAACTGTCTCTACTTTGAAAATGGTCAACTGTGTTAATTGCTGCTGGTGTATTTGCCTGATTGGTGCTGCAAGCTGCCAGGCTGCCTTCAGCAGGCGCCGTATCCAGCAGCTCTTTCACAGGGGTCGACCCGTGGCCTGGCCTGGGGAAATTCCAGGCCCTTTCCTGTACCCAGCAGGCAGGGGCCCGGGGCAGGGCTAGCTCCTGAAAACAGGTTTAGGAAACACCCCTAGAGATTTAGCAAGGCCAGTCCCCCTGGGCGTGAGGTGCACCTGCCTGGCCCAGCTCTCAAAAGCTCTCAAAGGTGAGATGAGGGACAGGTTTCTGCCAAACAAAAGCCCTCATGAGCCTGAGCTGAGCTCTCCCGCGTGGGTCCTGCTCAGTCCCTGTCTCCACCCGAGTCAGGGCGTCAGTGCCTCGTCCCCAGCCTGGGAGCGCAGTGCTTACTTCTGGAGGTTGTCCGGGGTGCACACATCCTCGTCATACAGGCCGTTCGTGTCCAGCAGGGTACCTGGGGGGGGACGAGGGGGTGACAGTGGTCGCTGCAGGCGGGGCCCAGGCAGCCTCTCAGGGGTGGCCCCTGTGGGTGGGCACGGGCTTCTGCTAGCCAGGGGCAGCTGAATGGGGCCCTTCCCCAGCAGTGGGGTCTTGGGGGTAGGTCCTGGTGATCTTCGAGGGAAGTCTGTGGGGAGCCCAGCTCCCATCCTCCTCCCCCAGCCCCAGCTCACCGATGGCCCACGGCTTCTCCTCCCCGGGCCCCAGGCGGCAGGGGTCCCTGTAGTGGGTGAACAGGGAGTGTTGCTGCTCCAGCTTGTCATCTGTGCGGGGAGGGAGGAAACGCTGAGGCATCAAGGGGCTTTGCTGTCCCACAGGGCCTGTGCCCCCGCTTCCCATCAGTTACTCCCCATGTGCTGCCAGGCCCCCGTCCCTTAGGCCACTGCCCCTGGGTGGGATCTCGGTCCCAGTCAGGTGCCCCGTGCTTCATTTGTCGCTCCTTTTCTGTGTCCTTGAGAACACCTGCCCCAGCACACACCCTGGTCTTCAGCATTACCTCTGAGGACAGTGACAGTAACCACTGTCCTCGGACAGACAAAAGAAGGTCCCCACAAGGTCCGTATGGTCATCGGATCCACAGATCAGTTATTCACAGCAAGTGTTTGCTGTTTCACTGATGATGAGCTTGTAGTCTTTCACCCTAATGGTTTAAGGGGCAATTCCCAGGGTTCAGATCCCAGTGCAATCACTGCCTGGCTATGTGACCTTGGGCTGGTTCTCCAGCCTCTCTGAGTCTCAGCTTCCTCCACCACACCACGTGGAGACATGCAATGCTTCCCTGTCAAGGTTGTTAAGACACTTAAGTGAAACAGCGATAGAATGGCAGCTGGCTCGAAGCGAGAGCATGGCGCCCCGTTGATGAGTGTTACTAGTGGACTCGTCCTTCGTCCGCTTCAGAGGCCCCCAGCCTTCCTTGTCAGAGGTTCGTTTTTAGGGCATCTCTGTCTCCAGCTTTCTAGGCAGAGCGTGGGCTCTTCCTGTTCTAGGATTTCTAGGGGGCAGAGAAATCAGTCTTGCTAAATACCCCACCCACATGCTCTCGAGGAGCAGGAATTCTTTGAGCTGCCTAACGAAGTCTGTCTAGCTGTGACTGAGCCCACAGCCTCCCCAGAGCTGGAGACCTGAGTGGGGAGGAGCCCGGCCTTACCAGAGGAGCAGTTATCAAAGTTGAAATCTCCGCAGACGACGTCAAATGCCACCAGCTCCTCGGGGTTGGCTGCGCTGGACGAGGAGGTAGATTTTCGGAAATCAGCCAGCCAGTCCTGAAGCAGGTCCAGCTGCCCACACCGGATGGCGCTGTCCTCTGCAGGGCAGAATTACAGACTGGATGATGAAGCTTGCCCCAGACCCCACCTAGGCCCCAGGCGCTGATCCCATGCCTAGAAAATCACAGGTGGGCGGCAGTCCTACCTTGTGGGGCATGCAGGTGTGTGCAGGCGATGTACCCGACGATTCTTTGGTCCTGAGGTGTGCTTCCCACCTGCACCTGGGGGAGGAGGGGGTCAGTGCCGCCACCTGCCAGTCACTGTGGCCCTGAGAGCACAGGACACTGGCAGTGCCCACCCACCCATGAGGTCAGACCCTCACAAGCCAGGTTCCTGGCTGGATTCTGGGGCCCAAGTAGGGACAGGACGTGTCCTGCTTCTGGGAGCTTACGGATCTGAGCCGGAGGTGGATGCTGAAAGAAACTATCGGCCTGTGGCGTGGGGAGTGCTGGCGGCCATCTATGCAAAGCATGGGGGAAGTGCCGAACCGCAGCAAGGCTCCCCCGAGGCCCAGGCCCTGCCATCTCCCAGCGACCAGCATGGCCACGGCTCTCAGTTCCTTGTCCACTCCTGTCTGTGGCTCTTTCCTCCCTCCCTCAGTTACACCCTAGACCTGGTCACACCCTGGTGCTTTCTCCCTCTGAAATCTCAGGGGGTTGCCCCTGTGCCATGGCGTGGCCTCAGAGCCCACCCCACATGGTAAGAGGCCCAGACCCTGCCCCTCCTGGCCTCGTCGCCTTCTGGCTGCATGGTGAGTCATCTGCTTTATAGGCCGTGGTCCCGTTGTCCCGCGTCTTGGATGAGAGCTCCCTGGCCTGTGTCCTAGGCTGTCCCCTGCACACCCCTGGCTCCAGCCTGAGCCCACTGTGGCAGCATCCTCTTCAGGTCTCCCCTCTGCCCTGACCTCCTGCTTACCTCCTTTACCCAAGACGGAGCCTTCCACCCGCCAGGTGGCAGGTGACCCTGGCAGGACCCCAAAGGCTGGCTTAATACAAATGAGCATCTCCACTGTACCCTGCAGGCAACTCATAACTGCCCTACCCCAGGTGGGGGCGAGATGGAGCCCTTGTCAGTGCTCAGCCCAGGAGAGGTGAGGGATGGCCATGGAGATGCCCCGCACAGAGAGGCCGCTCACCGGCTCATCCCCTGCCCCTGGGATTCCTTCCCTCCTGTGCCTCTGTGCCCTCCCCAAGCCATGCAGATCTATTCCAGACTGGGTTTCCCATGATGAGGAGACCCCAGACCCAAAAAACATTCCAGGGAGGTGGCTGGGCAGGACACGCTGCCTCTCCCAGTTGTTGGCTGAGGGCCGAGGGCCGCAGGGTGGGTGCCCTGCATCTGTGGAGCTCACAGCAGCCCAAACGTCACAGCCCATCTGCTCCAATGGCCTTGGCCGGCTCCGTCCTTCCTTCACTGCTGCAGTCGGTCGGGCTGGTATTATCTCCTCCATCTGGATGTCCTCAGCAGCAGGTGCCCCTGGCTTTCTACAGCTCTTCATCCCCTTCCCAGTCCTAATGCACAGCCTTCCTTCCCCAGTACCTGCAGGTATGAATGTCTGGCTGTTCGGCCTCACAGGTTCACCATTCACTTCTTGCCCACAGACAGACCCAAACCTTAGCCTAACAGCATCCCCGCCCTCGGAATGGCTCTGTGAGATCATGCAGCGTTAATGGTTCTGCCGCAAAAACAAAGTATTTATGAAGCCGCCATGCTCAAAAGGCCACATGAGGCTGAGCACGGCGGCTCACGCCTGTAATCCCAGTACTTTGGGAGGCTGAGGCGAGTGGATTACCTGAGTTCAGGAGTTCGAGACCAGCCTGGCCAACGTGGTGAAACCCCATTTTGACTAAGAATACAAAAATCAGCCGGGTGTGCCGGGCACAGTGGCTCACACCTGTAATCCCAGCACTTTGGGAGGTTGAGGCAGGCAGATCATGAGGTCAGGAGTTCGAGACCAGCCTGACCAACATGGTGAAACACTGTGTCTACTAAAAATACAAAAATTCGCCAGGCGTGATGGTGCATGCCTGTAATCCCAACTATTCAGGAGGCTGAGGCAGGAGAATCCCTTGGACCTGGGAGGCAGAGGTTGCAGTGAGCCAAGATCGGCCCATTGCACCACTCTGGCCTGGGCGACAGAACGAGACTCTGTATCAAAATAAATAAATAAATAAAAGACCACACGGGGGCGCCGTCTTCAGGCAACAACTGCTCCTCCTCCATGAGGATCATCTCAGGCCCGGTGGGTTCACGCTGGGGTGGGGTGGCCGCGCATGGACATTACTTTTCTGGGTCCTTACAATGGCTCAGGCACATGGTAAAGCGATGCTGCTTTTATACCGTTGAACACACTGAGGCCAGAAGTTGAGTCGTGGGCCAGGGTCACAGGCTCACATGGTCTAGGCAGCTTCCAGTCGGATCTGCTTGTTGTGCGCTGCTCTGCGCTGCTTTCTGAGGGGCTGGTGTCTTTGTGGTTTCTCGCCAGCCGCCCGTTTGTTGGTCTTAAGGCATCAGCCTCTCACTCACACAGCACTTGGTGTCACCTGCCCTGTGCTGTGTCCCAGGCAGGGTTGGACACTCGCAGGGAGGCCTCAGACTGGGCCCTGCACGACGAGAACCCGCCGGCCGGAGGAGTGGCGAGGCCCTATTCCCTTCCGCCCCGCTTCTCCTTCCTCATCGGCTGTGTGATCTCGCCAAGATCCACTTGATTATTTGCTGGGCCTTATTGATTCCTGGCTCGTGGCCTTGGGAGCCGCAGAGCCTTGTGTTTCTCTTGCAAAAACAAACAATCACAGGAGAGGCTGTGCCTTTGAGTCCTGGCGGGCAAAGACTGTCAACAGAAGAGGCGTCCAGAATAAGGCTCTATTGTAGGTGAGGAAAAAGGGATTCCAGTCCCTTCCTTCACAGAGCCACATTTCCCTGAAGGCTCTGAAGTCCCACACTGGAAACCATGAGGGCCTTCCGGGGAGGAGGGGACTGCTGGCTTCTGCAGCGAGTCCCTCCAGCGTCCCGGCCCCTCTCCAGCTGGGCCTGTCCCTGAGGCGGCCCCACGTACTTCACTTCTCTGTGCTCGGGTCCGTGTGTGCCGAGCACACCACAGCTCTGCTGTCCTGGTGCTCTGTCTGATGGACAGACAAGACCCTGGGCACGAGGGCAGAGGAGCCCATGAAGGGAAGAGAGGATTGTGCGGCTGGCCGCTGAGGGAGCTCCATGAGGTGGTGTGGCCACACCCAGTGTGGGACCAAGACAAGCAGGGGCCAGGAGTACAGGGGCCCCTCGTCGGGGTTGTGGCTGAGGCAGAGCTGGAGCTAAGGGTGGCGAGGGGCGGGGGGGGGGGGGGGGGGGGCGGGAGGTGGTACAAGGTGAAGGTCAGACTTTTCCTGAGGCAGTGGAGGGTGTAAGAGGAGTCACACCTGGCCTCAGACGAGGAGGACGGTGGCCGGCTGCAGGGGGAGGGTGACCGAAACCACAGCAGGGCTGATGCAGAGGAGGGGGGCCTGGGCCAAGGGAGCTGGACATGTGGGGTGCACCCAGGGCCATCTAGAAAGTGAGCTAGGGGCCTGGGATGGATGGGTCGGGCACAAGACAGAGCAGCCAAGGTGGTCCTTCTGGCTTCAGGATGGCAGAACACGGAAGAGGAGCAGCCCAGAGCAGAGGCTGAGTCTGGTTTGCGAGTGAATGGGGATGCGTCCTGGAGGCAGCCAGATGCAGGGCTAGGGGAAGAGGTCTGGGCCAGGACAAAGCAGAGGGCCCTCAGAAAGGACAGAAATGGAAGCTGCAGAGTCTCACTCCCAGGCAGGTGTCATGGTGGTCACTGGGAAACCCCACCGAGGGGCAGCCAACCACGGCTCCAGCTCACTGCAGCCGCGTGGGGTGCGGAATGTGGCAGGCCTGGGGCTGCTGAGAGAACCTGCAAACTGGGTTTTCTGTGAAATATCTTGATTTTAACATATTGGTCAAGGCTGGGTGTGGTAGCTTACGCCTGTAATTCCAGCACTTTGGGAGGCCGAGGTGGGCAGATCACCTGAGGTCGGGAGATTGAGATCAGCCTGACCAACATGGTGAAACTCTGTCTCTACTAAAAATAAAAAATTAGCCAGGCGTGGTGGTGCATGCCTGTAATCCTAGCTACTTGGGAGGCCGAGGCAGGAGAATCGCTTGAACCCGGGAGGTGGAGGTTGTAGTGAGCTGAGATCGTGCCATCGCACTCCAGCCTGGGCAACAAGAATGAAACTCCGTCTCAAAAAAAAAAAAAAAAAAATTGGTCAATACAAAACATTTTTGAACGTCATAGATCAGGTTACAGTTTGAGACCCAGGGGGTAGAGGAAGATGAAAAGAACTTTCAGGACAGAACCTGGGAGGAGGGGCTGTCCCAGGGAGACACTGTTGACCTCGGTGGGAACAGTGAGGGTGCCCCATGGAGGAGGGAGGTGGGGACAGGATGTGTCGATTGATCTGTGCAGAAGTGGGCTGGGGTAGGGGGCGGGGGAGGCCCCGACCTCTGAGCCACCTGTAGTAGGGTGGGAGGAGTGAGGGGTGGGAGTGAGGGGCACATCCTCCCACCCTGGGCCTGACAACACATCCCCTTCCTCCCCAGAAAGTCACTCTAGCTGCCGAGACAAAAATATATCCAGGGAACAGAACACCAACGAACCATATGCCAAAATGGGAAGGTTGGATCTATCTGTCAGGAGTTGCTTCAATTTCAGCATCCCTTGCTGTGAATGAAGAGCAGAGGACCCAAACTCTAGGCCTGGCAGAGCCACACAAGAGCCATCGAGGAACCAGAAGTGGGGGTCAGGGCCCTTGCTGCCTGCCCTGGCTCCCGTAGGGCTTGAAGAAAAGCACCACCACCCCTGGCAGGCGCCAGGTTGCGCACCAGTGTTTCCCTGGGCAGGCGGAACGTGGTTGCTTCTGAAGGCGAACTGGGAAGTGAGGAAACCCGACCTAGGCAGGCCTCCGAGCTGTAGCCCTCCCTGCAGAGCGACTACTTTTTCATGTCTCACCCTAAAGGGACAGAACCCACATCTGAAACAGCTGCTGCCTCTCGGGGCAGAAAGCCCTGTGCTGCATCCACTGGCCAAATGACTCTTCAGAAAACTCTGGAAGCACCATGAGCGGCTTTTGGATAGAGAACAAAAGTCGGCACTCTGAGCATCTCAGGCGCAGCAGAAGATAATGTATAATGACCAAATTACCACAGCCTAAAAACTCCTCCAATCGAATCCAAATTAGCAGAAATAATTATGATTCACTTTAATTAGTGACTATGGAAGCGAAACCACGGCTGGTGGACAGACAGCCTGGCAGGGCAGCTGCACGACAGCCAGGAGGGAGGGGTGTCCAGCTAGTGGCCTCAGTGAGCCAGGCGGTATCACGGCCTGGAGACCTGAGGGTCCCGTCTGCCTGCCTCATGCGCTTGGTCTGGGCTGGTCTCTCTGCCTCGTATGAACCGACAGGGGCCCTGCCTCCTGTTCTTCCTTGCTTTATCACTGCCACCATCTCCATGGCCACCACTGCCACTCTTGCGCCGCCTTGGAACCCTTCCCAGGCCTTACTGCTCTGTTCCACTCCCACCCTCTCCCCACTTTACAGTTGGGGAAATGGTGGCTCAGAGATCTGAGGAACAGGCCCAAGATCACCCAGATGGGTCTGTCTGAGCCCAGCGCCTCAGTGCTCATCCCTGCATTGGTGTTGACCCTGTCCCCGAGCCAGGGCCCTGCTGTTTGGCTCCAGGAAAGACCGCGTCTGCCTCCCACTCCAACCTCCCACTCCAGCCCCCATGACGAGGTGGACGCCCCACTATAGCCCCCCTGCCTGCGTGGCTCTAGGACCGGCTGGCACGTGGTCCTCAGGCTGGGCCGAGGTCTCCTACCTTGAGAAACAGAGCTCCCTTAGAGGCCAGGGCATCGTCGTTACACTTGTTGGGGTAACAGTGATAGGCCACGTCCATGATGGGGTAGCGGCTGGCAAAGAGGAGGCCGCTGTTGAGACACTTGAAGCTGCAGCAGCCCTGGCAGCCATAGACCCCGACGTCGTACAGGATGTACTCGAAGTAGCCGTGCAGCTGCTCTTTCAATTTGGTGGCTGCTCGCTTGTCAAACACCTCCTGCAGGCACAGGAAGTCCAGGTTGGCGGGGAAGAAGGCGGAGACCTCATGGTCGAAGGCCTCGTCGGGGTGCCGCCTCCTGCGCGCAGCCGCCTTCTTCACCACCGAGGCCTTGTACAGGAGCTTGCTGTTGGCACCTGGCTCCCCACTGGCACTGGTGTCTGGCCCAGCTCGCCCCTTCACCAGGGACTCCCTGGAGGCCGAGGGGCTGCCCAGGCTCCCTGAATCCCCGTCCCGCTGGTTGTGGTTGGGCGTCTGGCCCCTCGGGCCCCCGCCAGCTCCGTTCCTGGCCTGGCCCCCAGGCGCAGGGTCGTCAGCTTCAGGTGGCCGGCCGCCCTCCTCGCCACCAATGCGCACGATGCAGGCGTCCTCTGGGCTGCTGCTGTCAACAGGGTCCCCAGAGGCTGGGCCGTTGGCAGCCTCGTCACCAGGGTGCCGCCCGCTGTCACCCTTGTACTCCACAGAGGCTGTCCTCTTAATGCTCCCGGGGACGGCCCGGGCCACCCCATCGCCGCCCTGTGGTGACACCAGGCTGCTGAAGCTAGCGGCGCTGATGGAGGTATTGGTGGGGGAGTCGATGTAAATTTTGATCTGGGGCCGGGCGGCCCCATTGCGGATTCTCTGCCCGATCTCCTTGGCCCGCGCTTGGGTGTTAAAAAGGTTGTTGATCCTGGCGAGCGAGTCGGGCAGGAGGCAGACGTTGGCAGTGGCGAAGCAGAAGCTTTTGCCAGGCCCCGTGCCCTTCCATTCACTGAGCAGGGCTGCCCCACCGGCCAGGCCCTTGTCTTCCAGCCGTGAATAGATGTAGGGCCGGCGGGCCGACTGCAGTGGGGACCAGAAGAGAAAGCCGAGAAATGCAAAGGGCAGCGAGGCCACCAGGAGGGCCAGGTAGATGGGCGTGAATAGGGCAGTGCAGAGCAGCTGCAGGCAGCACGGGTCGTCCGCCCGCTGGCGCTTCTCGTAGGTGGTGGGTATGAAGGAGGCAGCGAGCCGGTCCACCAGCCAGTAGCATGGGAAGATAAGAGCCCAGGACACACAGTGCAGGGCAGACAGACAGCTGTTAGGAAAGGGGGTCGTGTACAAAACCATCGCAGCTCACTGGGCGCCGCAGCCGGCCCTACTACATGGTGTCCGTGGCAGCTGCGGGCACTTTCCTGGGCGAGGGTGGGCGAGTTGGGGACAGCTGGAGGAGGGGTCACCTCCTGGTGAGATGCAACTCCGGCTGGTCAATGGCGAGTGTTGGCCAGCCGGTCATGGTTCACCTCGGTGGGCCATGCGGAGGCCTACTGCAGACCCTGCAGAGACAAAAGTAGGGGGACTGTTTTTAGTGATCTTCAGGGGAGCGGGTCAGATATGGGGCCGTCACCCCAGCTTATCCCACTCCTGCTTCCCCTGGTGTGAGTGGGACGGTTCTGAGAACCAGGCTGGAGCCGGCAGGCTCAGCAGGTGACTGGGAGGCAGCCCCTGCACACCGCTTCCTCCATGTGTGCTGTTCTCTTGGAGCGAATAGCTTGGTGACATGACTGCCCCTAACTAACCTTCTTAACCTTGTAACCCAATTGCTTGAAAAATGGCCCTGGTTTTCAGAGAGGTACAGATTTGTGGGTGCAAAGGGAGCAGGCAGGGCATCCTAGAGGACTCCTGGGCCCACCCTTGCCGGGGGCCGCCAGAAGCCCATCAGGAGCCAGGGCAGTTTTTAGAATGGGAGGGCAGGTGACCCTGGGTCAGAGGAGCCACAAACATGGCCACTTGTCATGGAGCGCCTGCCAGGTAAGGACAGAGCAGGAACAAATAGCAGAGCAAAGGGGCCAGAGACTCCTGGAGCAGAGGGCAGTGTGGCCAGCAGGGCCGCAGGGGAGGGCGGTCTCCCTCCATGCACAACTGGGCTGTCACTGTGGCCCCAGCCTGTAGGATCACACCAAGCCCGGTGCTTCCACTCCACTGACCGGGGGCGAAACCCTCCAGCAATGAGGATCCCAGCACAGCTGTTCCTCATGTTCTCAGAGATGCAGCCCAGTCGAGACCCACAGCCACCTGAATAAGCCCACCCTGGGTCCCCTGTGGGAGCCACAAGTGGGTCTCAGAGCAGACTCAGAGCTCCGCCTAGGCAAGGCTGCCAGGTGCATCTATTGTGCTGAATGTAAAATCAATAAAGACAAGTGTCTGGAGTATTTGCCCAGCCTCCAGGGACCCATGTGTGATCACCCCGTGGGGGAGCCTGTAGAAGTATAACCCAGACTTTTCACGACTGGAGCAGTTGGGCCACTCTTTTCCCACCCACTGTCTTGCTGACTCAGTCCAGCTCCTGCCCTGGCACTTTGGGGGGTCTGAGCCCACGGTGCCATCCATCCTGGCCCCACACCCTCTCCTCCTCCTGAATCCCTGGTCACCCAAGCCAGGGACCTAGGTGTCACTGGACTCTGCCCTCCCTCAGTCCCCATCAGTCCCTGCCACTCCTGCTGGACCCCCTGTGCTGGCCTGATACTGCATCACGGTTCCCCAACTTTATCAGCCTCCACAAGGGCTGCAGGGATGCTCTCTATGTAGTCTGCTGTGTCACAGCTGCCTCACACCTACTGGAACTCCCTCGGCCCTTAGTGGGGAGCTCAGCCCCTCCATCAGGCCTGCGGGTCTCTGCAGCCCCCTCCCCTGGACGCCCGCCTCTCACTCATGTCCCGTCCTTGCCTGCCATTCCCCATCCCTTTGCCCCTCGCCTCACTCACCCCTTCTAAGACTCAACTTAGAAATTCCCTGCTTAGAAGACCTTTGGACCCCTTGCCCCGGTGGCTTAGGTGTCTCCACCGGTGGCTCTTGTCCCCGCCACGTGTGGCCCAGTCTCTGCAGTTCTGTATCACAAATGCTCTGGGATGTGGCCACCTGCCCAGCAGACCGCAAGCTTTAGGAAAGAATAGGCTGCACAGGGGCGCCCTAGAGTCCCAGGCTTGCACCAGCAGGTATGCAGGAGATGGGGATGAGGGGAGGTTCACCTGGATGCCTCCAGCCAGAGAGGGGGCAGCTGTTTTCCCGCCAGCCCGAGGTGTGGGGAGGGGGTTTCTGTGGGGCATGTCAGCAGCCCCAGGGCAAGCCTGCAGCCATCTCCAGCGCTTAGTGTCTAAAGGTGAACTTGAGCTGGAGCTGTGTCTGGTTCTGATAAGCAGCTTCACAAGGCTGTCACTCTTCTCGGGGGAAATGCCTTTGAAGCCAACACTGGAAGGGTGCAGTTCAGAGCAGCATGTGTGTCTGTGCAGACCACAGCCGGGCAACCCGGAGCCGTGGGAAACCAGCTCTGCCCTGGGCTTCAGTGAAATCTGGGACGTGGGCATCTCACTCTGCGGCCAGTGCTCATGGCTCAGTGCTCAGCGGGACTGGTGGGTGTCCAGGTCCACCCCCGCCTGCCATCTGGCTTGGGAGACTCCAGGACATACTCCCTCATTCTTTCTTTAAAATCCCAGCATTTGCTGCAAGATGAATCAAACCTGCGGAGGGAGTGACAGCCCACTCACTCTCCCTCCCAGGCTGGAGGGTTCCCGCCGCCGGCAAACCTGCAGCCCGCATTGTGTGGAGCCGGCTGCTTTCACACTGGCTGGACTGATATCCACAGGAGGGGACACAGAGCCACCCACAGGCACCTGTCTCTGTTGGACCAGCTGGGGCCGGAGGGAGAGCTTGCAGGTCCTGTCCCTGTGGGGACAATGGGGGGGATGGGGTCTCTCAAGGCTCTCCAGCCACCAGTAGTCCCTGCAGTTGGCACTAAGGCCTCAGGTTAAAAGGTCCAGGCCAGATTCTTGGGGCCACCTGGATGTCGCCCCAATGTCATGAGGCAGGCCCATTCCCGAGTCTCCCTCATCTCTGTGGCCTGAGGTCACCAGCCCAGCCTGGCCAGCACCATCCTCACCTGAGCTCCTGCCTCACCCCGGCACTGTCCTGCTGCCCTCAGCCTCAGCCACAGCCCCAAGTCCACCACCAGTGTGCAGAGGGTCCTCCTAGACACAGCCAATTCTCTCTCTCCCCTTGGTGGTCTCATTGTCTTGGGGGACAAAGTCCAGTCTCCCAGTCTCTATCTAGGGGCCGTTTGTGCTTCTGCCCCCACCAGCTTTTCCCTCATCCACCCCCACCCTGGGCTCCACCAGCAGGAAGGGCTGTGCAGGCTGAGCCCTGGCATGAGGACACTTTTGCAGAAGGATTTGGGAGGAGAAGGTCTATCCTGTCTGCACCATGCTGCCCTCCTGGCAGAACTGGCTGCTATTCCAGTGTGACCACAGCTCCCTTATGGGTCAGAGGAGGGTGCAGACTCACTTCATCAAAGGGTTCCTAAGGGAATTCTGCAAACCTGCTCTCCCGTGTGGCGCATCCCTGACACTGGCCCATCAGGGCTGGGATCTGCTATTGGCTGAGATGGGGCTATGGAGGGTGTAGAGGAGACAGACTCTCCCCTCAGCTGCCCTGGGTCCCCCTTTCTCCTGCTGTGACCCCAGAAACCCTGTGGGCCAGCTCCCCACGGCCCTGCCAGCAATGGTAGTGAGTGGCCAGTCCTGCTCTTTACACTTCTCCTGGGCTGGCCAGAGGAATGTCTTTGGTCCTTATTCAGGAATTGATGGGATTTGAGGTGACTGGCAGCTGGTGGGCAGGAGTGGCCCAAGAGCATTCCTCTAGGAAGTGGCAGAGCCAAGCATGCCAGCCCTTCCTGCTGCCCTTCCAGGCCCCTCCTAGTGACTCCAGGTCCCCTGTCCACAGCCCCTCGCCAGCCTCCCAGCTGCTGTCCCCTGCCCTGCTCCTGTGTGCGGCCCCTGCCTCTGCACAGAAGCCGCTGGTGCAGGAGACACAAAAGGGATTGCCACCCATGGAGAAACCATGGAGCCGGTTTCTAAGGCTCTGTGGTTAATTATCTTGTCTCAGGGAAATAAAAGGAGGGTAAATAAGCAACAACACATTAATTAGTCTGATCTACACTTTCCCATGAAAGAGGAGAACTAGAGTTAAACATTAGAGGCTAGTAACTTTTCAGAGAAACCCCCGAGTCCTCAGAGAGGTGGCCAAGGCAGGACGTGCTCCCCGGCCCGGGCCTGCTGCGTGGTGGTGCTCAGCCACACTGGTGCCTGTCCCCTTCCTGTTGCCTGCGCTCCTTTGGCCTCGTTGGGCCATTGAGTGGGCCCAGGCCAGGCTCTGTCTCCAGGTGGGGGACTCCATGCCCCCGCTCTCTGCTTCTATGTCCCTGGACTGGCAAGTTTGCCAAGTAGAGTCCACTGTGGGCCCCTCTGAGGGGACTGGCAGGACCCCCACAGGCCTTGAGGGCTGAGTTTTCGAAGCTTAACCTCAGACTGCATTGTTCCCCCAGGGCTCCTTATTTTGAAGTCCACAGTCATCTGTGGGTTTGTCCCCTTTGAAATCCTGGTATGTGGCTTCTGAGGTTGCCCAGAATGACATCCGCCAACACCATGCTCTCCAGACCTGAGTTGGAGTCCCAATGTCTCCAGGTCATCATAGGTCCTGGCAGGCCCCATGGTCACTCCTGAGCCCTGGGGTCAGTGTGGGAGGCCACACGGTACCCCAAGGCCGGGCTACTGGGAGTCAGCCCCAACCTAGAAAAGGAGACTTTAGACCTGCCCCTGGCCCTCAGCTTCACTGGCCACTGCTTAGCTTGGTCTTGGGACTCAGGGTGACCTGAGTGCAACCCTGCACTAGTCAGGACTTCCTACCTCCCAGGATGATCATGAGGACAGAAAGGGACCAGTCTAGTGACCTGGCCAGGCCCTGCTTCCTTCCCTACCCGCTGTGCCCCTCCTGGTAGGACCTCCCAACCACTCCTCCCCTGAGGTCGGCCCCTGTGTGCCCTGTTTGCTCTCCCCAGCCTGTGGTCCTGGGCACGGTTCTGGGGGGTCACTGGAGCCCACCCACAGAAGTCCCAGGACCCTGACTGTCCCAGAGTGCCTTCAGCAGCCTCAGAGACATCAGCCACACTGCCTAGGCTGGAGCTGCTGGACTTCACTAGCTTGTTGCTGTTCCCTGCAGTGGGGACTGGACTGGGCCTGACTGTGACAAGGGGACTGGGCTACAGGGAGCAGAGAGCTCCATGGTTTGCAGGTTGACCTGAGTAGGAGGGGAACTTGCCCTGGGAGTTTGGGAGTCCAGACAACCCCAAGTCCAGATGTGAGAGGATGAAGGGAAGAAGTGAACAAGTCTTGGGCAGGACCCAGGAGGCCACAGCCCCAGCCACTCCTGGTGGGTGTGTGACATTGACAGCAGGCAGCCCCACACTGCGTCTGCTCCTGTGAGTGACTGATGATCTGCAGTCAATCTGCAGCCCTGAGACCCATTGCTGACATGTGACCTGAGGCATCACGGCACGGACAGTGGGAGACTATGGCTGCTCAGAGGCCTGCACTGAGCCAGAGCCCCCCTCCCTAGACACTGACCTGAGGGCTCAGAGGGCAGCTGATCTGCCACCACCAGCGGAGGGTGATCCCAGGAATAAGGCCTGGCCAGGCTGGTCCTGTCTGGACAAGCCATTGTGGCCAGGACCTCTGCTACTGGACTTCAAATACCACCAGCACCAAGACAGCCATCCCATTCCCCAGCTCCCTGGCAATAGACTTGCAGGTGTAATGGCACACAGGCTCTGCCTGCACGGTGGTGCAAAGGGTCCTAGGTGGATCCTGGCTTTGAATTTGAATTTCTCTGGTGGTGGGAAAGTGAACAAGCCAGACAGTTCTGCTGGTAAGGCAAGCCCTGGCCCCTGTGAGGAAGCCTACACCATTTTCTAGGGATCTCTGAGCCTGGGGGGCTTCTGGAAAATTGAGGAGGTTTGGGAGTTGCCCCACCTTGGTGCTAGGATGAGGCCTGTCTCCCCTCCACTGCCCTTTCCTCTGGCTCGTGTGCTTGCTGACACTGCTCTTCCCGGCAGCAGGGCTGGGAGTCCCAGAGCAGAGAGGCCTCCTCTGAGTCCCTGTTGTGTCCACAAGCTCATGTCTAAACAGGAGCTGCGCCAAGCCCCTGGTTTCTGCAGGAAAAGCCACGTGGATTGCTCCAATCCAATTACCCAAGGTGCCTGCATCCGCCTGCGGCACTGAGCTCAGGCCGGGCCATTTCTGCCTGGATGCCTGCTGCAGAGGAGTTGGCATGGCAACATGAGCTCTGAGCTGCTGAAACTTAAGTCAACTCGTGGCTGGGAGGACAGAAAGACAGAAGTGGATGCCTTTCTGAGTGATGCAGGTCAGACACATCCATGCTAATTCCCGAAAGCCACATCCCAGGCAGAATTGGGTCTGGGGTCCAGCAAGAATGTGTGTGCTGTGGCAGCGGCTCCCACAGACACAGGTGTGCCAGGTAAATGCCTGTTCATCCATCTAGACCCAAAGCACCTGCCTCCTTCTCCCTGAAGTCCTCCCTGACCTGCACACACCCCGTCTGTCACTCTAATCAGGCATGTGTCTGTTTGCACGTCCTGGATAGAGCTCCAAGTCTCGGCACCACCACAAGCCTGAAGCCCACCCTGCTGCACTCCACAGGGAGGGCAGTGAGCCAGCCAGGCCACACAGCACCAGCCC
The DNA here is from genome assembly GCF_009828535.3 of Hylobates moloch. NCBI lineage: Eukaryota > Metazoa > Chordata > Mammalia > Primates > Hylobatidae > Hylobates > Hylobates moloch. Next base: position 103,984,273 of record NW_026652281.1, read on the forward strand.
TCCTGACCTGGAAGGTCACACAACCCAGCTAGACTACCCTAAGCTCTCCCTGGAACTCTTACTGTGCCCTTTAGGGCACAGAGGCCTGCATTTTATCTGAGGCCTGCATTTTATCTGAGATGGAAGGCTAGGAACCTGAAGCTTCTGGAACCTTCTTTGAAAATGAATCCAATTCAGAGGAAAACAGACCTTAGGGCTGGAAGGAAAGAGACCAAGTCCTAGAGACATCATTGAGCTCTGAGCTCCCTGCACCCGAAGCCAGCACAACCCACAGACTTTCCAATTAATGATTCAGCAGTTCCCCTTTTCCTTGCTCTAGTCCCTTTGAGTTGGTTTCTGGCATCTGCCACCAAATGGATCCTGTCTCAGATACAGCTATGTGATCTTTCTAAAATGTGATTCTATCAGGTCCTCTCCTGTGCAAACCTCCTGTGGCTCCCCCTTGACGTCCCACTGGGCAAAGTGGAGGCTCCCCTGAGTCCTGGGAGGCCCTGCAGAACCTGGTGCCTCTGGCCTGTGCCTTATCAGCATCCCTTGGGAGACCACAGTGGAGCAGATGCTGGGAGCACAAACTCTGGTGTTGGACATGTGGGGCCAGGTCAACCTGCTGGATATTGGACAGGCTGCTCAACTGACTGTGCCTTAGTTTCCTCACATGTTAAGCCTTGGTAATAACTGTCTCTCAGGGTAGTTGCAGATGGTGCACGTGCAGCACCGAGTGTGGTGCCTGCCTCATCTCTAGGATGCTTATTTTTATCATTTTGCTATCACTGTTAATTCCCTTGCTGCAAAGGCCTGAAGATACAGCCGGAGCCTTCAAAGTCTCCTCCTCGTGAGGCTGGTTTGCCTTACAAAGAGGGTTCTCTGCTCTCCCAGGTGCATGGTGAGGACAGTGCAGGGGACAACGTCAGGGCCTCCGTCTCCTCGCAGGAGGTGATCAGAGCCATCTGTTGTGGGCTGCTTGTGCGAGCCCGAGGCACAGGCTTCTGCAGAAGCCAGGTGCAGGCAAAGGGGCCATACAATTTTCAAAAAGAAACTTTCCACAGGAGGTATTACTGCACTGTGTGATTTCTGAGAATACGAAAAGGCTGTGAGCAGCTCTGGGGCACTCCTTCAACCAGCCAGCCTCGGCATTTCCCTGGTGAAGTCAGAAAGCCCAGATGAAGGCAAGTTGGGTGTGATTGGAAAGCAAATCTCAAGCCAGGTGAGTGGTGCATGTCCTAGAGGTGCAAGAGCCAATGTGATGTTTCAAACAGCAGGACCCCTGGGTCCAGGCCCTTGTGCCACGGTGACATGGGCAGTTGCCCTGGAGGCATGGGCCCCATCCTAGGGGGACAGCTGAGTTTGAAGACCTGACTGCCCACTCTCTACCACCTGCCACTCCAAAGTCATCTATTGGTGACCACAAAGAGTGCCAGCAAGAAGACGGCTGGATGGAGGCTGGCACCTAGACCCACGTCTGAGCCACACCAGGCAGCACCTCCTCTCATTCCTGTGTTCTGCTCACGAACCCGCCTGACCAGACTTATCTGCCAGAGTTTGCAAGGGCAGAAGCCCGCAGGGCTCCTCCCAGTCCTATGTCCTCATGGAGGCTGAGCGCAAGACAGAGAGGCGGCCAGGGGCAAAGGCTTGCTTCAGGATGAAGATGGGGAACCTCCTCCACCTGAGGCAGCTCCGGGGCCGAACTGGAGCAGGCCCGAGTCAGGAGGCTACAGGCCACAGCTGAGCATCTAGCTAGGCAAGGCCTCCAACCTCAAGTGCTCTGAGCCTGCCTGGGTGCTGAGGCCTGTGCCTGGGCTGGGCCTTGCAAGTCGCCAAAGCAAGGGATCCTGGAACACCAAGCAGGTCACGTCACCTGCTCCTGGCTGACCAGCGCCACCTGCATCCTCAGGAGGCCCTCTGCCCTCAGCGCCACCTCTGCCCTTCACAGGAAGGAGACCAGGAGGGCCTTGCTTCTCTCAGGTTCTGCTGTTGAGGTTTCTGTCCCAGCCAAGTCCCTACTTCCCTGACATGAAGGCTGATGTTAATGGTTCATGAGCCAAACAAGGCTTGGAATATACTTTACTTAAGAGGGGATGACAGCATACTTTCTGTGGGAGTAGAATTTTAAACACAAGTCCACACAAATGTTAGGATTTAGGCAGACCCTGTGTCGGCTGCATTTCAAGTACAGCATTTCCTTCTGGAACGGATTGGCCGACTGCATGATGTGTAGGCATTTCAAGGCACCAGAGAACACAGATTAAGACGACAAACCTTCCTAAAACAGAACAGACGGGCTAACATTCTTCGGAAGGGAATCATTTCACATTCAGTCTAAAGTTTTCTATGCAAAGAACATTTAACAAACTGAGTCCTAGAGGAAAATTTATGCAGAGCTTAAAAAGCAAGTGAGTGAGAATGAGTAAATAAAATCAGGTGTCAGCATTTCACTCACCCTCCCAGGCGGCTGGGCTTTTTGGACTGAGGCAAGGCCTCACTGCTGAGGATTGAGGCCCCATCCTGGACCCTTTTGGAGACCTCTAACCCCAGGCCACTGCTCTATACATGGCACCATGAAAGACCCTCCCTCTGTACACGGCACCATGAAAGCCCTTGGCTCCAAGAGAACCAGCCAGAACACGCTCCTCTTTGAGAGAGGATGCCCCAGCTCAGGCCCAACCAAGGGCTGTACCTCTGAAAGGGGAGACCAGAGCTCTTTTCCCTTTAGTTTACCTCTGCTTCCAAGCCCAAGACAGGACTCTTGCCTCACTTCCTCCGGCCCCTGAAGCACCTGGAACCTGATGTCCAGCCAAGAGGTAGGACTGCACTTCCTGGTCCTCTGGTGGTTGGGTGGGATCATGTGATGAGTTCTGACCAATGAGCTGTGAGTGAAAGTGATCTCGGGTATTGCTGCGCTTAAGTACTTAAACAGTAGATGTGGAACCTTCCAGAGCTCTCTCCCTCTGCCACATTGACCTGCAGTGTTGGAGATGGTGGCTGCTCCGGCAGCCTCAGTCCAGGATGAAGAGACACGGAGCAGGGCCCCAGCTAACCCACATGTAGTGTGGGCAAGAAGAAAACCTTTGATTGGCGGGGTGCGGTGGCTCAAGCCTGTAATCCCAGCACTTTGGGAGGCCGAGGTGGGCGGATCACAAGGTCAGGAGATCGAGACCATCCTGGCTAACAAGGTGAAACCCCGTCTCTACTAAAAATACAAAAAATTAGCCTGGCGTGGTGGCGAGCTCCTGTAGTCCCAGCTACTCGGGAGGCTGAGGCAGGAGAACGGCATGAACCTGGGAGGTGGAGCTTGCAGTGAGCTGAGATGGCACCACTGCACTCCAGCCTGGGTGACAGAGCAAGACTCCATCTCAAAAAAAAAAGAAAAGAAAAGAAAACCTTTGATTATAACCACCCCGTGACCCATCCCATCCTGACCAATAGAGGACAGCTTCTGATTGGCCGTGTAATTAGTCCACTTACTTGATGCTGAAAACAAGCCTCATTATGGACAGCTCGCAGTTTCCCAAGAATACAGCCAGATCTACTCTCCAATCCAATCCAACTCTTCCTGCTCTCAAGGATAATGAAGCAATAATGACGTTCCTTTGTCCTGAATCCAGGCCAGGCGGAAGGCTCACTCCTCACCCCCTCAGTGTGGCCTGAAAAAGTCCATTCCTACCTGCCCAAGTTCCTCTAGCACCGTGAAGCATCAGGGGAGCTGAGTCTTAATCTTTTAATTTGTAGTGGAAACTGTTTCTGCTCAGAGAAGCGGTTGCTTTGGTGACACAGGTAGCACAGTAAATCCATAGACTTGGAGAAGTAAATCCACCAGAAACCTCTGCCAGGGGTCAGGGTATGAGTTGGTCACAGGGGCCAAGTGAGCCCTGTAGGGGAGGGGCAGGAGGCAACACTGGGGGTCCTTTAAGGTGGGCTCAGATAGAGTCAAAGCCCAGAGGCCCAGCTTGGTGAGACACTGCCAGGTCTGGCTGGCTGACAGTGCACCCAGGGCTGGCAGGGGCAGGGCTGGGCAGCAGCTGTTAAGCAGGGAGGCTGGGGGCACTGGGCGAGTCAGATGCAGCACAGTGGCAGCTCAGGGTATTGCACAGCAAGGGCCTAGGGTTTCTGGCAGCAGAGACTTTGCCTCCTAGTTGTGTATAGTTGAGGGTGGGGTGTCCCCCAGGGAGGGTGTGGAGATAGGAAGGTGGGGGGTATTGCGTGGAGCAAGCCATGAGCAAGGGAGAAACAGGTGTGGTGGTGGGACAGAAAGGGAACTGAGAGTGGACTCAGGGAGGTGGAGCCACTTAGGGAATCCTGCCTTGCCAGGGCCATACCTTTGAGTACCGTAATGACTACCAGATCACTGACTGCAGACAAGGAGGCATCCTCCAGGAGGGGCAGCTGGGGAACACAGGCCTGAGGGGAGGATCCCCTGCATTCACTTAGTTTGCCCCCAGTTAGTTTTTTGTTTGTTTGTTTTGTTTTGTTTTTTGTTTTGGAGGTGGAGTCTCGCTCTGTCGCCCAGGCTGGAGTGCAATGGTGCAATCTCTGCTCACTACAACCTCCACCTCCCGGGCTCAAGCGATTGATTCTCCTGCCTCAGCCTCCCAATTATCTGGGATTACAGGCATGTGCCAGCTAATTTTTTTGGTATTTTTAGTAGAGATGGGGTTTTACCATGTTGGCCAGGCTGGTCTCAAATTCCTGACCTCAGGTGATCCACCAGCCTCAGCCTCCCAAAGTGCTTGAGCCACCACGCCCAGCCAGATTTGTTTAACTTAAATGCATAGCCTGTCCGGATAGCATCCCACCTACACTGTGCAGAGCAAGCTGGCTCAAATCATCCCTTCTGCTCAGAGCATGCCGGCTGCATCTGTGTCCTGCACTCCAGGAGGGCTGAGTGGCCCTCTGGCTGGTTGGGGGTCTGGGTGGCAACCCACCTGAAGCTGCCTGCTCTCCCCCGCACACCACAAGAGAAAAGGAAGACAGAGTGTCTCACTGGACTTTCTTGGTAGAGTTTTGGAAAGAAAATGTCCAGAACAGAGGTCAGCACCTCTGAGAAAACAGTCCATGCAGTTTCAACCAGATTGGCCCAACCGGAGGTGTAAGAGGCTCGTTCCTCATCTGTTCCCCACTTGCTGCCCCTTGGTCCTGGCGCTGTCCTCTTGCTCCCCGCACCATGGGACTGCTCCTTCTCAGGACCCTTGGAAGATCCCTCAGAGCCCCTCCCCTGCCCACTTCTTAGGGGCTGAACTTTCTCTTGCCTCTTCCCTCCCTTCTCGGCTGATCCCTTGTGGGTCACCTGTTTCCAGGTGACAGCCAGCCCAGGTATCTCCTGATCTCTGACCACATGTATTTGATTGACAACCTACATCTTCCTCTAGAAGTTTATTACTCCTCCTCCCCCCACTTCCCCACATACAGTTCTGTCTCCCAAGTAGTTCCGGGCCCTGGACCTCCTCCATACCCTGTCTCCCCTTCCCAGCTCACAATTCTGCCTCCTAGTCCCCTGGATCCATTCCCACAGCCATATGCCAGTTCAGGCCTTGCCCTCTCCAACCTAGACACTGCAACAGATTCCACCTGGTCTCCCTCCTCTGGCCCACCTGGCAGCTGGTGGGGTCTTTCTAAACTACACATCATACCACACTGCTCCCCTATGGCCCTTCAGTAGTGCCTGCGGACTCCAGGTTGCCCAGGCACCTAGGCAGGGAAGGGCAGGATATATCTGGTGGCCTGATTGCTCTGTCTCCTCTTGCTCCTGGAGCTCCAGGGGCCCTGACCCGAGCAGTACCCCACTGTGCCCTTCCAGGCCTCCACACTTCTTTTGGGGTTGTTCCCTGACAGCTGTCATCTGTGTGAAGGAATGTGGCCTCAGCAGAGGAGCTCAGGGTTCAAGATTCACAGAGATGATCCCTTCATCAAAACTCAGCCAGTCTACCCATGGCCCCTGGGATAACTAGAGGACCTTAGACTGGGGCCAAACAGGCCCTTTCTCTCTTGAGAGCTGAGTGTTTCTGTGCATGTATTGCACAAGCTTGCAGTCTGCATACTAGAAAGGGAGGTAACCAGCCCCTGATAGATCTGACACCTTCAGATCTATCAAGCTAAAAACAGAACTGAGAGACAGGAGGCTCAAGCTATGTCAGCAAATTCCATCCTTCAAAGCAGAAGGAGGGACGGCCTTGTGTGTGTGGCTCTGCGGGTTGTCTCTGCAGGACCAGGGACCCTGCCCATGTGGAGCCCTGGGGTTGGGGGGTAAGGTGCTCCCCCACCATCCCAACTTCCAGTCCCAGGGAATAAGGGTTCTGTTTTCTAACTCTGAGGCCAGATGAAGAGAACAAAGCTTGTGTCCCCCACTCCCCCCACAAGCCCTCAGTATTTTATTCCATCACCTGACCCTAGCTGTGTGTAGAGTAGGCAGGTAACAGGAACCCCTGCCGACCGAGAACAAGTGGCAGCCCTGCCCCCTGCTGACCTGGAGCTGCAGCCAGAATGGGCTCATCTGAGGCCACCTGTGGCCTGCTTGGGACTTCAAACTCATTCCCTCCCTCCCTTCCTTTCTGTTTCCCTCCTGAAGCGGGGACACAGCTATGAGCCAGTCCATGGCAAAGACAAGAGGGAGATTGGACATGAGCATCAGGAAGGCAGGAGTAACGGAGCCGGCTCTTGGGGACATTGGAGAAGGCGTCACCCAGCACACACCTCAGAGAATATGGTTTTCACACTGGGGGTGCATCTATACTGCACAATTACCCCAAATGGGTACAGCTGGCCCCACTTACAGATGAGGAAACGGAGACTCAGAGAAGTAAATGGCAGTCTCTGAGAGGTGCAGCCAAGTCACCTGACTCCAATTTCCTTTTTCTCTCTACTTTTCTTGCCAAGGCTGAATATAAGGGGTATGCAAACATATCCAGAAATATGTAAATGAGCAGCGTCCAGCACCACCCTTACTTCCAGGACAAGTTCTGGGGGAAGAGTAACATTCCCTACGCTGTCCTTCTTGTCTTTTCCCCTCAATTCCCACAAAACAAGACCTTTGCCTCTTTTTTCAGTCCCCTGAAGGTTACATTTGTCACCCACCCCCTCTGAGCCATTGGTGAAAACTCCACCGATCTTCTTCCTCCCTCCCTGTGAGCTGCTGGTCTCATCTATTTCCCCTTTTTTTCTTCCATCCAGTCACCACCACCTTGGATCCCCAAATCTCCCTGCCCCCAGCCTGGTGACCACCCTGGCAACCTCGACAACACTTAATTTGTCAATATTTGGGAAGGAGTGGGTTCTTACAGTTGTCTTGTTTTGGTTCCTAGTCTGAGGTTCCTGACTGTCAGGGGTCACCAGTTTCTGCTTTTATTCCTGAGAATGGGCCAGTCGTCTGAATTACTTCTTTGGGATGGATTCAAGAGTAGAATTACTCAGTAAACTTTAAAGCTTCTGATACATATTGCCAAACTGCTTTCTACCAAGGTTCTGTCAATTTACTGATTGTTTGAGAATATGTGTTTCACAACATCCTTACCAACTCTGGGTTTTAACATTAAAAAATGTGATTTTGGCTGGGCACAGTGGCTCATGCCTGTAATCCTAGCACATTGGGAGGCCAAGGCGGGCAGATCGCTTGAGCCCAGGAGTTGGAGACCAGCTAAGGCAACATGGCGAAACCAGTCTCTGCAAAAAACACAAAAATTAGCCAGGCATGGTGGCGTGTACTTGTAGTTCCAGCTACTCAGGAGGCTGAGGTTAGAGGAACACTTGAGCTCAGGAAGTAGAGGTTGCAGTGAGCTGAGATCCCACCACTGCACTCCAGCCCCAGAGACAGACAGGTTTAAAAAAAAAAAAAAAAGTTTTTGATAGTTTAGTGGGCAGTGGTATCTGGTTACATTTTTCAGGATGCTTAATTTGTATCCATTTTATGAAGTGCTGCTTCAAATCCTTTTCCCATATATTGAAGGAGTTAGTATTTTCTCCATAGATTGGGTGTATTGCACTCCACTTGAGTCAGGTTCAGGATGGGACCCAGATGGCCAGCTCCAGATTGCTTACCCCAAAGCTGTGGTTTTCAAACATTTTAACAAGCAGGAGAGCCTTTTCTTAATCTCACACAGCGTCTCTTTATGAAAATACTAACAAGTAGCCCATGAGGAAAGGCTTGGAGCACTCCCTTACCCACCCCCACCCCACCCCTCTGGTTCCAGAAACTTTGGGTTTACCTGAGGAGGGGCCACTGGGACCTTGTTGTCCTTCTCTCTGAAGAAGAGCTGTCACCGCAGACCTGAAAGGAGATGAGCAGTTCACAGGTGTGCCCGGAAAAATCTCCAGAGCTCACCTGACAGCCACCAAGCAGCCCAGAACAGGTGAGCCAGGTACAAAGACCAAGGGGCCTCACCTGCGGCCAGAGGCACTGCCACACCCTCCACGTCGCCAGGGCGAGGGTGTGTGCCCGGCAGTTCCAGTGGACGAAGTGCAGCCCCAGTGGGTGGGGCCCGAGGTTTGTGTGACGGATTTTCAGGGAGGAGGGTTGCCAAGAGGAGAGGACTCTGAGGGTGGGATGGATGAGCCCTCCACATCGACACCGGGACCCAGGCCAGGCCCAGGGGGTTATGGGTGAAGGTGGAGGGTGGGGAAGAGGTGAATTCAAAAGCTCCAGCCACAGGGCCCAGGTTTAATCTGATAGTTAGAACCAGAATAATCAGAGCTTTGGGAGCTTTGTGCAATCTCTGCTTCCCTAAGATAACTGAGGGTAGGGGAGAGCTGAATCCAGGCCAGGGAAGAGGGACAGTGGCCACCAGGATGGGGTGGATTAGGGGAGGAAGAGCAACATTGAGAGGAACCAAAGGGATTTGGTGGCTCCCCCATTATCTAAGGGGGAGTAGGTCAGTGGAAGGGAGGCTCAGCGGGACACTTTGTGAACCCAGCGGGGTCTTTGGAGGGGACAGCTGGGAGGGAACTCATGTGACCCTAGGCCTTTGGACATGATGTCACTGGCTACCCTTGCTGACTGAGGTGAGGGATCCTGGCACTATGCTCTGGGGACGCTGCCCTCCACACTTGGGCCCCAGTCCCAGTTTGTAGTCCCTGCCCTTGCCTGCTAGTCCCGCCCCTGGCCTCAGGTGCTGGCCCCGCCCCTGATCCCTGGCCCCAGGCAGCTCTCTGAGCCCGCTGGCCCAGTTCCAGGCCTCGTCCCTACTAACCTGCCGAATCCTTGGCTCCAGGGCCTGCCCCCTGTCTCAGGCCCAGTCTCTGCTTTCAAGTTCAGCACCCCCCGCCCAATGCCCAGCACAGCCAGGGCTGTCCTTGCATGCCCCACCTTCTTAAGCCAGTCCCATGGCCCGGCCCAAAGCCCTCTTACCACCACTCCATCCAGAGTAGGGTGACCCATCACTCTTCACACCCTATCCCTTAGGTACACTTATTTTGCAAATCACCCAAACTAAGTGTTTCAGAAGAATCTGAAAGCCGAGGCCCCGTCCATTCTCTGTCCCCTAGCTGAAGATGTAGCAGCAGTGCTGGCAGGAGCATCTCCTCCACGGCAAACAGTTGGCTCCCTTCTCACTAGGAATTTGCACAGAAAAGGCTTGGGCTCCAATGAGACCCGGTTCTGGTCTAGGCCATCGGTCTTGGGCAAGTCATTTAACCTCTGAGCCTCCTCTGTAACATTAGGGGCCACTACAAGATCTTGGATGGCCACGGCCAGGACCAAATGAGCACCGGCACTTGATATTGCCAGATCAGAGTGGGAAGAAGGAAGCTAGAGCCCCCCAGGTCTACGCTGTGCACGTGGTGACCTGGCTTCCCCAGGAGCCCTTATGTTCATGTGGACACCCTGGCTTTTGCCCTCAGAGCCAAGTACCTGGCAGGATCCCTCCCCACCCATAGCCTGGGGAGTCCAGCCTGCCGGGAAGCAGAGAGTGACCTGCTGTCCCGGCCTGTCCTCTGTCCCTGGGACTCCTGCCTCTTCACCCACAGTTGGCTGACAACCTGCATGCACCTCTGTCCTTCACCCTCTTGCTGGGCTGACCTGACCCAGGCCACAGGCTCGCAAGCATCCGGCATTAGACATAAAGGAGGCAGGCCGCTCCTGAGCCATTTGGGCCTGTGTGACTCCCAGCCCCCACTGCCCTCTCTCTAAGTGGGGAGGAGCTCACCTCTCATCCCTGAGTGAGAAGTTTGTCAAGCAGGATCTTTGGCCTCTGACATTTCCCAAACTGTCCCCCACCAGCTGCACAGCCCCCTCCCCACTCTCCACCCCCACTCCCATGCCCCACCAACTCTTCTGAAAAATCCCTGCATGTTTTTTTCAAAATAGAATTAAATGACAAGAACTGACTATTTAGGGAGGGGTTCCTGAGGGGAAATGGAATCTCGACAACCTTGAAATTATAGCCCTTCTCTTTTCTCAAAGAAAAGAGAAACATGTCAGATCATTGATATTCTCAGCCAGGCCTTGTTTTGAAATATGCTCTCCCCCTATCCTTTCACGAACCACAGACTTTCTCCCTCTTTGAGAATAAGATCACATCAAGTCAGGGATTAGAAACGGGAAAAATTCAATCAGAGCCTCCCTCTGCCAGCTACCCATCTCAATATACTCCCAGGCGAGCAGAATCAGCTCCTGCTCCAACCCTGCTCAGCATCATCATTCAAAACGCACCGGTAGGAAATGGTGAAACAGAAGAACCTTTCATCTTGGCTGAGCAGGGCCTGCAGTGCTGCTCTCCTGGCTCCGGCAGCTGGCTTGTGCCTGGGCCGAGTCAGGCCTCTGGCTTAAATAGGCAGTGGGAGCAGAGCAGGGAGGGCCTGGAGGGCGGGTGTGGAAAGTGGGCCGTTTACCTAGCACAGCAAGGCAGTGTCTGGAGCCAGCAGTGGTCCCAAACATGTGCCTGCCTGCCTGCCTGTCCACCAGGAGGCCTCAATCCCACAGGCCCCAAGACCACAGACCAGCACCTGGGGTGACCCCTGATGGATGTGCAGCTCCAAGGGAGACATCCCTAGATGCACTGAGCTTGGTCAGTTTCCCGGATACCTCCACCTCTCCTTTGTAGCAGAACCAGCTGTGGAGATGGATGGACCTGTTCCCCGGGGCCTCTCTCCAAGCCTCAGTTTCTGCCTTCTTAAAATGAGGATAACACTGACTTCACAGGTCTAGAAATAATATTTGCAAAGGGCCCGGCACCTAGGAGGTTGATTTTTTTACCCACATGGTGATACTGGGGCCAGGTACCTCCGATGAGGCTGGAGCCTAGAGATTTAGTAATGGACCCAAAGTCACACAGCCTTCCATCTGACTGTCAGTGTCAGACCTCATGCAGACCTGGGGCCTCCCAGCCTCATGCTACAGTTGAAGTTCGGGGTGAGTGAGAGTGAAGAGCAGCTGCTCACCTTAGGGAAAAATCTTGACTGAACCCTAGTGAAGGGGTTACCTTTAAGCCCCCAGTGTTATGGGAAAGGGGTCCTGATCCAGACCTCAAGAAAGGGTTCTGGGACCTCGCACAGGAAAGAGTTCAGGGTGAGTCCACATAGTAAAGTGAAAGCAAGTTCATTAGAGAAGAAACAAAAGAATGGCTACTTCATTGACAGAGCAGCCCTGAGGGTGCTTGTTGGCTATTTTTATGGTTATTTCTTGATCATGTGCTAAATGAGGGGTGGATTATTTATGAGTTTTCCAGGAAAGGGGTGGGCAATTCCTGAAACTGAGGGTTCCTCTCCTTTTTAGACCATATAAAACCAAGGATGACTTCTGGAACATTGCCCTGGCATTTGTAAATTGGTGGGAGTGTCTTTTGGCATGCTAATGCATTATAATTAGCATATAATGAGCAGTGAGGACAACCAGAGGTTGTTTTGGTCACCATCTTGCTTTTGGCAGGTTTTGGCTAGCTTCTTTACTGCATCCTGTTTTCATCAGTGGGGTCTTTGTGACCTGTGTCTTGTGCTGACCTCCTATCTCATCCTGTGACTAAGAATGCCTAACCTAGGCTGGATGTAGTGGCTGACGCCTATAATCCCAGCACTTTGGAGGCTTAGGCAGGCAGATCTCTTGAGCTCAGGAATTTGACACCAGCCTGGGTAACATGGTGAAACCCTGTCTCTAAAAAATATACAAAAACTAGCTGAGTGTGGTGGTGCATGCCTGTAATCCCAGCTACTTGCGCTGCTGAAGTGGGAAGATTGCTGGAGCCCAGGAGTTCGAGGCTGCAGTGAGCTGTGATGGCGCCACTGCACTCTAGCTTGGGTGACAAAGTGAGACCCTGTCTCAAAATAAACAAAGAATAAGAATTCCTAACCTTCTGGGAATGCAGCCCAGCATGTCTCAGCCTCATTTTACCCAGCACCTATTCAAGATGGTGTTGCCCTGGTTCAAACACCTCTGACACCAGCACCAAGGCAAGGGGGGTGGCATGGTTGGACAGGCATGGTCAGGCAGCCTGTCTGCATTTGGGTGAGACCCTGGGGGAGAGGTGCAGAAGTATCCCAGAGTAGCTGCTAGTGATGGCTGGTGAGAGGAGCTACCCTTCAAACCTCCTAGGTCTCCGAGTAACACTATAGGGTGATGAGTGTCTCACCTGGTTGTTTCAACTTGATCTTCCAGTGAGTGGGACAGTGCCCCCACCTCAGTGAACAAAGATTAGGACATAAGCTAATGGGGAATTAAGACAAAGCAGTAGTTTGTCATTTTATGCTTGAAAAAGTTCTGCCCTTAAAAGTGCAAATAACTCTACTAGTAAATAATTGAAGTCACATGTGGGAGTTGTCTTTAACAGGAAAAGTACACATTTTGATTTTGATTAACAACATGTTAACTCCTCATTTCTCCCAAAGAAGCAGCAAAACAGAGGGCCTGGATCTCTGTTAGTTGGACTCAGAAGGGAGATCAACTTGACTATATATACTGAAGAAGATGAAGTTCTGATTACATATGAAGCCCATTCACCTGCCAGTCATTAATTGTTGTGTATATTGTGGACCTGACATCCTTTCAGAAGTTTGGACTACAAAGGTGGGAGACACACTTGGAAAGACTGTGCACTTTAGAGCCCAATCTAGGTTCAAATCTGGCCCTGGGCAACACTGGGCCTTCACTTAGTCTCTCTGAGCCTTGGGTTTCTACTACTTTGCAAGGCTGTTGGGAGAATTAGATGAGATGATATTGGTGACAACTCTTTGTAGGCATTCGGTGATCAGTTATCCATTTGGAAAGACAATTCTACAGGGAGCATGGGGTGGGCAGGAGGGGAGACAAGCAGGAAGGCCAGTGCAGTAGGCAAAGCAGGGAGATGGCAGGGCCAAGGCAGTGGGAAGAGAGAACGGTCACATATCTGGGGGACATCTAAGAGGGTAGAATGGTGTTATGAACTGAATGTTTGTGTCCCCAACAAATTTATATGTTGAAGCCCTAGACCCACTGTGTGGCTGCATTTGCAGATGGAGGCTCTAAGGAAGTGTAGATGGTCTCTGACTTACGATGGTGCGACTTAAGAATTTTCAACTTTTCTTTTTTTCTTTTTTGAGACAGAGTCTCACTCTGTTACCCATACTGGAGTGCAGTGGTGCCATCTTGGCTCACTACAAACTCCACCTCCCGGGTTCAAGTGATTCTCGTGCCTCAGCCTCCCGAGTAGCTGGGATTACAGGTGCCTACCACCACGTCCAGCTAATTTTTGTATTTTTAGTAGAGACAAGGTTTCACCACGTGGGCCAGGCTGGCCTCGAACTTCTGACCTCAGGTGATCTGTCCGCCTTGGCCTTCCAGAGTGCTGGGATTACAAGCTTAAGCCACTGTGCCTGGCCAAGATTTTTCAACTTTTCAATGATGCAAAAGTAATAGACATTCCAAAGAAATTGTGCTTTGAATTTTGACCTTTTCTTTTTATTATTTTAATTTTTTATTATAAAATGTTAGTAGTTATTATAAAATAGACTTTGTTAGATGATTTTGCCCAAATGTAAACTAATGTGAGTGTTTCGAACATGTTTAACGTAGGCTAGGTTAAGCTATAATGTTTGCTGGTTTAGGGGTATTAAATGCATTTTCAAGGAACTGTATTTTCAACATAAGATGGGCATATAGGGATGTAACCCCATGACAAATTGAGGAGCATTTGTAATTAAGTTTAAAGGTGGTCATAAGGATGGGCCCCTGATCTGAAAACATTAGTGTTCTTATAAGAAGAGATGCCAGGCCAGGTGCGGTGGCTCACGCCTGTAATCCATTGGGAGGCCAATGTAGGAGGATCACCTGAGGCCAAGAGTTAGAGACCAGCTTGGCCAACATGCAAAACCCTGTCTCTACTAAAAAGACAAAAATTAGCCGGGTATGATGGTGCGCGCCTGTAGTCCCAGTTGCTCGGGAGGCTGAGGCACGCTTGAACCCTGGAGGTGGAGGTTGCAGTGAGCTGCGATTGCATGACAGAATGAGATGCTATCTGGAAAAAAAAAAAAAAAAAAAGAGAAATGCCAAAGTGCATACACGAACCAAGGAAAAGCCATATGCGGACTTGGTAAGAAAGCGGCTGTCTACAAGCCCAGAAGAGAGCCCTTACCAGAAACTGAACCAGCCAGAACATTGATCTCAGACTTCTAGCCTCTAACCTGTAAGAAACTAAATTTCGGTTGTTTAAGCCACCCAGTCTATGATATTTTGTTATGGTAGCCCAAACAGACTTATACAAATGGATGGGGACCAAGGGGTACCTGGGTAACGTGAAAATGGACCAGGAGGCTGGGCATGGTGGCTCATGCCTGTAATCCCAGAACTTTGGGAGGCCGAGGCAGGCAGATCACTTGAGGTCAGGGGTTCAAGACCAGCATGGCCAACATGGTAGAACCCCATCTCTAGTAAAAACACAAAAATTAGCCGGGTGTGGTGGTGTGAGCCTGTAGTCCCAGCTACTCAGGAGGCTAAGCCAGGGGAATTGCTTGAACCCAGGAGGTCAAGGTTGCAGTGAGCTGAGATAGCACCACTATACTCCAGCCTGGGCGATAGAGCACAAGATTCTGTCTCAAAAACAAAAAAACAAGAAGGAAAATGGACCAGGAATTTATTCAGAGGTCTCCTGGTTCAGGTAACTGTATGGCTAGTGAAGTTGCTCACTGGCAGTGGGGTTTGGGTGAATGGGTGAAGGCAGGGTTTGTGGTGTTGGGTGACATTTGCATAGAAGTGTCCAGACAGAATTGGGATCTTCAGACCCAGAACTCAGAGTTGAGGTCTGGATTGGAGCAGGTTTGAGAATATTAGAGTGTAGGCGGACTCTTGGGAGTGACTACATTTTGTCAGATCACTTATTCTTTCTTTCTTCTTCAATTGGTCCATTCTAATTCTAATTTCTTGTTATATAAGATAGCTTTTGTCTTTTGTATTTTTGTAAAAATCAGATATTCTCCTTTGCTTTAAAAAAGTACAATTGTGCACAACTTTCCCCCAATTTTTACAAGACTTTGTTTTCCCCTACTTGTAGAGAACAAGTCTTGTTTAGGAGCATAACTGATGTGGTTAGAATCTACTTGTGCAGTCAGAATTACACATTTTTTTGAGGCTCATTTTGTCTTCAATATTTGTGATGTCAGTTCTCTTGTCATTCTTATCCAATTTCAGAAGAACATATCTCCCTTCACTTCAGCTTGTTGGATAATTTATAATTCAAAATTTACACTAGCAAATGCTTATTTCTTTCCCTCAGAGTTGAACTTGAAAGGTACAGTGTGTTTTCTTTAGTTCTAGGCTGAGCTGTTTTTTCATTTCTGGAAACTTTTCTTATATTATTTCTTTCCTGATGTCTCCTTTATGTGTTCCTCATCCATTCATCTCTCTCTTCTAGGCCTACTTTAGGGCTGTGATACCATTTTCCATTTTCTGAATCAGTTATTTTCTCCTCTCTTTGTTTACATTTTAGGTTTCATGTCTTACCTTCTCAACATCACTAATTTCTTTGTTCTATTTGTTTCTGTTAATGCCAATTACTACTTCCAGGTGTTTTCTAATTCTTTTATAATTGTCACCATGGAATTACAGCTGTTATTTTTTTCTGATCTGTTTCTGTTAGTATTTTGTTGTTGTTGTCATTTATTTCTTTCAAAGTAGTTATTATCCAGTTCATCTTATTTGTTCCTTCAGATTCCATCATTTAAAAAACAAATTAATTGACATTTATTGGGCGCCTACTGCATGCAGACACTGCTGCTTATCATTTAGCACTTGTAGCTGTCTGCTTTCTTTCTCAGTTTAGTGCAGCAGGATTCAGAATTCTTCAGTCACATCTGCTTTGGGCAGGTTCTGATTAATTAATTCATTTATTTTCTCTTGTTCCCCAAAAGATTTAAGATAACTTAAACTGTATCCTATGTACAATATGAGACTTCTTTTGTTTGTTTGTTTAAATAGAGAATTAGAGCTAAGGGAAAACAGAATAAACAAGAGGCCATCAGGCAGAGTTGGAGACACAGAGAGGGTGAGTGAGGTGAAGTCTCATTCCAATGGTGGCCTCAGGTGGGCACAGAGATGTGTTTTATGACTGAGGCTTGTCCTACTGATTTTTGTTGGTGGTGTTGAATGACCCTTTGTTTTAAATTCTTGCTTGAATGGCTACAGTGCAGAAGAGGCTCCCATGGCATCACTCCCTTGGCTAGCCCCCCTGGGTGGGACATGCATATATATATATATATATCTTTCCCAAGGGGGCTGGAATTAAAAAGAAAAAAAAAGGCAGGATTATAGGTGATAGTGTGGACTGGGGGCACATAAACAGTGTAACAGTGACCCCCAGCCTCATGGCTCACCTTCCAAAAGTCAGTATTGATTGAGCAACTAATTAGCTGTGTATTTCCTGTGCTCAGAATCAGAGATTTTCCCTGTGTTGAGTGGCAACTGTAATCTGGTCGAGAGGAAGGCTTTTCAGGGGCTCTCTGTTCCCACAGAACTCCAGAGTGGCCTCATTTCACACTTCTTGGGAACTAGTTTTTCGAGTGACAGATTGATTGGTGTATGGGTGGTTACAAAAAAAGATTCTATTTTATTAGCTGTTTGTCTTGCAAAGTGAAATAGTTTTTTTAAACTTTATCAAAATGTCATCATCTCCAGGGTTTAAAGTGTGCCCTCTGGCTTTGAGGGAAGATCTCAGTCCCATAGCCGTCATGTCCCAGTTTACCTCAAGATATTGAGCAATGAGCCTGAGACCGGGCAGGTGAGCTCGGGCCTGTGGCCACCCCAGTCTGGGCCCACTTAGGGGGTGACCCTGAGTGGCAGCTAGCTGAGCACCAAGGTGACAGACAGCTCGAAATTTCATCCCGGTGCCTAAACTGTCTTAAAAAAATACATCAAGGGAAAAGTAAAATCTAGACATTCCTATACATGAGAGACTGTGTATAGGTAATGTTGCTTTTCTGTTTGAGAAGGAAATAGAAAATATTTCACTTACTCTTTTTTTAAAATTAAAAATGAGGAATATATCAAACAATAAAAAAGACCTTAGTTTCCTATTGTGGCAGTTAAAGAAGAGAGAAAACCAGACTGAAAGTGGTTGAGGGAAGGCAGGGAGCAGAGTCCTGTCCCCTGGGTGCCTCAGCTCAGTGTACCTGGCCTGGGCAGCCCAGCCCTGCCCTTCCAGCCTCAGCGGGTGTAGCCCCTAGTTGTCTACTCTGTCCTTGGCCCCTCCCTCAGCCCCAAGTATCCTGTCCAGAGTCAAGGTCAATTACTCCTAGTTCCTGAGTCCATTTCTAGTCCCTACTCCCAACCCATCCCTGGCTGTCACCTCCACCAGGGCCTCCTCCTGTCTTGCCTGCTTTGAGCCCCTTCCCTCCTAATCGGGCTGAAGCCTGTGATCCCCATCACCAGCAGCTCTGAGCTCATTCTGCCCTTGTCCAGCATCTCCAGATCTCCCTCTACCCCCAGGATCAATCCTTCTACCTGGCCTGGCTTGAGGACCCCAGTGACCAGGCCCTGCCCTCCTCAGCCTCATTTCTGCCCCTCTCTTTCTCCCACTGATTTGATCTGACGGCCCCGACCTCCAGCCTTCACTGTTCCTGGAACATACCATGCTCTTTCACGCCTCCATGCCTTTGCACATGCTGTACCCTGTGTCTGGAACACCCTGGTGGTCCACCTGACACCCCTCCTCCAAGGTTCAGCTCTAAAGCTTCCAACCCCCTCCCCTCAGTCTCACACCCTGGGGCTTTGTACTGGCAGCCTAGAGCCCCCTGAGCTCTAAGCACAGGGCCCAGTCCCTGATAGGCATTCCAGGAACCTCGGTGGAATCAATAAAGTGATTTCTAGCCAGGCGGGCATGTCCATCACCGGAAGGTTTGATTCCGTTTGTACACACCAGGGGGCACAGCAGGAGCTGTGAGAAACTGCTCCCAATTGTTTGAATTATTGCCTCAATGAGGCTACTTTGTTGTAAAACAAAAGAAAACAAAATGAAAATGCAACATGGAGACTTGAAATTTAAAAGCTGTGTGAACTCACGTGTGTGTTGTGAGTGCCTATAGCTTACTGGAATCATCATCTTCATCAACATGATTATATAAAAAATGTTTTGGGGCACCCACTGTATGCCAGGCACTGTGTTCACAGCATTCTCTGTACAATGCCTTGTTTTATCCCCTAAGCAGCTTGGGGAGGGTAGGTATTATTGATCCTGTACTCAGAGATGAAAACTGAGGCTTGGAGGGGCTTAAGTGACTTGCTCAGTCACACAGCTAGAGGGTGGCACAGATTCTGTGAGCAAGACTTATCTACAGCCCCATCCTGGTTAGCATTTTGACCGATGGGGCTCTCTAATACACAGGAGGTGTCCATAGGTAAGGGAGGAACACCCCAGGGGTTGGGAAGTCTTGCTAGCCACCACCCTTCCCTCTTACCTGCCTCCTCCTCTGTCCCAGAGGGATTCAAGGCGGATGCTGCCATGATTTATTCTTAACACTTGAGTGTGAATTCATCCATCAACTGTTGTCCTGGATATCTGAATGGTCAGAGAGCTGGTGGGGATTGGGAGGTATAAACCCAGCAGGAACCAGGTAGAGTTCTGCTGTGGGGCTGAGGGATGATGGGGAACACCCCGGTCAAGCCCATTGTCTCTCCCTGGTGTCCTTCAGCCTTGCGCCCTCCATTTGTTCTCCATACAGAAGCCAGAGTGGTCTTTCTAGGTACACACCTGGGTACCCTCCCAGCTGAGAACTCTTTCATGGCCCCCAGGATAAAATCCATGCCCCACGTCTGCCTCCTCTCCTGTCACACTTCTTGCCAATCCTGTCCTTAGAGCTCTCCTCTTTCCTTCTTGGTCCCGGTCTCTCTCCAGGATGGCCTTTCCTCAGCCTGGAATTCCATGCCTCGCTTGGTTAGCTCCTCCTCATCTTCTTGCCTTTTGCAGGTTGGGGGGGTGGTCTCTTCAGGAAGCCTTCCCCCCTCCCCTGGTGGCAGTGCTTCATCTTAGGGACTCCTACAGTGAGCCCCTATTGCTCCTGGCACCACCCCAGAGGTGGTCTCTAGAGGGTCTGGGACCTGGGTCACATGTCAAACAGTCCTGGCCACCTGCAGACAGGCAAGGCCAGGGGATGACAACCACGGGGAGGAATATGCCCCAAAGGCAACCTTCCAGAGGGAGATACAGAATCTGGTTCTGGGATGTTGGGGCTTCGTCAGGGAGGGAGGGAGGGAGTCCAAGAGGTGGGTGGGCGTCTGGACTGTGCTAGGGCTGTGGCCACCTGGGCCCCTGCTGGAGCTGCAGCTGTGGCTGCTGTTCTCAGGGAGAACAGGCAGAGGGAAAAAGGGGGTCAAGGACAGAAGCTTGGGGCTTATCCCATTTTTGGCTTGGTGAGGAAAGAAGAGCCAAAAAGAGCACTTGGGAAAGGAGGAAGATCACAGAAAAGGTGCTTAAAATATAGCACTGTTTTTATTTAGTTCTCAAATAATCTTACTTTTTTCTTTTTCACTTAGAATAGCTGGAAAAAGAGGGCCCTACGTGGCAGTCCCTGGGATGAGAAAATCATGTGTCAGAAAGCTGGTGCCGAATCCCTCGCGCTATTTTTACCTTCCTGACACTACCTCTTTGAGCACCGAGGAGGATCCTGGCCTGAGGTGGCCGAGCTGGAGTCTTCCAGGCTGATGTGGCCAACCTTCACCTTGTTCTCCAGAAACCACCAAAAAGCTGGCTATTCACTTTTCTTGACCAGAAATAAATGCATCAGACAAGTGTTCTCAAGTAATCTTGAGGGATGTGAACACAAAATTATCCCATAAATTGCTTTTGTTTCCTTTCCTCAGTTCAAAGTTGGTTTTTGGTTTGTAGTAGTTACATTAAAATTAGACAGTAATTCATGCTCTTAAAATAGAATCTCCACATTCCCAAGTTTAGAAAGAAAAGCCACCTAGGAATGAGAAAAACGTGGACCTATGTGAAATGCCGTTCCATTAGCCACAGAATCTTTTGTGGGCCTTGGTGGGGGCACCCATCAGGCGGGATTTGTGGCAGAGCACACCAAAGTGGAGTGTGTCTGTGGTCACTTTTCATTCTGTTCCCTGCTCCAGGTCAAGGAAACCTTTGACATCGTGGCCAGGAGCTCTGGGGGCTCACTAACCTCTAATTACATTTCTTACTTAAAATAGTGATAAATAGTCCCTCTGTTGATTCAAACATTTAAAAACATTGAGCCTGTAGTTGTTGGCTCTGAACAAAGAGAGAAAATCCTCCCGGCCTCCTCAGGCCCGCCCAGCCTCTGCCTACACCTCTGGGTTCTCAAACTCTCGTTCAAATGCTGAAGCCAGAAAATGTCCCTGTGGGTGGGCTTGGGGGGAGGTCACTTCAGGATTCAAAATCAGGACTGGCTAGGCCGTGCAGTGAGGTCCCATTTTCCCCACATGGGGACTTCTGGCTTCTCCTATTACCTGGCTCCTGCTCTGGGTTCAAGGTGAAGGTCAGGAGGTGAGAAGGAGGAGCCACCATCTTACCCCCACTGCCCCATGGTCTGGTGCCCCATAGCATGTCCACTCACCACTGTGCTTCGTTTATGAATGTCAGCCCCTGGTCCCACAGGCCTTGGATGTAAAAAGAACAACTCTGCTGTCCCCATGCCCCCAGTACATCTGCTGCCTGGAATGGAGGGAAGTAGGGACCCCTTCTAGGCCTGTGGGGTCCCCTTCAAGAGCCAAGTGCCATCCATCCCATCTTGTGGATACCCACAAAGAAGGAGCCTTGAGGCCCAGGCTCCCTAGAGGCAGCTGATGCAATGTAGGGGCGGGTGGGTGGGGAGGAAGGAAGAATGATGGTCAGACCCCCCACTGGCCATTCTTCTTGGATGACTTGGAACCCAATCAGCGGCTGCTCACCTGGACTGCCAGGTTGCCTCGTCCTCATCATTTGGAAGACTGCACCAGTGGCCAGGTATGGACTTTGCTTCTGTAGTGACCATGTCCAGAGAGGAGCCCCTTGTTATAAACACAGTACATCAGTGACATCCACGATAAACCCAAAGCCCTGCCTTGTCTCAGGGCTAAGGCCAAGTTGGCCGGGGCGCAGCTTCTCTCCATAGCCTCATGCCTCCCCAGGCACCAGTGTGGATGTCACCACACCTCTCCACTCTACTCCATAGCAGGGCAGCTACTATTGTAGTCACCATTTTACAGATGAGGAAACTGAGGCCCAGAGGGGTAAAGCATGCTACCAAGATCACAGTGGAGGAGCTGGGATTTGAACCCAGGTCTGTCTGACTCTAAAACCAGTGCTCTTCTCAACCCATCCTGCCACAGAGCCTCCTAGTCCCACTTCCTGCCTCTGCCAAGTGGCCTCTAGAAGGAATCGCCCTCAAATACATGTCGGGGGTGATGTGGTCCTGGGTGAGGGTTAAGGGCTTTGTGGAGGTGCTGGAAGCTGTGATGTTTCTTGTTGAGTCCAGCCCAGCTCTGCTAGGGTGTCCCCCTGACCTTGCCAGCATGACCCATTTGGGCTGTAATTTTAAACCATAATTATGGATTAGCTTGGTGACCATCAGGCCCTTCTGCTATATCCCAGGAAATGCACCTAACCCTGTTACAGGGCAAATCAGATATAATCAGCTCCTAATTCAATATGGTTGTTCTAAGTCACATTTATCAAGGGACAGAAGCTGGCCCATGGGTTAGACTACAGTAGCAGTTGGATTAGACTCAGACAAGAATCCTCAATTTGCACTTTCTGACAGTTTTCTAAAAATTAAGTGGAAGAGATGAACTTTTTTAGTACCATACGCTACAAGTACACAGACTTGTATGTCCCACACACAGATGGGGGCATGTTTCAGACTGGCCATGTGTCCCTGCAGCCTTGATCTGCCATGGTTGTGCCTCTCAAGCCCCGACAAAGGTGCCTAGACACCTGGAACACTGCTCTGTTCAAAACCAAACCTGGGCAATCACCCAGTGGGCAGGGCCGGTCACGCCAGCCCCTTCTGTGGCTGAGGAGTGTAACTGGGTTCAGGTACATGGCAACTTCTGGCCAGCTCTGAGTGAGAGAGGATTTATCTTCTAAGTGGTGGTTTGTGGGATCATAGAGGCCAAATAATAATCAGATTATTGGATGCTTGTGATTGGATCTGTTAGTTTTGCACTGGATTGAACTTTTGTCTCCCAACACCCACCCCTCACCTTCAGAGCACTGCCAGTGCCACGCTTTGTGAGGTGCTGGCCTCAGAGCTCAGACAGTGAAACAGAAGTACAGAGTCTTGAATGAACCACCCAGGCCAGCATCAGTGAGTGTCAGAACTGGGACTTGAGCTCCGATTTGTCATGCTCCAAAATCTGGGCACTTTCCACAGCATCCCTGTGTCTCACCCTTTTTCTGCCCCAGTCCACCTGAGGGAAACACAGTGGCTGAGGGGAGGGGCATGCCACATCCTGTTGCAGGGAGCACTTCAACATGTAGCTGACACATTTGGACCTGATGTCACTGGCACTGGAGGTTTTCTGAGCCAATTTTTTAGGTTTTTGCTGCCCGGCTCAGTGGTGATGCCCAGTAGGGAGAAGAAAACGCAAGACTTGAGTTTGGGCAGTTGGGGCTGGGAGTGGAATTGGGAGTGGTAGGGGTATAGGAGGCAGCAGGGGCTGGGGCATAAGTGGGATGTTACAGGGGGTGAGTTTGAAGACAGGGCCCTGTCTTTGGAGCATGCTTTAGAGTCAGGGTGGAGGTGGGACAGGGCATGTCCAAGAATCTCCCTGAATCCTGGCCTAGCCTAAAAGGTAATTGTCTGAGATCCCCATACCAATAGCCTGGTTCCAGGAACTTCAATCTTCTTATTGCAAGGGGAAGTTTCAGGGCACTGTGCTGGCCAGAACAGGAGAATTTCATAGGTACAAGGCAGGCTGTCATACCAGGTTTTCTGGAAGCCTTCTTAAAGCACCTAGGACCATATAAATGCCTTCCTCGCAGATCTTTAGAATCCCAGCAAGGCAAACATGCCAAATGGCTAAGAGGACAGCAGCTTCCAGTTTATCCTCACTTGTCGTGGCTTTATGTTCAGCTCTCCTTCCCAACTGCCAGCCCCGATGACCAACAGCGACCCCAGACCCACACCATACAATTCTCTGAAAACTCAAAGAGGCGGTAGCCACAAAGAGGCAACAAGGTTCTACAGAATCCTACCCAGCCTTCCTTAGCAGGACCTCCCTGCAAGCTCTGACTCTCCTTCACCCGCGCCACGGCTGGCTAGTGACCTTCCTCTGAGTCACATCTCTCTCTCTTTTAGACTGTCATTTCCCTGGCTCTTCCTACAATTAATAAGGTCTAATTCTTAGAATAAATTTCTGATTCCATTATACTTGTAGTATTCTGCCTCCCTGATTGAACCCTGAGTGATACAGCACCTCACCTCTGCAGGCCTCCGTTTCTCTCCTCTATAAAATGGAGATGGTATGTGACATACCACCCTAGGAAGGGGGCTGCATCTGGGTGCTGAGGGCCAGGAGGCAGGGATTGATTCTGTGTGCACATTTGTCATAATCTGAGGACAAGCAATAAGCCAGAGTCATGACTCAATTCAGTGTGGCTTTTCATCTTGCACAAGCTGTGGGAGTCCCACAGAGCAGGGCCCACATGAGGTCAGTGGGTACATTTATGCTGGTGGTGGAAGGCATGGTGACTCCTTCCAATGACTGCTTTGGTAGTGATTTGTTATATAGCATGGTGGTTGCTGTGCCTGAGTGTTCAAGTTTATCCTCACTTGTCATGGCTTTATGTTCAGCACTCCTTCCCGACTGCCAGCCCCGATGACCAACAGCGACCCCAGACCCACACCAGACAATTCTCTGAAAACTCAAAGAGGCGGTAGCCACAAAGAGGCAACAAGGTTCTACAGAATCAAGGTTCAAGGTGACGGCAGGTCAGTGCCTTTCCTGATTGGATGCTGGAATGCATTCAATAGTTAGAAATTCTTAGGAATGCAACCTCCAACTGGAATGTCATTTCCCTGGAAAACCAGTGTATGCTGAGTTAGGAGACTTCCAGGAAGATGCTGAGAAGGGCTTGTTGGGCCTGAGATGTGCTCTGCTGACTTGCTGGAGGGGAAGCTTTGTTTCTATAATGATGATGAGCTAGTCTTGCCTCTGGAGTATGTAGAGTGGATTTGTAGACACTGTCAGGGTGCAGCACAGAGTGTCATACTCCCTCTGGCCCCAGGGCCTTTGTTCCTACAGTAAAGCTCTGATTTTAGATGTGATGTGGCTCCCTGCTTCACTTTGTTCAGGTCCCTGTTTCAAACATCACTCCCTTGGGATAGCTTTCCCTGACCATTCCGTACAAATAATGCCTCCTGTCACCCTCTATTCCCTTCCCTGCTTCATTTTTCTTTCCAAAACATCACCACTTAACTCTTGCATTTCTATGTTTTCTTTCTTCTTCCACTGAAACACGAACTCCCTGAGGACAGGGATTCTGTCTGTTATGTTCACTATTGGATCTGTGACACCCAGAACAGCGCCAGGCTCAGAGTAGATGCCAATACAAATTTGTTACAGGTCAGAACTGACCTCTGCATAAAGAGAAGTGGCCTGGCCAGGCCTTCATGCACGCCTGAAAACAACAAATACAGTTTTCCTAGTCCTGGAAGAAGGCTACTTCTTGACGTCAGGAAGGCTGGTTTGACCAATTCAGTACCAAACATGAGTTCTCAATATCCAGGGATTTTTATTCTTTTTTTGTAATCATAACTCTTGATCCTGGGATCTGTAACCATTTTAGAAGTGGATTTGATGTGATTAAATTCTTTCCTAGCCTAATCCTTTATGGAAAACAAAAGTTTTAAATGAAATGAATTAGAATGGATTTGCTGAGGTTTGATTGTTTACACAATAATTTTACCCCAGCTCATTTCAAAACCAGGGCTGGGCCTCATGCCTTGAAGAATACCCTGACAAATATTCCGTAATGAAGGGGAACAGCTCCCCACTCTTGCGTGACAGCACTTACTGAGTGCCTGTGACTAGAGGGGTGACCACACACACAGGAGTCAGAGGGGCCAGCTGTCAGAAAGCCCATGCACTTTCTTTTGCAGGAATGCCAGGTCCCAGGGAGGCTGAGGTGCAGCTGGGATGGTGGGCAGGATGACAACCCTGCCATTGTTTCTCTGTTTTCTTTTTTCTTTCTTTCTTTTTTTTTGACAGGGTCTCATTCTGTGCAGTGGTGCCATGGCTCACTGCAGCCTCTGCCTCTCAGGCTCAAGCGATCCTCCCACCTCAGCCTCCCGAGTAGCTGGGACTACTCAGTGCACACCACCACGCCCGGCTAACTTTTTTTTTTTTTTTTTTGAGATGGAGTTTCGCTCTTGTTGCCCAGGCTGGAGATTATTACAGGCATGTGCCACCATGCCTGGCTAATTTTGTATTTTTAGTAGAGATGAGGTTTCTCCATGTCGGTCAGGCTGGTCTCGAACTCCTGACCTCAGGTGATCTGCCCGCCTTCGCCTCCCAAAGTGCTGAGATTACAGGCGTGAGCCACCGTGACAGGGTTTCATCGTGTTGCCCAGGCTGGTCTTGAACTCCTGGGCTCAAGGGATTCGCTTGCCTTGGCCTCTCAGGCATGAGCCATCACACCCAGCTGTTTTCTCTGTTTTATCCTGGAATCTCCATGGGCCTCAGCTTAGCAATTGTGAGGGTGGGTGTGCAGGAGGTGGGGTGTGAGGAGGAGCTGGCAGGCAACCTTTAGAAGCAGTTCCGAAGGGACTTGTCAGGGGTTCCCCAGGTAGGAGATAGGGGTCACCTGTGCCCCCAGCCCACCTGTCATTGAGGTGCTAGCCCCCAGAGGCTGTTATCTTTGTATAGATGCTGGGGGCATCAGGACAGCCTGAAACCCTGTTTCCAGGAGTACAGCATAGAAAAGAAGTCTTTGCATCCAAATTGGAAATGAAAAGGCCCTGGTACTTGACAGATCTACTCCAGTGACTTGGAACACTGTGTGGGAGACTTGTCCTTGGCAGCAGTAGAAATGGGCGGCTCTGAACTTTCTCTCTGTAACCCCCGGCACATGTGTGCAGACTTGCCAGGCCCTGTGGCCCAAGCGGATGTAGGACCTGGCTCTTATCCGGGCATTTGGTAACTCGAGGAAAATGGACTTTTCCTCTTCTGCTGCTTTTGTTTTTAACTTTGGGGCCTTATCATTTGTGGCATCTACCCTCTAGGACCTACAGCTTTTGGGACTGCTGGTAGACACCTATTCTACTAGCAGAGTTTCTTCCCCCAAGGCAGGCGTTTTGATGAGGGCTTGGGGTCACAGCCTCAGGACTCATGGCTGCTCTGTATCTTCCATCCTGCTGGCCTGGACCACAAGGTTCCGTGACTTTGCCGGCTTCTCTGGCAGGTTTCATCAAAAGAGATGCACAGGCCGGACGTGGTTGCTCACACCTGTCATCCCAGCACTTTGGGAGGCTGAAGCAGTCAGATCTCTTGAGCTCAGGAGTTTGAGACCAGCCTGGGCAACATGGCAAAACCCCATCTCTACAAAAAATACAAAAATTAGCCCATGTGGTGGCACACACCTGTGGTCCCAGCTACTCGGGAGGCTGAGGTAGGAGGATTGCTTGAGCCCTAGGGCTTGAGGCTGCAGGAAGCCATGATAGTGCCCCTGCACTTCAGCCTGGGTGACAGAGCAAGACCCTGTCTCAAAAAAAAAAAAAAAAAAGAAAGAAAAGAAAATACAAAGAATAATTTTGTCTGAGAGGCCTTGTGTTCTGCCCCCATCATGGGCCTCACTATACTCAGATGAAAATGGTGACTTCTTGGTATAAAAGTCTCAGCCTGAAAGTCCTTTTCCTCTTTCAGAAATGTAAGTTGATACAGCTTGGGCCCTGAAAAAATACCCACCTGGCCACAGGATGGCATGCCACAGTCACTGCCCCTTCACAGTGAAGCCCCCTCATCACTGGGTACAATTCAGAGACTGATGTGGGTGCCTGCACCTCTCAGCTGGGCATGACCCCTGGAGTGGAAATCCAGAGCTGTCGTCTGCCCTCAACCCCAGACTTAGCACCAGCTAACACAGGTGGAGCACATTCGTGATGCTGAACATTGTCAAGTGGTTTATCTCACTTGATCATCAACCTTGTCCCCTCTGAGCCACCCTTAGCACTCCCTGCTTTTGCCCTTGGTCAACAGCAGGGCAGGGAGTTGAACCCCCAAGGGTCTGATGCTAGAGCCTATGCTCTTAACCAGTCTGCCAGTCTTTCCCGTGGGGCTGTTTGATGATTCATTTTATTCTATACCCAGAAACAATGAGGCGTAAACCAGAATAAAAGGGGGCTATTATGATATCACTATTTGCCATTTATCTAAATTAGATAATAAATCATGAAGCTACTTGAAATAATATACATGTCAACCTTCTGAACATTTAGTTATCACTTAGTACCATTTGATGGTGTCTGTGGTATAATTAACACTTTCTTGTAGAAAATATGATATTTCTGTGAAATAAAAAAGTGAATGAGAAAATCAATTTAACCTGGCCCTCCTCTTCCTTGGGGATGGGGCAGCAGATCTTGTGGCAGTGGCTGGTTGGGATGGCTGGCGCTAGTGGTGGATGAGCAGAAGTTCCCAGCCCTCTGAAGGCCAGGATGGTGCCTGGAAAGAGGGAAGCCTGTCACCCTCAGTAGCAGCAGGTCCAGCTGAGGATTGCTGCTGAGCCCCAAATAGCTCCGTGCCCATTCATCAGACTCAGCATAATTGGGCATCTGCCACTGGCATCTCCAGATGTTTGCCTTTATCAGATGCTGATGTGGTTCAGAGTTTTCACTGAGAGCCTCGTATAAGCTCTAGCTGGTTGGGGACACTTATTGTTCATTTTATTTGAGTTCTTTATCATGTGCAAAATGTTCCAGGCACCATTAGGAGACACAAAAGACTCAGAAAACACAGTTTCAGGGGGCGGAAGCTCACCGTAGCGTGGAGGAGACACGGCCACAGACATTTACAAACATTTGCTGAACACAATCAGCTGGCAGGAATGAAAAATCCGCTCTCAGCAGCACATCGGGGCATGGGGGTAGGGCAGTAGAGACTGAGGATTTAATGCTTGCCTGGGGGAATCTTGTAAAAGCGGATGGCTGTTCTGGGATGTTTGCTCATTAATGTGGTCTTTAGATTCCTGCTCAGTAAGATTGGGACGTGGTGGCCAGAAATAGGGCAGAAGCTTGATCAGGAGAATATTGAAGGGAGACTTGTCTTGCTTGAGGTGAACATTTGAGGGCTCTGTCCAGGCACACTATAATTACTGCTTAACCATAAGTGTAGCTTGGCAAGATGCATGGATTTATACATAGGTTGCTAAGGGCATTTAGGGAAAACCAAACGTAGGCGAGGAGAACTGTCTCCATCAATTTATAACATTCATGTCTGAGACAGCATCATGGAAGGGCAGACAACCCTGCTCTTAGGCATAAATTAAAGCTATCTTTCCTGGAAAAGAATAATTTGAATGATCAGTAACCTCTTTTGAAAAACTATTTTAAGAGTATTTTGTTGTTTTATGTAATTTAAAATTCCTGATTGGTAGGTATTCAAAATGACATTCGACTTTAATGTTTGACTTTCGAGTCTATTGTTGTATTTTTAATTTTTAATTTTTTTTAAGAGACGGGGTGTTTGCTACGTTGGCCAAGTTGGTCTCAAACTTCAGGCCTCAAAGGATCCTCCCATCTCAGCCTCCCAAAGTGCTGGGATTACAGGCGTGAGCTACTACAGAAGCCTATTGTTGTATTTTTAAAAATTGTTTTTAATTTTTATTCTAAAATCTTTATTATCGCCTCTTAGAATGTGTAGCATATTGTTGTATTTTTAACCTGTGATCTTAAATGCTTCTTATGCCTTATTGTTTGGGCTGGTGTGCGAACTCTAACTTGCTGAGTGTGAAGTTCTGGTATTGATAATATTGTAATATGTGTTTGCCTACTTATAAAAAACAGTGAAAATAAAAGTTTCTACTGGCAGGGGAAAAAGAAGTGTTTAAAAAAGTACTTTCTTTTAAAAGTCAACTTCATTTATTTCCCTTTTACCAAAAAAGAATTGGTGAAGCTTATAACAAAAGATATAACAGAGAGTTTGTTAAGATAGAAATAGGAAATTGGAACCCAGGCAGAAAAGAATACAAATTTTCTAACCACCAATGGCTAATCTTACTTCTGTGACCAAGCTCCAAATTTATCTTTGAGCTTCCTAGAATCCAAGGAAAAAAGGGAAACATAATTAATTACATAGCCCCAGCTACTAAAATGAACAAAGTATGCCAATTCATGCATTTTTATTATGAAATAAAAGATAATTGCATAAATAAAACTTCAATCTGCAAAGGGAAAATTATTTTCTCAACTTCATTTCATGGAAAGACAATGAAAAAGCTAGTAAAATTTGTTGTAGCCACACATAAAGCTGCCTATGGAATTAATGTGACCACTGTTACCTTTGAGCTGTGAGGAATATTCTGCCCATATGGGTATTTAATTATTTGTGAATTTATATAAGCAAGAGAGTCAGAGGTAACTTCTGGGAAAATGGGGGAGATATTTTAAGAATATTTAGAAAGGAAAGATTGATTTAGAAATTTTTTTGGTGAGAAGCAAAGCCTGGGCGATGCTGACAGACATGCCCACTAAGATCTGGGTGACTCTGGGATGGCTCCCATTCAATCAGCGTATTGCTGAATGAATCATTTCAGGTCAAGGCCAGGGACCTGGACCTAGGCATTTGGCAGTGTCTCGCCTGTCCTTAGGTAGAGGCTGTGTTCTCTGGTCTGCCCAGAGAGTGCCTGGTACATTTTGCACATAAATAACTCAACCATGGTTCTGTCTCTCCTGGGTTGGGAACTCCAGGAGGGCAAAGACACATTCCCAGCATCCCTGAGGTTTCTGCCTGGTACTGGTGGCTGATACCACTACTGCTAGTGTTGGACGATAATAGCTCACAAACTAAAAACAGGAAAGGTGGGCAGTTACGAAGTGTTGGATGAGTGGGCACAATCCCGAAGTGGGCTTTGCTTTAGAAGGATCTGTTGTGCACCCCCACTCCCTCACCGCTATTGAGTGCACACCAAGAGGCTCCACCTAGGTTGCTGAGGTCTCACAAGGGCCCTGCACTGCAGGTGACTGGGGTGTGTGTGTTGGGGGAGGACCCTCGCTGACAATGCTGACCTGTCTCTATCTATTCTCCCAGCAGGCTTTAAGGATGGAATTCCAGCAGGCACTGCGTTTTCCCAGCTGCTTTTCGGTCACCTTTTGTACTCAGTTACTCAGAGCTCATTCCTTTGCAGCTCTAAAGCTCTTTTGTGTTTCATCATCTTGCTCAAAACCTTGCCCGGAGGGCTCACTTTGGCCCCAGCAGAGAGTGCCTTTCCTGAGAGGTGGGGGATGCGGGGAGGGGATGCAGTGAGGGGAGAGGGCCATGGCTTGGACATGGATCCCCCAGGGGAGAGGCATATCTGTAAGCAGGACACACCTGTGGTCACGGCACAGCAGTGTGAGTCTTACATGCCTGACTCGGGCTGGGTCTGTGTTGTGGGCAGCAGCTCTAATGCCTGCCAGAGTTGGGGGGATTTGGGTAAGTCAGGTTTCCTCTCTGGGATTCCGTTTTTCCATCTCTGAAGTGGGAATTTTAACAGTACCTAAGTAATACAAGGTGAAGGTGTCATGAGGGTAAACTTCACACAAAATCCTGTCCCAGTGCCCGACTCAGACGCACTTGGTGCGTGGTCATGATGATTGGTTGTTTTTTTGAGACGGAGTTTCACTCTGTTCCCCAGGCTGGAGTGCAAAGCACGATCTCGCCTCACTACAAGCTCCGCCTCCGGGATTCATGCCATTCTCCTGCCTCAGCCTCCCGAGTAGCTGGGACTATAGGCGCCCGCCACCACGCCCGGCTAATTTTTTGTATTTTTAGTAGAGACGGGGTTTCACTGTGTTAGCTAGGATGGTCTTGACTCTTGACCTCGTGATCTGCCCGCCTCAGCCTCCCAAAGTGCTGGGATTACAGGCGTGAGCCACCGCGCCCAGCCAGTGATTGGTTATTATCCTGTCCTGGGGGTGAGAAGAGCCACCAGCTCCCTCCCTCAGACCGTCACCTACCTGACAGAGGTTTCACACCTCATGGGAGAAGAGGCTGAGGTTAGTCACCCATGTGGGCAAGCCCCAGGGCCTCTCTGTCCCTAATGAGGCAGAGACAAGACCTGCCTGTCCCCTGAGGGCTGTAAGAATCACGTGCAGGCCCTGGTGGGGTAGTTCCTTGCCCCCAGCTCCACCACAAGAGGACGGAAGACAGTACTCAGAGGACCTGCAGCCAGCACCTGGCACACACGAATGCCCCGTGGGTGCTGGGGCTGGTGTCACAAACTGTGGTTACTCCACAGGTGTCAGGAAGCACAGGGCTCAGGCTCCAGATGCTCCCAGGGCAAGGAGGAGGTGAGGGCAGAGGCGATGGGCCATGCCATTCACAGACCAAGGGTGGCCCCACCAACATGAACATTGTTGGTGTTGTCATCTTGGATGCCACTCTGAGGTCCAGGCACAAACACACATGAATCTCCTCCCCATTCCCCCAGGCATCAGCACTGTCACCCCCAGCCTCAGGCTATTTGGGCAGTGGGGCTAGGAGTGTCCTCTATTTCTATGTGCTAAATCTGGCAACCCAAGGTGTTAAAAATCATAGTAGATACTACTGGATTTAAATCAGCCCAACTTTGGACACTTAAGCCTCATTAAAAAGCTGTAAGTGCAGAGCCTTCCTGACTACAAATCCTCGCTTTCTTGCAGAGTTTGACTGAGAGTCATTTTATCTGTTTCTCCACCATCACGGATGGGAATACTCTAGCATCCTGAGTTTTTTGGTTTGTTTGTTTTTAATTCAAAAGTTTCCCAGACACAGAGAAGGACTTAAATCGTAGGCCAACCGAAGGGCCCAATGTTCCTGTTACAAGTAATTTAGGTAAAATAAAGAGTAACAGGAACACCTGCAGTATTGAGGCATCTTGCATCTGTGAATTCGGGCAGAGTGAAGACTCCTAATGACAGGCCATGGCATCTGCACAGTGAGGTCAGGAATCGCTCAGACTTCGTAGCAGATGCCAGTGAGTTCTGCCTAAGCAGGGAATGGGCGGGCATCATCAGCTGCCAGTGTTGGGGTGTGGGGGTGATCACACATTGATGAGAGAGAAGGCCAGAGTTTAAGGAGCCAGCAGGAAGAGGCCATGTGGCTGCACTCCTCTGTGACCAGAATGTCCCTGTGGGCATGAGGGAGGGCAGCCTCCAGGCAAAGCGGGCTGGGGTCAGGAGAGATCTTCGGGGAGTGTCAGCACAGGGCCCTCCCCCCACCTCAGGCCCAGGCCTGTTCTCCTGACAGGACCACCTCAGTCCAGTGATCACAGAGGGGCACAAACTCCTTGGGCACTTGGCACTTGGGTGCTGTTGCAGTGTTGGGGTGGGGAGCTCCAGGTGTGGCGGCCACACTGCCTGGTCAGATAGGAGCCCAGAGCTGGTGTCTGAGGACAACCACCATCCCCTACAAGGTCACCACTATAGTTCAGGCTAGAGACCTGGTCTTGTGGGGCCCAAATGAGCACCTACCCATCTTGATTCCTGCTTAGGGCCTCTCCCACCCTCCCACTGCAGGCATGGGCGGAGGCTGGTGAGTGAGGGATGGGAGGGTGATGGAGGGAGGAGAGACTGAGCATGAGCTGATGGCCAGCAGGGCTGCCCACAGGACTTGAGACTGGGCAGGTGGAAGTGATAATGGATAACGATCAAAGATGAGGCCCACACCCAGCAGTGGAGGAACAGCAACCATGTAGAGCATCCTTGTAGAACAAGCTGGGTCACTCAAGCAAGCCCCATGCATTAACCTTGATGTTTTATTCTGTAAAGTGGAGCTCCTAATGCCTTCTCTGCCTTGCCCTGGTAGCAGCCAGAGGAAGTGGCTATGACACCTTGGGGATCCTAGGGCAGTGGGACAGCATCAAAAAGTGCTGAAGACTGGGAGGAAGCTCAGAATTGGGGGCAGGAATGAAAATGATAGACATGAGAAATCCAGGAGTCTGGATCAGCACCTGGCCACCCCCTGGGCCAGAGGGGAGAGGCTGAGGTCGGGGAGCTTTTGAGACATGGTGGCTGGGAAGCCAGCATGCCTGGAACAGAAATGAGGGCATGGGGGAAGGAAGAAGGAGGCAGGAGGTGCTCTGGGAAAGTGCAGTGCACGGGGCCAGGGAGGCAGAGGCAGGTGCTAGGCAAAGCTGTGCCCAGGAGGCCAGAGGAGGCTGGGGAAGGCCTGGGGCAACTTCCTAGGAAAAGCCTAAGGAGGGGAGGGCATGAAGATGACGAGGAACGAGCAGTTAGTGGGGACTCAGAAGAAAATCTCACTGCCTGTCAAGGTACGCCCACAGCGGCCCAAGCCCTGTGCCAACACCCACTGCCATTCCTGGTTGCCAGATACAACCCTTGGGAGTGGGCAGGAAGGAAACCCACAGCAAGGATGATAGCCCCCAAGACCCACAAGTGACCAAACAGCCTAACATCTAACATAAAGGGTCCAGATCAGGAAATCCAACAGATTTCCAGCCACACCTATCTCCCAAAACATAGCTGGTGAATCCAGGAGTAAGTAGAAAGCAGCTCTGAAGAGTCCAAACGGTGGCCACAGCACCCCCAGTCCCCACATGCTCACCTGTAGGCAGAGGCCCTCACTCAGAGCCTACCTGCTTCATTTAACACACAGTTCTGATAGACATTGGTACCTGGTTTCAATTACAAAGAAAATCAAGACCAAAAGAAAAACTATAAGGCTCTGCAAATCTTGAATGTGCGAGATCATCACAGTGAGGAATCAGCCTGGAAAGGCTGCCAATTCCCACTCAAGATAGAGATTCTATGATTCCCATATTTTCATAATGAGGCTCCCCAACTTATCAAGACATTGTAAATAATATTCCATCTTCATTTCTTAAGAAGGCAAGGTCGTGTATGGTAGATGTTAGAGGAATATGCTGTGCTTTTAAAAGTTAGGCATTTGAAGAGGGGATGGAAGAACATTTTTTGAGTACCTGCTACATACACACCATCTTAAACATGTTAATCTCCTAACAATCCTACAAGTAACTATGATCTATGCCATTTTATAGAAAAGAAAACAGACTTAGAGAGCTGAAGTGATGTATCCCAGCTCATGCCGATAATGCTTTTTTCTTTTCACCCTTGGTGTGGCTCAAGTCCTTGGCCTGGGGCCTATGTGGAATGCCTGCTCTTTGACACCAGGTGAATGAGGCTTTGCTGGATGCACAGAGCCTGAGTTTGGGTGATGTTTTCCAGGGTGGTGGTGATGGCTGACACTGTCCCATCAGCTCACTGTGGGGACCGATTTCCTGCCCTGGCCTCCATAGCTTTGGCCACTCGGAGAGGTGAAGGCCCTGCTTCTGTCTCTGCTCCAGGATAAAGCTCCCCTCTCCACATGGGAAAGCATGAGCTGTGAAGCCTTGCAGGTGGAAGATAGTCCAATAGCTGGTCTATCCAACAGGAGGTCTCCATCATGAGGAAGGGATTGGCTCACCTGGAAGATAGTTTTGTGAACCCTGTCCTCCAAAGAAAATTATCCCTGAAGGCCTTTGATGGTGAGAGGCTCTGTTTTTTCATTCCTTAATCATTCAGAAAACATAGAAAATCATTCAGCTTATTCAAAATAGTGGAAAATCATTGAGGTTTTTTCCTGTGTAAAGGTCAAACTATAAAAAGATATATGGACTCAGAACTCCAGGCTAGTCATGAAAACGTGGCAGTGCGTTGAAATGGATCCAAAAAATGGTTTAATCCTCCTCTGGAAACAGCTTAAAATAATCCCCTCTCCACTCTCCCCTCTCTGTGTTAAATTCCTGTTTGTAGGTTCAAGCACATGAAGTCAGTGATTTTTAGTGGGTAGAGCATGGGCTGTACAGAGCAGGAGTCCTGGATCAGAATCCCTGACCAGCTGCTACACACCAAGTATAAAACCTGGCATGCTCTGGTGCTGTTCTGGTGCTCTCCTGAAGGGCCTGGGGCACTTCCTGTCAAGGTCTGGGTGGGTGGACATTCAGAACCTTCTCACCATCCTAGCTGTGACTTTCCACCTGAGGTGTGGACAGATGAAGGTTGGCCCGCTGGCTATACAGAGTCTGAGGATGGTGCTGCCATACTATGGTAGAGACAGATTCCCTGCTCTGGTCTCTGTCCCCACCTCAACCACCCAACTCTGTTCCCATAGTCTAACAGGGCTAGGCTGAGTATAGGCTTGGGTGACCTGTGAAGTCCTTCCAGCTGGAAGATAAATAACTTCAAGATGGCTATTTCAACATTTTAAAAGGGCACTTGGAATTTCACTGCTTTTGTGAAGCTGAGCAAAAGAAGGGAGGACAATAGGATATTTTGAAAACAGCCTGGAGAGTAAAAGCCTCACTTTCCTCTTTATTAATTCAGAACTTGGAGGAAATCTGTGAAAGTATCTTTCGGAATATAAGAAATATCTGTGACTCTTCTTTAGCAAGGCTTGACCCGGGCTCAATTATATGCAGTCCCACCTGTAGGGTAGGCTCAGCCTGGTCTCTCCCACACTGGGCCACCCACTGGTGGATAGAGGAGGGGGTTTGGGAGATGGAGTCAGTCCTAATGCTAGGTTTGGCAGTCAGATTTCCTGGTGGGAGACTCTGGGCCTGGGAGGCCCCACAGGTAGGAGCCAGTCTTCATGTCCTGGTTTGTGTCCAAGCGGGAACAGAAGGAATGGCATGCACAAAGACTTGTAGGGGAAAGTGCTGGCTCTTGGCTCTGGCCAACAGGGCATGGCATGAGATGAGGAAGGCTGGCAGCAGCCAGATCCTGCAGACATCAGATTGAGTGACATGCTCTGATTTGTGTTCTACAAAGGCCACATGGGCTGCCGGGAGGGGAAGGCTCAGAGGCAGCAGGGCCAGGTAAGAGGTGGCCTTGGTCACCCAGGGACATGGTGACAGCAGGCAGGAGATGATGAATCTGGAAGACTGATGGGCCAATGACTGGTGTGACAGTGACAGTGAGAGGGAGTGGGCCTAGCAGGGGGTCTTTCAGGCCTCTGGCTTATGCATTGGGTGGATGCTGAGGCCTCATCTGAGACAGAATGGGTGCTGTGGGTTTGGGCATCTATGATGAGTCAGAGATAGGCAGGTGACAACTAAGGTGGCTAGCGGACATCCAGATGGATCCATGAGAACATGGGCCATGAACTGTGCCATTAGGGAGAAACTCAAGCCAGAGGCTGAAAAGTAGGCAAGGGCATCCCACAGGTAACACCCAGAGAGTGGATAAAATCCCATGGGGAGAGTTCAGAGTGAGACCCAAAGAGGGCCAGGAAGAAGCTCCTGGAGTCCCTGACATTTGGGTTTGTGGAGAAACCCAAGGAGTGGGCAGAGGGGTGGCTAGAGAGCGTGGAGTGGGTGCCCGAGGCAAGAGTCCTTGGGGGTCAGGCAGTAAGGGGATGCCTGAGAGGCCGGGCTCATCACTGGGTCAGACTGTGGGGAATTCTGCCCGTTCAGCAATGCCGAGGGTCTAGCTGCAGTTTGAGCCAACTCTGCAGTTTTGCAGATGGTTTGTTTTCCTGGACAGAAGGTTCAAAGCAGGCTTCCCAGGCATTTTCAGGAGATCTGTCTATGGAAACGTTAACCTACGGCTTAAAATTTCTTTCTTCCAGTACCTTTTTAATTTAGGTAACCTGAAAAGTGTAACCATGACTACTGTGTTTGTATTATTTTAATATTGACTTTTAAAAATATAGCAAAAATATATATAGCGGATGCTTATTTTAAATGTTAACATGAGGTTCTATTTTACTATTCATTATACTCTTCAGATGAAGAATCTAATTTAAAAAGATCTACAAATTTCATATGTAATTTGCAGACTCTTGAAGAGTCTACCTCTTCAGCTTTTTTTTTTTTTAGGTTACAAGAGACTTGTTCTAGATCCTTAGGTATTTAATGTGACATACTTTGCCTCACAAAGTAAAAGGGAAAGGGCAGTTTTTGGCTCCATTACAAACAGCTTTGCCCCCAAATGTGTCCAACGGCCTGATTTAGTATTAAAGCTCTGAAATGATTGATTATCCATTAGGGTAGCTATTTAAAGAGTTCATCACATCAGATTCAAACTGACAACATCTGCGCTGCAAGGGCTGCTGGGAGAGCCGGGCAGAACCAAATGGAACCTGGATGGAACTGTAGATTCTGCCTTCTGCAAGACTCTGAGACCAGACCTCTATGAAGGACAGTGACAGGTTGCTGCTGCCACTGTGCCTGTAATCAGGTGTGTGCCAGCGCTTCCTGCTGGGCCCAGGCCAGGGAGAACTCCTGTGAATGAAAACTGACATGGGTCATGGCTCAGAGCCCAACCCCTTCCCCTGCTCTAGACCTCACCCTCTTCCGTGGTCTCCCCATTGTTCCCTGTCAGCCCCTTCCCATCTCCCTCTCTCTGGGGCCTCAGACCCTGAGGTGTCCCAGGCTTCTACTTCCCATCCCACTCTTCCCTCCACAAATCATTGCCACCGCCCAGCTGGGTTTGTCCCTAATCCCTCCTGACCCTCCTGTCCAGAATGTTACTGGCAAACCTTACACAATCTAAGGCCGTTGTTGTCTTCTAACCCTGGCAGTTTCCCTCTTAATAGCAACATCAAACTTGTTCCCTTATTCTGCCTAGTCCTTGTATGCTCAGCAAACAGTTTACCTTGGCAGGTTCACCAGGAAGTAACAATACTGCTAAAGCCAGGTGCTTTGTGGCGCTTTTATTTCTGAAGCTGTGTGAATGTAGGTAGGTGTGCCTTAGGTGAGTGTTCAATAGTTTCCAGGCTGAAGTTATTGTCACCCATGCGGCCACTGGGGCTTCAAGCCCTATCTGTCTGGTGGGTCACAGCACAGGTGTGTCAGATCATAGGCCATGCTATATTCCAGGGGCAACTTGGCTGGTCCTGAGGCCTGTCAGGTCCAGGTGGGAGGCCTGTGTCGCTGGAATATGCCTCAGTCCCAGGAGAGCTCTGTGGCTGGAAAGCTGCTTCCTGATTGCCAGGGCACTCAGTCACAAAAGCTGTAGCCAAGGGCTCTTTGGGGTGGCTGCCGTGGTTTCCACTTAGACCCTGTCTTCAGGGCTGGTGTACCCATCTCTTGGGCACTGGGGACATCTCACAGCTGTGTCCCTCCCTGGGCATTGCCCTCAGCCGAGGCAAACTGCCTCACTCAAAATTAAGCCCTTTCCGAATGATTGGCAGATGGGGAGGGGGTACCAAGGCCAGGTCCCTTGGCCCCCATCTGGGACAACTCTGAGGGGCTATCTCAGCTCCTGAGTTCCCTGTAGAACGGCCGAGGTCTCATTTGCACCCACAGTCTGGGTCTGTTTCTCCATCTGCCTGATCCTGCCTTCTTCACTTCCCTGAACTCATCAACAAATCCGCACACACTCAGACCAGGCTATGACAGCTGTCACGGCTCAGCTAAGAGGGGCTGGGTTGATTGATAGCCTCTTACCCACTCCAGAGCCACTCTGGCCCTGCTGTGCTGGGGCTGCTGACAAAGCCCCCTCAATTGTTCTACTGTTACTCTTTTATTGCATTCAAGCCTCCCTAAGGAGCCACTTGAGAGACATTTGTTTATTTTTGAACTTGGACTTAGGAAACATTGTGCTTCTTTAGGACTTTGGTCTGTGTTTGGATTGTGTTTATGATATAAACACAGACAAGTGGGGAAGAGATTGGGCTTTCTTTGCTTTGGCTGCTAGGAAGCTTGGAGACCAGTCCTAGACCTACGCGCTACTAGACAAAGATGCTGGTACCTTCAGAGTTCCCTTAATGTGCCTTCCTTGCTATTGTTCTTTGTGCTGTTTTGCTATATCACACAGCTCCCTCTGAGCTGCCTCAAACCCTGTGTGGAATGAAGTAGGGTATAAATGAGTAAACACATACATACAGCCATGGGGGTGTGGTGTCAGACAGACCTGTCTGCCGGTTACCAGCTCTGGGACATTTGCCAAGTTACAACTTCTCTAAGCCCTAGTTTATTCAGCCAAGGAGTGGGCCTGATGCCTGCATCACATAATTATTCTGAAGAAAAATACAACAAGCACATGCCTGGTACATATCAAGTGCTCAATAAATGGTACACATTCATAACAACTTTTTATAAAATCATGTGCTCTCAAGAAAGTGCCCTATCATGTTGCCGGATCTGCCCCCACTCCCTTCCTGTTGTGTGCGGGCTGTCAGCCAAGGTGCATTTCTGGCTTGTTGGGTTTCACTTTCTCATGGGAGAAAGATGCCTACCCAGACACCTGCGGCTCACAGCAGACGGTGTGCAGCAGCAGAAGGTCCCGTGTAGATGCCCACCGACTTCATCCAGGCAGGTAGATACATGACTCAAATACCCACAAGAGAAATGAGCACCTACTTGGCTGGAGGAAAACTTAGACTCTATGTAAATGAAGCCTCCATAAAATGAAAAAAAAAAAAAAAAAAAAATTGTAGATGAGAGATGGGTGATGAGTAATTTAACTAAGACGATGCAAATCTAGGCCTTTGAATACTTTAAATATAACCATCTGATATAAAAAGAATTGCACTAAATTTTTTAAAGTAGAGAGCTTTCCTAGGGTGAGAGACTCACTTTCCTGATAGGGACATATTCCCCAAAAGGCAAATGGGGAAGGCAAAGAACAACATCCATGTTGACATCACATCCCCCTGCAGGCAGCAGAGGAGGATTCAATGCATTTTATAGTCTACACTAGCACCCCATATACCACACATTACCTTGCAAACCAGTTCGGATCCCATATGAGAACAGAGAAGCCCATTTCAAATGGGAGGTAGCTTGGGAAACTCTTTTGTTCATTTCTAAAGTAAGCCTGCCCTTGGCTCTGTCTCCTTGTAAATGTCAGGTGGGCCTGAACCATAGTCTTCAGCTTATCTAAAGATGGGTCTGGACTTCCTTGTCCTTTTGGGTGATGAGAAGGCCAGAGCAGGGAACCTTCTGTATGCTGGGTCTAGAATGGGTCTGCTAGGTGTATCCTCCTAGAGGGGAGAGAGGGATGGTGTGAATGCAGGATGCTGAGGAAGGGGACAAGGACAGGATGGAGAGAGTGTGGCATGAGGGCAAAGCTGGGTACAGGGCAGGCCCCAGTATGGTCTATTTGTAGAAATAGGCCTCAGGAGGAGTGAGAGGGATGAAGTAGTGGCTAGGGGCCACAGCTAGTATCTGGCTGGGCTATCTAGTCCTGGAGGGGTAAGGGATGCTGGACCATACCCTCTGAGGCTGGTTTAGGAGGGTCGGGAGTCTTGGAGGAAGCTGCCCCAGAGCAGCTATGGCCACCAATGAGACAGGAAGAAGTGAAGGTTGATGGCCCTTGAGCCAGGGTCCCACTGCAGGGACTGGCTGAAGTTCTGGAACATGGATTGAGCACATTAACAAGACTGAGGATTTTGGGTCAGGTCTCTGGAACCTTCCTTTGGGGGATCAGCCAGTGCAGGAGAAACAGGTGATGGCTGGGTGACCAGGAATCTACTGCCCTATCACCCACAGGCAGCTCATTGTATATCACATGTGGGGACAATGTCCCCCTCAATGCCTAGCCTGAGGGGCAGGGCAGGATGGGGATGCAGCATCCAACATCTGTTGACTGCTTTTCCTCAAATCCTGTTACACATTTCCTTGCATCTCCAGAGTTTTGGTGAGTGAGAAAATCCATGTACTTCACCTCCATCTTGACAACAATAACTTTCTTCCCTTCCTATGGAAAATAGGGAGAACCCTCCTCACCTCCAACATAGCACAGATGCCCCAGGGCCTAGCTTCCATGAACCCCATGTAATGATGATGATGAAGATGACAACCATAATGAAGTCTTACTCCTAAAATGAGTATAATGACACTAATGATAAAGGCAGCATCAGAGAGTGGGGGAGAGAACAGACTTTGAAGCCAGACTGCCTGAGTTCCAGCTCTACCTCTCACTAATTGTGGGAACTTGGAGGTCACTTTGTTCTTGGGCTCCCTCATCTGTAAAATGGGGATCAGAGTAGCTGATTATTGGAACATGTAGTATCCTGAATAGCTATTGCTTTTTTTTTTTTTTA
Source organism: Hylobates moloch (assembly GCF_009828535.3). Lineage (NCBI taxonomy): Eukaryota > Metazoa > Chordata > Mammalia > Primates > Hylobatidae > Hylobates > Hylobates moloch. Next base: position 104,025,845 of record NW_026652281.1, read on the forward strand.
AGATATAGGGTCTTTCTTGTCACACAGCCTGGAGTGCAGTGGTGTGATCTTGGCTCACTGCAGCCTCAACCTCCTAGGCTCAAGCAATCCTCCCACCTGTCTCCCAAGTAGCTGAGACCACAGGCATGCACAGGTTTTGCCATGTTGGCCAGGCTGGTACCGAACTCCTGACGTCAGGTGATCCATCCGCCTCAGCCTCCCAAAGTGCTGGGATTATAGGTGTGAGCCACCATGTCCGGCCATTATTCTTATTACTAATATCATTACTATAGGCACCTTTCATATCCATTTCATTTGAACCTCGCAATCCTATAAGGAAAAAGGTATGATTGTTATTGTCCCACTTTGCAGATGAGGAAATGAGGTTCAGAGAAGTTGAGGGACTTGTCCAAAGACACTCAGCCTGGTATATGGAGCCTATATGATCTTCCAGTTGGCTCCCTCTAGCAAGGCTAACAGCCTGGTTACCCAGGCTTAAAAGGGATGCTTCACCATTACCTGACAGTCCTCCCATTATCCCTGCCCAGCAGGGAGGGGCGTTTTATTGCCTCAACTTAATGCATGGGAGATAAGGGCCAGGTGAGTTAAGTGGCTCCTAGGCAGGCCTGCCTTCTCTAGCTAAGCTGCTTTTGAACCATCTGATCAGGACTACTCTTCAAAATCGCAATTTAACTGCTGGGCTGCATCCATTGTTCTGTGCGTGGAGGCAGCTGCCCCATAGGCCACCTCACTTGGTGCTGTCACAGTGATTAATAAGGATATTCTGTGTTCACATGAGGCCTCTCAGTCAAGGCCTCAGAGCACTTTGTAAGCATTAATTAAGCTTCATGGTGGTGACTCAGGTAGGTGGGGGCCCTGAACCCACTTCAACATGTCTTCAGCTAATGCAGAGAGAGACCAAATCGCTCCCTCAGCAAGCTATGGCCTTCAGCTCATCCAGGTCCTAGTGGGCATTCTCCACCCCTGGGGTTTGGCCAAAATCATTTGTGGAGAAAAGACTTCCCCTCTTGTCCTTCCAGACTTCAGAACAATAACCAGCACTCAGAAGCCACTCCCATTTGAGTCAGGACCAGGCCAACGGCTCTGATGGGCTGGGCTCTACCTGATGCTCATTCACTGGCCCACCTGGGTTCACAGCCAGAGACCACCAGCATGTCAGCACCGACTGCCTCTGTACACAGGGGCCCCTGGAGTCAGGCCCGTCCCTGCAACACCATCTGCACAGTATCCCCATCCTCCCTCATCTGCTTCACCCCCATTCCCAGCTCTGCCCTTGCACATCTGCTACCTGCTTGCTATGGCTCTGTCTGGCGCTTGTGGAGAATGGCAGAGACTGTGTAACTCAAGGTAAAGAGCTTGAACCTCCACCCAAGGATGAGGGGTAGCCACAAAAGGGAGAGACGTGGTTATATGTGTGCTTTGGAATGACAGCACAGGAAGATATGTATGTGGGGTGGGGGATGAAGAGACCAGAAGCAATGGGGCCAAAGCCAGCATGGCAATGAGCCAGGGGGACAGACTTATGACCAACCTGGCAGTGTTTGTGTAAACCACTCCCCCAGTACACCTGAAAAAGCCATGTCCGGTAAAACAATTAAGTCCGAGTCCCACTCCCTCACTCTACCACCTCCCAGACACATCTCTCTGACTTGGCTAGGGAATGAGGCCTGATACTCATAGCTCGTCCTCCATTCCTAGCCATTGACATTCCAGGGCACCATTGAGTTAGACCCATTAAAAAGTCTAGGGGTGGGCATTGTTTTTCTTCCCTACTTGCTTGATGAAACCAAGGCTTAGGGGTCCAGTGGCCTGCCTATGGTAGACTTGATAGTAGCCCCTGAAAGATGTCCATATCCTAATCTCCAGAACTGGTGAATATGCTACTCTATGTGGCAAAAGGAACTTTGCAGGTGTGATTAAGTCAAGCATCTCAAGATGGGGAGAGAAGCCTGCATTATCCAGATGGGCCCAATGTAACGACAAGGATCCTTGTGAGAGGGAAGCAAGACCGCTGAAGGCAGAAGAAGAGGATGACAAGGAAGCAGAGGCTGAAGCTTTGAAGATGGAGGAATGAGCAAGGAGCCAAGGAATATAGGCAGGCTCTAGAAGTTAGAAGGAAACAGATTCTCCCCTAGAGCTTCCTGAAAGAACATCAGCCTGCTGATGCTTTGATTTTAGCTCAGTGAAATTGATTTTGGGTTTCTGACCTCCAAAACTATAAGATAACATATTCCTCAGCATCACCAAACTACAGCAGAAATCCTCAGAAGGAGGTGGAATTTATCCTAGGTGAGGAAATATTGTGATTCTGCAGAGGCTCTCATGGAATCTGAATTAACCTCTTCCCTTGCCCAGAACTGGGAAAGCCATGGATGTTGGGCCTGGTTCTCATTTGAGCTGTGATCTGGGAAGGTGCTTGGACAAGATAGATGTATAAGGCCCCTGAGCAAAAAGCTGGAAAAATGTGCAGGAAACAGAGTATAATAAAGCGCTCAGAGGAGGAAAAGAACATTTTTCTGTTGTTGAAATAAAAAACAGTACAGGCCCAGCTGCTTGGAGGCCTCCAGTCAGGTGAGAACTGGTGGTGAAGAATTCTACCTCCCACTGAGGGGTTGTTTAGTTTGATGATGCTGAGGGTTTGGAGAAAAGGGGAGGGAATTTTCTCCTTAGCCACAGATCTGAGATGACTGCAAATTGCTTCCCATGCAGTCTCCTTATTTTAACCTCCAGGGAATAGTGGGCGAGTTTCTGCCTCCCCTGGGTGTACCTGCTGCAGAGAAAGAGGTGGCATGTAGGCTGCTGGGAGATTCTGGACTGGGCTGCACTGGTTCCTTCGTTAAAGTGAGGAGGTTAATGTGAGGATCTCTGAGGTCCTTCAGCTAAAATGTTGGAGTCTCCTTGAAAAGCGCCAGTTTCCTTAACCATTGTACATATATACAGCTCCAGCCTGATTTAGAGGATTTTAGTTGTAATGGTAAACCTTCCTACAGTCCTCAGCGGGGGCTTCACAGTCATTTTCAAAGTTATTAGCTCACTGATCTTCACAACAACCTAAGAACAGGCACTGGTATCACCTTATTTTACAGTTGAGGAAACTAAGGTTCAAAGAGGTGAAGTAATTGGTTGAAGTTAGCATCACAGTCAGGATTTTGACCCAGGTTTTCTGGTCTCCTTGTCACCTCCTTTATGGCACAAAAGGGATCTCAAAGATCATTCCCTTCTTGTGACCTTGCTCTGAGTCGCTGAAGATGCTTCCTGGGATTCCTCAGAGAGTTACTTACTAGCTGCTATGGTTTGAACGTGTCCCCCAAATTTCTTGTGTTAGAAACCTAATCTTCAAATTCATATATTGGTGGCATTTGGAGGTGAGGCCTTTGGGTGGTAATTAGGGTTAGTTAAGGTAGCTAGGGTGGAGCTCTACGATGGGACTGGCGGCTTTATAAGAGGAAGAGAGATCTGAGCTGGCATACTCTCTGTCTCTCTCCATCTTCTACCATATTATGACACAGCAAGAAGACCCTCATCAGATGCGACCCCTTGACCTTGGGCTTCTCAGCCTCCAGAACTGTAAGAAATACATTTCTTGTCTTTCTAAATTACCCAGTCTCAGGTGTTCTGTTACAGCAACAGAAAATGAACTAAGACACCAGCAAACTGGGTTGAGTCTTTTTCTTCCTAGTGATCTTGTTCCTGAACCCCAGATCTCTGCTTCAGGCTTAGCCAAGGAGCCTAGGACCACCTTATTTTTTACCTACCAGCAGGTACTTCCTAAGCTGGGCACTATTCCAGACCCCATGGGGCACTCTGAGCATGAAAGAACAGACTGGCACAAGTGAAGCAAGTTGTGGAGGCTGATGTGGGTGGTTCTGGACCTGAGCAGTGGCTGAGGAGGGGTGATGTCACCCAGCAGAGCAGTGCTGGGGAGATGGAAGGTCTGGAGGCCTCAGTGGGGGTGAACAGTCCACACTGAGGGTGGACATGGCCCAAGGTGACCAAGGGCTTGGCCTGGGGAGGTCACCTGCCCAGTCTAGGCCCTCCCTGCACAAAGCCCAAGGAGTTAGCCAATGGCCAGGGCAGGCTTAGCCAGGGGGCCTAGGTGGTCGTAGGGTGCCAGAGGGTCCTAGGCCCCCTGGCTAAGCCTGCCCTGGTCATTGGCTATGGGGACAACAGTTTCTCCTGAATCCTCTCTTTGGCCAGGAGTACTGCCATGTCCTTGCTCCTGTGTATACATGGCAGGATGTAACTATCCTAAGGATACCATCTTGAAGCTTTGAATCCTGAACTCCCAGCCCCAGCATTAAGTCTGCCTTTCTGCCTTCTTCACTTGCCCCTCCACAATGGGGCTGCAGGGGCCGCAGGGGGAATGAGCATCAGCAGAGACCCTTGTGACTCCTGGGCACTGCCTGCAGAGCTTTGGTCCTGTGTGCAAGGGCCTGTGGATCATGGTCAAACAGTCAGGCCCTCAAGTCATGTTGGGCCTGACTGCACAGTGACCTGGGAAAAGTAATTTTACTTCTGAACCCCAATTCTCACATCTGTAAAATGGAGGTAATCATAGTAGCTGCATCATACGACAGCTGAGGGGATGAAATGGGAGAATCCACACAGAATGGTTCAGCCCCATTCCAGGCATCAGCATGCTCAATAGATGCTGTGGCATTGTCCTGCAAAGTTCCTGTCTTGATGACTCTATTATAAACCAGAAGAATGTTCTCTCTTTTTTTTGAGATGGGGTCTCACTCTGTGACCCAGGCTGGAGTGCAGTGGCATGATCTCGGTTCACTGCAACCTCTGCTTCCTGGGCTCAAGTGATCCTCCCACCTCAGCTTCCTGAGTAGCTGGGATTACAGGTGCACATCACCATGCCTGGCTAATTTTTTATATTTTTGGTCGAGACAGGGTTTCACCAAGTTGCTCAGGCTGATCTCGAACTCCTGGTCTCAAGTGATCTGCCCGCCTTGGCCTCCCAAAATGGTGGGATTGCTGGTATGAGCCACTGCGCCTGGCTATATTATAAACCACAAGAATGTTCTTAAGAAAACAGTCCCTAATAAAAGATGTAGAAACCTCCTCCCAGGAAGATGTGGAAGAGAGGCCTGGGCCTCAGCTGATGGGCTGGTGCCTGTGGGTTGGTAGTCATGGCACTCACTCCCACTTATCAGATAGTAGGGCTTACAAGGGCCAGAATTAGAACCTCTGGCTTTAGACCTTTAAGGATAGTCAATTCTCTGTATATGGGAAATCAAAAGGGAACTGCATGGATGTCTCTGGAGGTGCACTGAAGTCAAGGCTGGAACTGGTGAGGGAGAATCTTCCCTATTCAAAAGAAATAGACTGCTTGGGGTGGGTGAAGGCAGGGGCAAGAGCCCTGCATGCCAAGAGGGTCTCCTCCAGCTGGATGATTCCAAGGTTTCACATGAATAATCAGTGGGAGGGAGCGAAGGGGCCCAGCTTCCTCATCTCTTGGAGACGGTCTTTGGCTTTTGCAGAGTGACAGCCACAGGAGGCAAACTCCACTGGATGCCATGAGGACAATGGGTGGGGGTGGGCCCTAAGGAACCAGAGTCAGAAGAAGGATGGGCAGAAACCAAGGAGGCTGTGATGACAGGGGCAGGGATGTGGCAGCCCCATGGGACGCATCAATGCTGACCCTAAGCTCTTCAGATTGTTGTTAGCACTGCAAGGCAATGAGGATGGGTGAATCTGCAGGCTGGGAGGCTGGTGGGATACTCAGCAAGATATCTGGCCTCGGCCCAGCCCAGGCTGGGGCTGGGTGGTGGGGATCTGGAGAACAAGCATTCCCTGCTGAAAGAGAGGGAGCGGTGTGCCACCCAGAAGGAACAACACCTGGGTTTGCCAGCCCTCCTCCCTTGCACTATGCTGCGGGGAAGTCAATCACATGTGTGTCTCTGAGGTAACAATGTACCCCCAGCACAGAGGCTTCCGTGGGAGGATGCTAAGGGAGCACTGAGAGTGGATTTGCTTAAAAAGAAGCAGGGATCCCTAGTGCTGATGATGGGCTAGATTTTCCTCAAGGAAAATAAACTTCAGACTTAAGACACAACAAAGGTGAAAATAAAATGGAGGCTCTATTTTAGCCATCTTATCTACTACAGTATCAATAATCCTGTTCCACTTTTGCAAGATGCATAGCGTAGTTCTAAATAGGACGTTTGCATGATCAGGTATCTAGTCAACATTTGAATGGAGAATCTACTAAGGCTTAATGCAGAACCAAGCCCCACGGATGTCCGACACAGGTGTACCCACAAGGAAATGAATGTTGATTCAATAACCTTATTTGATCTTTGACAACCCCATTTATTATGTCATTATGGGGACTAGAGACTGGAGGAAGAGAAAACAAAGAGTGGTGAGCTGGCTGACCCTTGTCACACTGACAACCACTTCATGACCATGTCAAGAAGCTTCTGTGGGTCTCCTCACAGCAGCCTGGAGCTGACTCCTGGCTGACCTAGTAGCTTGTCCCTACTGCTTGGCCTCCATACAAGTGACTCACTGATGAAAGTTGCCAGGGGGAGCTACTGAATATCTGAGGGAGAGACACGCTTCTGAAAACTGTGAAACAATGAAAAGCTCTTAACAATTGATTTAAAATCAATATGGTGTGGAAATAGCACCCAAAATAGAAATATCCCCAAGAGGCCAAGGGATAGATGTACATTAGTCATTGCTGTTTCTGTCACTGCACTCATTTTCCAACCCTGACTGTGTGTACACATGTAAATATTTCATACGGACTCAGCCTCACACTGGGCTGTTCAACTTTTTATTAATAACAAGAACAATAATAACCTCATTTGTGGAGTGCTTCTTTCTTCCAGCTATTTAAATTTACTCATTTAATCCTCCCATCAATCCACGTAGGTCAATATGGTTATTCCCATTTTACAGATGAGGAGGCTGAGGCTTCCTAGGTCCACTCAGCAACCTATTTTAAATCAGAGATTTAAACTCAGGTCTATCTTTTTTTTTTTTTTTTTGAGACAGAGTCTTGCTCTGTCACCCAGGCTGGAGTGCAGTGGTGAGATCTTGGCTCACTGCAACCTCCACCTCTGGGGTTCGAGCGGTTCTCCTGCCTCAGCCTCCTGAGTAGCTGGGATTACAGGAGTGTGCCACCATGCCTGGCTAATTTTTGTGTTTTCAGATACAAAAGAGACACGGTTTCACCACGTTGGCCAGGCTTGTCTCAAACTCCTGACCTCAAGCGATCCACCTGCCTCAGCCTCCCAAAGTGCTGGGATTAAGGTGTGAGCCACCATGCCCAGCCTTAAACTAAGGTCTATCTGATTTCAAAGATGATCTTACCACTTTTCTGTATCGTCAAACTTGCCAGACGTCAAGGAAGAACTGGGAGGAATAATGAATGCATTTAGTGAAAGAATTGGGACCCTAAGACATCTGGAGGCTCTGGTAGCAACTGTCCAATAGAACTTTCTGCAGTGATGGAAATGTTTTGTTTCGACACTGTCCAGTATGGTAGCCTGTAGCCACACATGGTTATCAGGCACTTGAAATGTGGCTTGGGTGACTGAGAAACTGAATTTTTAATTTAATCTTATTTATTTATATTTAAATAGTTACACATTGCTAGAGGCTCCCATACCAGACAGCACAACCCTGGTGCTATGGGCAGAAGTCAACAGGATGATTCTGGGTTGAGAACTGTGTAACATCTAACGTTTGGGTCATAGGAGTGGGATGGGGAGTTAAAAATGACTGGGGGGGTGCTGATGCATTGTGAGCAGTCACCTCCAAATGTGGGAGCTGAAACATCGAATCAGAGAAAGGAAGGAGGAAGGGAGTGGGCAGGACAGAGGGGACGGGAGGAGCTTGGCAAGCGGGGGCAGGTACAAGACAGGTTCACCTGAGGATCCAGTCCCTTGTTCCCTGTGCTCGAGACCCAGAAATACAAAGGAAAGATGAAGACTTCAGAGAGGGGAGGGTCCCATGCCACTTAGTGGATCTACCCACAGGGAAGCATCTTCCTGTGCCTCTGTCAGTATCCTAGACTTCCCATGAGCTATGTCCACCTTCATCCACACCCCATTTCTATGTTTGGTTTGGAGTATCTGAGCAGCCAAGGCCTCATCCTTGGAGCAGGGAAATAAACATCATGGAGACAAACTCACTTGACTTCACTTACAGAAGCTAATGGCCCAAGATTTTCCAGCTCAAAGGCCCTGTGAGCATCTCCCAAGAAGATATGGCCATGGTAAAAAGACATTAGGAAGCAGAGAGCAATAAACCGTGTATGATCAGAAAGAGTAGGACAAATTCTTGACTAGTGTGCCAGAGGCAACACTTTGAACAGAAGAGCCACACAGGCTGCCTCAAACAGCCACTCCACCCTGGTTTACAAATTGAATGCATCCTTCACCCCGCTCCCACCCCATTCTGCAGATTTGCGCGGAGCAGGAGCAGCAGCAGAAGGGCCTGGGCAGCTTGCTCCAGAAGGGACTTCTCATCCTGGATTTTCAAAGGGGAGGGTGGGTTTATCCCTTTGTCCTCATACTGTCTTGAGTCTGGACTTCAAAACGTAAGAGGTAAATAGCAGAACTGGTCACAGAGAGAAAAGGGCTTCCCAGGAAGTCATACTGGGAACTGGAACATCTAACCCCCTTTTCCATGTCTGATAAAGAAAGAGAAAAAGTGAGCTTGGGATGTTCGCAAGAGGCAGTACCTAAGGTCCCCACATCACAGAACCCTCCATCAATACCTGAACTAGGGGCTGGAGGAGGTCACACTTGGTCCCTGCCCCAGAGAAGGGAGGCAGACCTGGACACAGATGGTCATGCACAGCAGTATGTGCAGAGAGTCCAGAGGAGACCAGGCCCAGTTGGGTTCTGCTGTCCAGGAACTATGGTCACATAAAAAATCCCAGCAGACAATGGTGACTGTGGTCAGAGCAGGTCAGCCTAGTCAAGCCAGGGGAAAGTCAGTCTCAGTGATGTAACTACATCTGGCTGCCCTGTGGGAGATGACCCCTCTCTGCTGGCTATACATTGGGTGCCATAGACAGGGCAGACATGGGCTATGGGCTAGGCCATTGCAGGGTTATAGACTCGGAGTTGGCCCTAGCCTACCAGGTACCCTGAGGTGGCGTGCATGGAAGCCCCAGGGCTGGATTGCTAGTGGTCTAATCTCCATTGTGGGCAAAGCCAAGGCCTGCCTGCTTTCTTGCTGGATACAGTGGGCTCCATTCCAGTCTAGCTGTCTGCCAGATCCTGCAAAGCTCAGTGTAATAGGGGCTGCCAGAGCCAGGCACCAGTCAATGCTGCATGAGGGCTGGTTAGTGCTCTGTGCTTGAGAAGGGTTGTTCTGAAAATCTCAGTTAGCCTCTGTGCCCAGTGATAAGGGCACTCTGACTACTATGGAAACCTTGGTGCTGGGCTGGATTTCCTGAGAAGGATCTGGGTAGGTTTGGGGGCACAGCGCTTCAAGGCTCCTGTATTGATTCCAGGAGTATAATTGTTTTTGCTCTCAGCAAGACCTTGAGGGCAGAAAAAAGGAGCTTGGGGCTCATGCAGTGGGCACCACAGGCCCTTACTCCTGCAGGGTAGCGTGATCAGTTGCAGCCCAGCTGGGGAGGGGTGGGGCTGTGTAGCCCAGGGCTGACACTGGCCTGTCCTAGTTACTCTTGTCAGCAATGAGTATGAGCCCTTTGGACTGTGCCCTTCTCTGTGCTTTTCAAAATGAACGACTTGAGGACAAAGGGAGGGACCCATTCCTGGGACCAAGCAGTGTGTCCTTTCTTAGGAGAGGGTAGTGAAGTCTGGGTCAGCAGCAAGGAAAGGAAGGGGTTAGATGTTACAATTTCCAGGATGGCTTCCTGGAAAGCCCTTTTCTCCCTGAGACCAGTTCTGCTATTTATCTCCTGCCCTTTGAAGTCCAGACTCAAGACAGTATGAGGACAAAGGGATAAACTCACACCCTTCTTTGAAAGTTTAGGATGAGGAGTCCCCTCTGGAGCAAGCCATCCAGGCCATTCTGCTGCTGCACCCGTTACCCCCCAAATCTGCAGGGTGGGGTTGGAGTGGGGTTAGGAGCACATTCAATTAAAGTGGGGCCAGGCTTCCAGCATGAGTGTAGAGGAGGTGGTACCCAAGGTCAGCTTTGACCTGACAGCAGCAAAAGCTGCCCTCCCTCCCCCAGCCACTAACATACTCCGCTCTTCCCTCTATGCCCCCTCCCTCCACCAAAGTTTCTCTTTCTCCCTAATAATGCATAGGATAACACACAGGCCTTAGAAAAGCCCACCACAGTGCCCCTCTGTGAATATTGGGTGCAGATGCTTCCTACCTCCTCCCCAGTCATGCTTTATCGACTGCAATGCTAGGGCCATGGGTTGTGATTCTGTGGTGAGAATCAATTTCATAAATGTCAATAAACTAAGAGGAGGATTAATTTAGACTCTGAGGCTGAGCATGACAGCTATTTTGGGTCAAGTCCACATTTCATTCCTAAATGGACTCCAGCTGACCCATCCTTTCCCCTGGTCTGGCTCCTTACCCTTCATTCTGAGTTCAGCACGCTGAGTTTGGCTACATGCCTATGAAGAAGCCCTGGGCTAATTTCCAGTCTTGGGGCCTTCTCCCTCCCCCTGCCCCATCACCCCACTGTTCATTATAAAAGCCAAAAAACATGGAAGAGAATTTGGAAACACATCATGCAGAATCATGCCCCTCTCATAGCAAGAAATACTGTTTGGCCTTCCTCTTCTGCCTGGATCCATGCGTGTGATGGCTGAACTGGGACACTCTCTTTATGGTCTATTTATTCAATTAATGTTAGATCCATCTCCATGTGGCCTTTGAGTCTTCGAGAGCATCATTTCCAGTGGCTGCAGAATGTCGTGTCAAGTGGATAGACATGCACTATTGAATCATTTGCCTTCTGTGCACATTGTTGCTGGAAGCCAGGTCATCTGACCTGATTTTGGCCCATAATGCATATTTGCCAGTCCCTGTGCAGGCAGTGGGGGCAGAATTCAGATATATTTCTTCATGAAACATTTAGGAACTGTTAGCTAAGGCAGGGCACCATACCAGTGGGAGGACAGGGATTGAGGGAGTAAGAAAATGTGGCCTTAGATTTTCAGTTACTTGAGATTGTAACTGAGGCAGGGAGCCGGGCCACCAAGTCTCACATAATAAAGGGGGCTGCCAACTCCCAGGGAAGTGATGACATGCCTGGTTCTGAGAAAACAGCCTCTCAGATAATTGGAACTTGTCTTGTAGACATTAGTGCATGCCCTTTAATTTGTTACTAATGATAAGACAATAAGGTTCGGGACTAATTTACTTAAAAATAAAAGTAAAGAGTCTAGGGACTTTTTCTATATTGGCTTCAGTTGCAGTCAGAATCAGTGCCTTCTGATGTTTCTTGAGTGAGAGGAGAAGGGATGTGGAGTTAAAGCTGTGCTGCTGGCAATTGTATCAGACCTGGGAGTTTTTCCCACATGGACTCCCGTTTATAATGTGCATGGGGCAGGAGTAGGGAGCCTGAAAACCACTGTTTGACATGGGAATAATAATAACTGCTATGTTTACTGAGCTTGTACTGCAAGACTGTACTAGACACTTTACTTAAGAAACAGGATTTTGGCCGGGTGTCGTGGCTCATGCCTGTAATCCCAACACTTTGGGAGGCCAAGGCAGGCAGATCACTTGAGATCAGGAGTTCGAGACCAGGCTGGTCAACAAGATGAAAACTTGTCTCTACTAAAAATACAAACATTAGCCAGGCATAATGGTGGGCACCTGTAATCCCAGCTACTTGGGAGGCTGGGGCAGGAGAATGACTTGAACCCGGCAGGTGGAGGTTGCAGTGAGCTGAGATCCTACCACTGCACTCCAGCCTGGGCAACAGAACAAGACTCTGTCTGAACAAAACAAAACAAAACAAAACAAAACAAAACAAAACAAAACAAAACAAAAAAACCCAAAACCAAAAATCAGCTGGGTGTGGTGGTGCGGGCCTGTAATCCCAACTACTCGGGAGGCTGAGGCACGAGAATCACTTGAACCTGGAAGGCAGAGGTGCACTGAGCTGAGATTGTGCCACTGCACTCCAGCCTGGGTGGCACAGCGAGACTGTGTCTCGCAAAAAAAGAAAAAAAAGAAAAAAAAGAAACAGAATTTTCTTTACAACAATCCTTTATGGTAGGTATTATTTTCTTCACTTTTGAAAAGAGGAGATTGCAAATTACAAAAGTTAAGTGACTTGTTAGAGGACTCACTTCTTCCTTCTCTAAAGCCACTCTTTCCAGAGTGGTCTCATGCACATTTGCCTTTTAAAATAAAATGGTAACTGGATAGCAATCCAGACCTAGGATTCTTATATAAGAGAAATTATATGTAATAATTTTAGAAAGCTCTCTTAAAGTAATTTACTTTCCAATGAGAGTATGTACTTAGAGCTGAAATTGATAAGAATATATGTTTATAAAAAGTACTTAAGTTTATTTTTGTCCTTTTCAAAAGAGACAGTACCTTGTAGTTACAAAAGCCTTTAAATTAACATACCACATCAGTGGGCTAAGAACCTCATCTCATCCTTACTTGTTTTACTGGTAGATTAAAAACTTCAGGAAATTTACAGACTTTCTGCTCTGCCCTGAGAAGTAAGGAGACCAGACCAGAAACCACTGACCAGCAAATCTCAGTGGGGGTGCAGAGTCTGTCTGGCGGCTAGATGTATGAGGTGGGCAGAAGAAAATTTGAGGGGTCCAGAGTGAGCATTCCAAGTGCCAGGGCAGCCTGTGTCTGGTTTTAAAAATTTGACTTTGTTTTTCTTTTCTTTTCTTTTTTCTCTTTTTCTGAGACAGGGTCAGGCAGGCTGGAGTACAGTGGTGCGATCGTGGCTCACTACAGTCTCAACCTCCCAGGCTCAAGTGATCCTCTCACCTCAGCCTCCAGAGCAGCTGGGACTACAGGTGTGTGCCACCATGCCCAGCTAATGTTTTTGGTTCTGGTAGAGATGAGGTCTCACTATGTTGCCCAGGTTGGTCTTGAACTCCTGGGCTCAAATGACTCTCCTGCCTTGGCCTCCTAAGGTGCTGGGATTACAGGCATGAGCCACCGTGCCTGGCTGTTGTTTTTCTGGATTACTGCAATAAGCACAGTTCATAATCATGTAAGTCAGAGAGAGCCATTGGTTTTATTTTTGGATGGCGTAGAGTAGGCCATATCCAAGGTGATGATTTATTCTGGTTCTTTCGTAAGAACCTTCTACTGCATCTGCCTGTGGATGTTTAAGTGCTCTCATCACCAGCCTCTGTGGCATCCCTGCCTCACACTCAATCCCTTTGCCTCACCCTCATGTGCTCAGAGCGACTGACTGCAGGCACATCTACCTGCATCCACCATTCCTTCCCTACATATATGGAGTGATGTCCAGTCAGCAGGCTGATGTACACCCTTGATATTCTGTGTTGAGTTTGGGGCTAGAGATGAATTCAGGAGTCCATAGCACATAAGGGGGAGCTACATCCCTGTACAAGAGTGGGTGAGGTCACCAGGGCATGGCAGATGGGGTATGCAAGGAGACCGGGCTATGTCTTGGGACAACCACATTGGAGCTGCCAGTGGAGTATGGAAGAGTGGAAAGGATGAGATAGGAGGAGTGGGAGCTGAGTTAGGAGAATGCAGTGCCCTGGGGCAGAGGATTTCAAGTAGGCAATGAGGTAGGAGGACCTGGAGGAGCAAAGAAGCCCAGGCTGTGTGGGGCCTGCTGGGATTCCTATCTGCTGCCCTTGCTTGTTAATTTTTACCCAAACCCCCTGAATATATGGTCTCAAATCTTAGAAATTCTAAACCCTATGCTATGAGAATGAGTCTTACTCTTTTTTTTCTAGTTCATTTTTTTTTTTTAGGTCATGGAATATTATTTGATCATTAAAGAACACGGGAAGAAAAAGTGAAAAAAGAAAAATTAAAAATGCCTAAATTTCAACCTTTCTAAAGATACCATATGTTAACATTTTGGTCTATTTTCTTTCAGTGGCTTTTCAGTGGTTTAGGATTTTGAAAACTGCTATTATAATTATATTGTATACATAAATGTGTACTAAATTTAACACATGTCACAGGCATGAATTTATGGCTTTTAAAACATGGCAAACATCATTCAGACTGGTAAAAAGTTCAGTATCCACCTTTTAATTAAATTTTCATTATATTACTCCTTTCTGTTGTTATATATGTTTTGGTTATTTGAGGTCAGGTACTGAGAGATGAATGTAAATTTATGCCCACAACTGTCATTTGGCCAGCTTCTTGTATTTCTAACAGTAACAAATTTTGCCTCATGTATTTCAATGCTAAAGTACTGAGTGTACAAATGTTCAGAACGGTTATGCTTTCACAATTGCTCTATGAATATAAAATTACCCTTTTTATCCTGCTTGACACTGCTTATTGCCTTAAATTGTGCTTTGTCTGATATAGCCACTCACGCTTTTTCTTTTGTTTGCATTTACCTGGGATAGCTTTTCCTACCCTGGAGCCATTTAATTTTAGGCGAGTCTCCTGTATGAATTTAATCTAGAACCTTTCTCTTCTTACAAGGGAATGTTAAATGCTTACATTTATCGTCATAACCATTCCAGGTGGCCCCCTGTCATCTTGTTTTATGTTTTCTGCATTTCCTTTCTTTTCTGACTTTTGAGCCATAGCTGATGATTTCTTTTCTCTTTTGCAGTGATTTGGAAGGGAGACATCTTGTTTCTCACTCCACTGATCCGCGTTCTATTGCCTCCAATGAATGTTTTAATTTGACTCTGTGTTCGGTTTCTAAGCAGCTCTGCTTATCTCAGCCTGCCCTTCTCATCGCCTTTGGTGGAGGCAACATCCTCTGCAGAGTGGTTTTAAAGGCCCTATGTTGGTTTTTCTTTGTTTGCTAGCTCCAGGAAGGGAGTCCTGCATGCCTGGAGCAGGATAGTGGCAGGCCACTCCTAGGAGGTGCCCCAGTGCTTCCTGCCGATGAAGGGATTGTCCAGGCCACAGGGTATGTGTGTTTGGCAATGGTGGGTGGGAGGCGTGGCAGAAAGTGTCATCACTACCACCTGTGTTTGGAAGCACTTCTTTCTGGCTCCACTGGCCCTTGTTTGAGAAAGGCAGCCCGAGCAGATCTGGTCCCTGCTGGCAGGGATGAACTCTTCGCAGAGAGAGGGTTCTAGGGCTGAGGGACCAGAGTGAGGGTAGGTTGGGGGAAAGGGACCTGAGCTGGCCCTGGCCTAGAAAGGTGGGTCAGGGCCTATTGGTCTCAGCTGGGAAATTTCCTGGGCAAACAAACTGTTTTAAAAAATCCTTTTAAAGACTTGTAAATGGAATTTCAGTGAGGGCTTTTTCAGTGCCTCCATTTGTCTACTCTCTTAACCAGGTATTGCTCTAATATATTGCATATTAAAACTCTCTACAGGGCAATTAACAGCTTTAAGTGGTTTGTTTAAAATTAAACACTCTGGCATTTTTTTTTCATTTATTCAAGTTGGTCGCTCCCCTGTATCCCCTAACACAGAGGTGCCAGTTCTGCCGAGGGCCACAGACAGGGAGGGCTAGGGCCTGGGAAAGGCAGGGTGGGGGCTGGCTGGGGTGGGAGGGACATCCTGCCAGGTCCTAAGTTCTCCAGAGGGAAACACAGGCCAAGAAGGGCCTCATCTTCTGGGGGGCCTGAGGGGCAGGAGTGGGACTGGCCTGCTGTCAGCGATCCTCTGCCTGACTCGGACAAAGCTTTCCCAACAGTGGCATCAGGGACAGGCCAGAGGTCAGAAGACCACTGGTGAGAAGGAGGCAGGCAGTGTGTACAGTGGTCAGTGCTATGGCAGGGCCAGCCTGGCTACTGGGGAGGGTGGTGAAGCCAGTGGCACCTCAGGAGATCTAGACCATTTCCACTCTACACCAAAGTCTGCACCCCACAAACACCAAGTTCCTCTGGAACCAGAATCTTAGCTAATCCTCTGCGATCCCTTGGAACATTTCAGCTGGAATCAAGTGGTAGCATCACCAGGGTCCCAACAAACAAGTGCCCTGCTGGCCGCGGTGGCTCATGCCTGTAATCCCAGCACTTTGGGAGGCTGAGGTGGGTGGATCACGAGGTCAGGAGATCGAGACCATCCTGGCTAACACAGTGAAACCCCGTCTCTACTAAAAATACAAAAAATTAGCCGGGCAAGGTGGCAGGCGCCTGTAGTCCCAGCTACTCGGGAGGCTGAGGCAGGAGAATGGCGTGAACCCTGTGGGGGCGGAGCCTGCAGTGAGCCCAGATCGCACCACTGCACTCCAGCCTGGGCGACAGCGAGACTCTGTCTCAAAAAAAAAAAAAAAAAAAAAAAAACAAGTGCCGAGGAGGTCTCAGGGCAAGGACAATCCCAGGCTTGGTCACTGGAGATCAAAGTCATTACTCTAACCTCCATGCTGCTCCACCCACATAGTCAAGATAGCCACTGCCAAAACCCCAGAGCGCCAGATTAGGAAACTGAGGTCCAGAGACATAGGTGATATGTCCAAGTTCATGCAATAGAACAATCTGAATTCCTTACAGCATCTAAAAGTATTCCAATACATTGGCTTTTCCCCTTCTATGTGTGTTGATACAAACCCTGTGACCCAGGTGCTACTGTCTGGACCCAACACACAAGAGTGTGCATGTGTGTGTGGTGTGTGTTCCCCCTGGTAGAATTATGCTCCCAGTGCTCTCTGCTCCTCCTTCCATATTACCACTTATCTTATCTCACTACACTGTAATTATCTATCTCTGTCTTCCTTCTAGGACTTGAATACCAAGCAGGGACTTTGTGCTTTTCTTTGCACATAGCAGTAGGCACACAATGGATTTTGTTAAATGAATGTTGATGAATTCACAATGCTCCACTCACTACATATAGGTTACTATGGCTTGGTCTTATTAAGTGTGCAATCCCATTATAATCAATTAATTTAAAATTATATTCTTCTGAAGGTTAACAATGGAAAAACTGTACTTTGCTCAGCATACCATGCCTGTGGGACGGACACATGGCTGCTTGGACCACACTAATTCATGGTGCCCCTTGTGGCAGCATGCTCTAATTGCAGGCAAAGGGTCTCAAGAGCTTGTCTTTCAAATAAGGAATACAAAGGCAAATCATCCTCACCGACTGTATACAAGCTTCTGAAATACACCAGCCTTTGCCTCCTTTGCCTTTACTCTGCTACCCCAGGTTCCACATACCAGGTCTGCTTAGGCCTGATGTGAGATAAGGTTGGCAGTATTTATAAGATCCCGACTTGCCTCACCTGTTGGGCTACATTAATTCCAGAGGCGTGAGGGAGCACCTAGAAGGGAACGTCATGAAGTGGCCACGTTCATTTGCACATTTTCTACACTGCATCTCTTGTTCTGTTTTAGAATTGACTACCTCCCTGAGGACAGGGACTGTGTCTCATTCACTTCCATCTCTCCAATGTCTGGCACAGGGTTCAACACAGAGTGGGAGCCAGTTGTGTGAGCAGGGCGTGAACACTTGGTCCTGGCTGATGAAGTTGCTCTGATGTAACCAAACAACCCTACTTTCTGATGCACAGCCATTCCAAACATCCATGCCTTTACTGTTATCATTCTGACTTCCCAACTTGATTTTGTTTTCCAGAAGTCACCATTCAACCCTGTCGAGTTCAGCATGTGCTGACACACATTGTTACTGGGGTCAATGGCCAGATGAGCCCTTAACATTTCATTTCCAAGTGTTTGTCATTTCTCATTAGTTATATGTTTATAATCACTAAGGTCTTATCCCTGGACAACTTGTCAAAATTGTTGTGGCCTTGCCCACCCTTGTACTCATCCTTCCAGAACTGTGGAGAGCATCTGGAATCCTAGCATGACTTTTCAAAGAAAACACAGTGATCTCTTTCATCCTCTATCATCTTGCACATCAAAACTCTTTACTCGTCAAGAGACTCTCTCATAGCTGTGAAAGTTACCTCCTCACTGCCTTGCATCCTCCACAGAACTGCAGGTGCCTCTTGGAAGAAGTGCTGCATCTGTGCCCCTCTCCCTTCCTGCCTTTGTTTTCCATTGTCATTAGAAGCGTAGCCATGGAGAGAAATCTGGCACAGAGTGCGACTGCAGCCATTAGAAAAGACAGATTTTCCTTCTAACCAGCCTAAGGAGGATGGGGTTTGGTTTTCAGCCCCTTCAGCCTACAGAGAAATAAGCAGAATGAATTCAAGATGGCAGGTCCAAAAAAATCTCCTTTTGTAAAACAAGCTGTTTGCACGGGAGTGGGTGACTGATGGGTGCTGCAACCAAAAAGGGCTGTGGAATTTGCAATGACCCCAACTCAGGCCCTCCCAGCAGCCACCCTGGGAGGCAGCTGCTCAGGAGTGTCACTGGGAATCATGAACCAAAGGATACTATTGCCTGCCTCGCAGAGCACAGGGAGCAAATCTTCTGCCTCCTCCCTCACAGAGAAAGCCTCTTCTAAGCTTTGTGCTTGGGTTTGGGCACTGCAGCTGTTCTTGGCATCTGTGCTTCATGGCAGCCATTACTGCCTGCAACTTGACACAGGCAGGAATCCTTGTGGCAGACCTGTTACCTTCTCCTGCCCAGGGCTTTTGTGAAGACCAAATGCGAGAAATAATGTAATTTATTTGAAAACCAAATAGTACTGGTAGGAATGCTCAACTGTGGTGCTACCTGGAAATACCCTCCAGAAGCTGTGGCTTTGAGACACTTGGTGAGCACCCTCAATACTGCAACAAATTACCCAGATTCAGTGAGATGCCTCAAACTGATGGCTTCAGATTTCATATCCCTTTCTTTGCCTATGAGCTTTTTTGGTTCTCTAACACTTGTTAGTCTGACATTCAAGGCTTTCTCAACTCTTCTTTCCAAACATCTATTTCATACGGAAACTCTTCTCCATTTCAGTGCTCCCAGAACATACCATTGTCATTTCTACTCCTGTTCATTTGATCACAACTTTCCTTTGCCTTCCTTCCTCATCCCACTCACCCCTCAGAGATTATCCATATTGTACCCATGCTTGAAGACCAAGCATAAGACTTCTCCACAAGTTGACCCACAAATCACCCTCCCTCCTTCAAAATAATAGTTATTGGGTTCTTGCTGATCTTGAACCAGGGAAGCAGTGATCTCAGTGGTTAAGAACAGGCTCTGCAGTCAGATTGCCTGGGTTGGGGTCCTGGTCCTCTTACTGTCTGTGTGACCTTGAGCAAGTTACTTAAAGTCCCTGAGCATTGCTTTCCTCAGCCATAAAGTAGGGATAATAATGGTATTCTTTTACACATATGTATTGCTGAGCACAATGCCTGACCCACTGTAAACACTTGAACAAGGGTTAGTATTGTCTCTAAGCATTTTCATATATGTTGCCATGTAATTGCCATGGCAGGAAAAGTTAGTTTTATTGCCCCAGAGGAGAAAGATGAAGTTTGGAAAGGTTAAAGCACTTGCCCAAGGCCACACATTTGGTGGTAAAAATGTGATTCAGACTCAAGTTTGGTTGGCATCCATAGCTTTTCCACTGCCATAGCCAATTTGCCTTAATCAGGACTCCTGTGGTTACTTCAGCCCCTGTTCCTTGGTTCACTCTGCATATGAGCATCTCTCCTCTCCCCAGCCAGACCCTGGTCTCCTCCTGGGGAAGGGTTCTCAAAACACCCCACTCTAGCTATCCATCATTTGGCATTTTTTGAATGAACAAAAGAAAGAATGAGTAGGAAAATGTGCATATTAACACCAGACTATCCCCAAATAACTTAGCACTGGTACTTGGTACCTGGAAGTCAGGAGCCTCCCAACAGAACCAGAGGTGAGCCTCCCTCCACCTCAATTCACCCACTGTGCTGTGAGTCAGGAAATCTGTGTTGCTCTCCTGCTAAAACATTTGAAGCGATCCTCACTTTTCCTGTAGGACTAATCTGAGTATTTTCTTTACAGTTCAACATGCTCTGTTAACATAAGCCTTCACTGAGCTTAATACATATTTCTTTGGCCATCTTCCTCCAGAAGCAAACTTTTGGAAGAAGAGGCGATGGTTGAGAACAGCAACAATGTGTGTTCCCTCAGAGCTATGCAGTGAATGGACCCATGGCCTGCCCTAGGAGTCAGGAGAAATGGCTCTGGGCTCTGGTTTCCAGATTTATGTTCTCTCTTTTTTAAAGCAAAACTACTTGTAAAGTGCTCTAAACACTGAGGTCAGAACTTCAGAGTAAACATGATGGAGAACAATGCCCATTTTGCTACTTGCCTCATTATCCCAAGAAAGAGCCTCATGTGTGTTAATCGGACAGAGAACGTGAAAGATTGTGTAGAGTGTGCCCAAAGTTACTGAGATCCTATGTTTTGGTGTAGACACACTTAATCAGGTGAAACTGTCCTTTCAATCTCCTCAGGGACTGAATGAGGATGGGGAATGACGCGGTAGAGTTGTAGAAAAGGCATTGAAGATTCTGAACAGCAAATTCTCTCTTTGTTTTTTCCTTGTTTTTTTGAGACGGTCTCATTCCGGTAGCCCAAGCTGGAGTACAGTGGTGCAATGTTGGCTCACTGCAGCCTCTACCTCCCATGCTCAGGTGATCCTCCCACCTCAGCCTCCTCCTGAGTAGCTGGGACTACAGGTGCACACCACCATGCCTGGCAAATTTTTTGTATTTTTAGTAGAGATGGGGTTGCACCATGTTGCCCAGGCTGGTCTTGAACTCTGGGACTAAAGAAATCCACTCGCCTCGACCTCTCAAAGTGCTGGGATTATAGGTGTGAGCCACCGCACTTGGCCTGAACTGCAAATTCTATATTAAATAACAAAAAAATTCTCTATTAAAGAATACCTGAAATCCCATTTAGTCACAGCTATCATTTGTTGAGTGCCTACTATGTACCTGATGTTTTATTTGTATTATCTAATTTAATCCTCACTACAACCTGCAAAAGAGTTGGTACTATCTCCATTTTACAGAAGAGGAAACTGAGACTCAGTGTCTTGACCAAGGCCAATAAGTGGCAGAGTAACTTTGATCTTGGGTATGTCTGATTCCTGTCCAGAATTTTTCTCCCAGAGCACAAGGTTGTCATTCCCCTGATTCCCCTGAGGAATCTGGGAGTCCAAGAGACTTAGAGCCCTTGAGTCATCTGGTACAATCATCCTTTTCCTCAACTCATTAGCTGAAGTCAAGACCTGTGCATAATGCAGTTAGCTAATTTGTTTATTCATTGTATGCTTGTGTAAATGGCTTGAAATCTTTCCTCAACATCATTATCTGCCAGAAAATAGGGGCCACATACTTAGCAAGTGTTTTCAATCATATTTTAACTAGTAATAAATCTTTTGCTTGATTTATCTGAAAATTGTCTGCTTGCTCTCCTTCCTGTTGCCCTTATCTTGTAACACTTCATAAGCTTCCTCCAATAGTAATAGCAATAGTTAATATTAAGTGAACACTCACTCTGGACCTGTCAGTCACTGTTCTAAGTGATTTAGCTCAAAACCTAGGAGGCAGGCTTTATTATCACCTCATTCTGCAGGTGAGGAAACTAAGGCACAACTTGCTCAAGTTTATGCAGCCCAAATAGCAGAGCCAGGATTCAAATCCCAGGCTAATTGATTACAGACCTACTTCACTAAATTCCTCAGTTTATAAAGAAAATATCCTCCTAAATGGAAGCAGTCTAGAACAACACTGCCCAGTAGAAATATAATGTGAGTTACAAATGCAAGCCACATATATAATATAAATTTTCTAGTGGCCACATTACAAAAGTAAAAAGAAACAAGTGAAATTAATTTAAATATATTTCACTTAATATATCTAAAATATTATTTTAACCTGTAATCAATATTACCATTACTAATGCAACATTTTACTTTTTTTATACTAATTTTTCAAAAGCTGGTGTATGTTTTATACTTACAGCACATCTTAATTGCCACTAGACATATTTCAAGTGCTTATGGCCCCATGTTGGACAACAGATATATAGACAGACATTCTACTTTTCCTATTTTTTCTATTATTTGTTTCTATTTCAACTTTATTTTTAAAATTTTTTAAATTAAAAAAATTTTAGAATCTTGCTCTGTTGCCCAGGCTAGGGTGTGGTAGTACAATCATAGCTCATTGCAGCCTTGAACTCTTGGGCTCAAGCAATCCTCCCATCTCAGCCTCCCAAGTAGTTGGGACTACAAGCATTCACCACCATGCTCAGCTAATGTTTTTATTTTTTATAGAGACGGGGTCTCACTATGTTACCCAGGCTAGTCTTGAACTCTTGGCCTCAAGCAAGCCTCCTGCCTCAGCCTCCCAAACTATTGGGATTATAGGCATGAGCAACCGTGCCTGGGCTATTTCAACTTAAAATTTGGGTTTTGCATTGGTATTGGATCAAAGAAGCCTATGTTAATGGAAATGTGCCCTTTGGATAATTAAATGAACAGAGCAACAGTTTAGGACAGTGGAAAGAACATGCTTTAGGCATTAAAAAAATCTGGATTCTAAGCCCCATCTTAGAACCACTAACCAGGGCTGTGGCCAGAGCAACCCTCAACTTCCCTTGCTCCCTTTCCTCATGTTAAAAAGACATGATGGTTTATGATTATTAATATCCTTTCCATTTCTAAAGCCCTTTCTGCTTACAGCACACATTGTTTCAGGGTTTCTGTGTCTGTTTCCTTGTTCCATTCAAGATTTCTATAAGAAAAGACTTATCTCACATCATAGTTGTGTTCCCTGTGCCCAGCTCTGTGGCTGACACATTTTTGTAGGCACAAGAAACGTCTGAATGAATGGAAATCCAGTCCTCCTTTGAGGGACTCCTGGGCCTCCCAGTTTTTGCCAGAATGATCACAACAGCCTTAGCAATTAATTGCACTTTCTCATATTGGCCTAAAATCTTAACAATCTAAGCTTTCTGAAGGGTTATAGCTAGGATTAGAAACCATTTCCTGATCCTGTGTGCAAAGGAGATGGTACTCAGCCCTAGGCGTGGCTGCCTAGAGACCCCCACAAATGGCCTCCCTCTTATTACATGCTGTTCTGATGCTGAGAAGAGTTAATTAATGACTCTAAATAAGAAAACAATCAAATCTGTCTGCAGTCATATGAGTCAGAGCAGACCCAGATGGGTGCCGGGTCCTTGGCTTCCAAGTGCCCTGGGGAAAAGCAATAGCAGCCTTTGCTCCTTTCATCAGAGCTCTGCGAAGCCCCAGCTTGGAAGGGGAAGGAATCACTCAAAATGGAATAGAAACTCAGCTTGATATGAAGAATTTTTCCTAAAAGGCTAACCCCTTATCTGAGTGTTGTGCAGACTGAGGCCCAGGGAGAGGAGAAAAAACATAAGTTCATTCCTTTCTACCCTCTTTAGACATCCAAACTGAACGGGGAGTTCTCAGAAACCGGCCCCTGTGTGTGTTGCAAGATTGGAGCAGTTGGAACTGCCACTTTAGGAGGACCAGACTTGTGGTCTGAAATTCACCAAACCCCAAACCTGCCCACCTTCTGGAGTCTTGCAGCCACATATGGAGGTAGAGCTTTGGTTGGGTGGCATAAGGACAAGAATGTGATGCTTCCCTGAGATTGGCTGAGGCCCACACAGCGAAAATTTTATTTAGGTGTTAGAGGCTTTGCTATGAAAATCTGAGAGTGTGAATAGGTGGAAGGAATCTCTTAATAATATCTGAGTGTCTTCAGCTTTGGAACAGGATGCTAGGAAATAAAGATAAGCTCTATTTCTTTGGCTGTATGTGTACTCTTTGTCAAATAACAGCTTCCTCATGTTTTTTTTTTTCCTTCCTTTCTTAAAAAGGAAAAAAAAACGACAACACTCTGTTGCCATCTATGTTTGGCTTCCTGTGAAAATTTTCCATGCTGGAAAGAAACCCCTGGGCTACTGGTCATGAGGGTCATTATACTGCCCTTTCCCCATTCTTTGGTAACCAAGTTCAGTTAACAAACCTGGATAAGATATAAAGCAGGTGGCACTATCCTTGCTGAACTTGGAAAGACTGATTTGTGTCTAAATCCTAGTGGATCCCCAATCCTATTCCTCTGGCATTTGGTTATAAACTTACATAGGACAATCCAATAGTTCAGTTTTATTTCTGTAATAGCAATAGGGAAAAAACAGTGGTAAGGAGGAACTTCCAGAGTTTGAGATCCAGGATGGAACCTAAATTCTTCCCCTTCTGTGTAACCTTGGGAAAGCTCTCAAAGCTTGGTTTCCTCACCTTGAAAGTGGGAATTATGCCACCGTCTACCTCATAGGACTGTGAGGATTAAACACATTCTTACATGTGAAGAGCCTGAGTCAGAAAATGTTTCCTCTTATTAGCTCATAATTCTTTAAACAGGGATTGCTGATGAGTTTGTTCGAAGTAATGCAGTAATATCCTCCACAGCTCTGTTTCCTCCTATTCCATTCTGTAATCAGCTTTGGGGAAATCCTCTTGGCGGCCATGGCCCTCAGCTCTTGCTTCTGGTCCACACCCTGAAGTACTCCCTTCCCACCAGGTGGGTGAGGCCAGCACTCCAGAACCTTGGACAGCTCTCCTCCATAGTGATTCAGCTGGCTGTCCCAGGGAGCAGGAGGGTCTTGGGAAATTTTCCGAGAAAGGCTGCATTAGTGCAGTGATTTAGGAATGCCAGGGCTGCAGTCTCATTTCCAGCATGCATGCTGCCACTTGCATGCATGTTCAGATTCTTCAACATGACCAGCCCTTCTGGAAATTTCTAAGGAGCCTCTCAGAACTGCTCACAAGATTTACCAAATCTTAGGGCCTTTTCCTTCTTTTCTATGAACTCCAAGAATTTTTTTGAGGCCAAAAAGAACAGAAACACCACCCACATCTTCCTGAATCTGCTGATATTTAATTTGTTTGGCTTCAGTACAAGGATTAAACATTCTTGATTAACTTCAAGTGAAAGTAATAATGTATGAACATGAGGAAATGTTTTACAAGACAAAGATACAGGTATAAATTAAAAGAAACATAAAATAACGTTATTGCCTGTAGGTGATGTTAAGCACCATTCTAATCAGGATAAGCAGGTGGTTCAATTTATGAGGCAATTTAGCTTTTCACTCTCCAATGCAGAACACAACACACCATATGCAGTCACCTTCCAAACAGGCAAGGAAGAGATTAAGTCCTATTTTTACTTTATGATACTGAGTCACGTAGTTCAATGCAAATCACATGGATGCCAAAGTAAGAACAATACCAGGTATTAAAATACCTTTTTTCCTTTGCAGAGCTCTTAAGATTTTGTGACTGCATGAAATTCCTTCAGAGTAACTCCAGGAGAAGAGACACATGTCACCAGATGGGTATTTAGGATTGAACATGTCTCATCTCTCTCCCCCACTTCTGTCATTAGGCCTGGAAGAGCCGTATTTGCAGCTTTTTGCATTTAGTAATAGCCTCCAGATGCCTTCATTTTCTGGGCTACATTGTTTTTGAGGAAAAGAGGGCTTGCCTTTGAAAAATGTTATTGACTAATTTAATAATGACGGAAAGAAGAGGATAAATGTGGAACAGGAAAAGAGGAGAAAAGAGTAGTAGAGGTAGAGGGAGAGACAGGAGATGCCTAAACCTCTTTGACCTTGATAAGTGTTTTCCATGCATTGTCCTTATAAATGGGTTTGATGCCCACATTCCACTGGTCAGAAACTTGAACAAAGACCTTCAAGCCCTCTTTAAACATTTCCATAGAGGTGAAGAAAGCAGCAATTCCATGGCTTGAACTAGCCTGACAGAACTTCAGACAAGAACATCAACTTGACACTCTGAAGGTAGGAGGGAGCCCCCCAGTAGAAATGTTTGTGATTTTACCTAACAATGCTCACACCCACTCTGAACCTCTACACCATGGGGGAGTGTTAGTTGCCAAATTGTGTCTGGTTTAACCTCTTTCCAGCAGAGGTCGCTGTGGACACTGGGAGTGGACACTTGTGGGAACTGGATCAGGCAGCTTGGGCTAGATAGATGGTGACTACATTGTGGTACTTGCTCTTTCTGTTGTTCTGCTGGCCTCTCATCCTATGGGAAGTAGATCTCTGTGAAGATTATCTCAAAGCTGCACAGTACCTTTGCTATGCAAGTGCTGTGAAATCAGGGTCACTTATTGGGGAGGGCAGGTCTGGGAGGGCCATGCTCATCCTCTAGGGGTATCACCTTGTAGTGTATGCCTGTGTTACCCTTGTAGTGTATGTCTGTGTTACCCTTGTTTCCTCTCTGAGTGTACCTAGTATTTCTGAGACACCACCTGTGACTGACCAGCAACATCAGTGCCATGCCCTTCCAGACATGGAGGCCAAAGTGACAAAAGTTGCCTTGCCACGTAGTCTTGCACCCACATCATAAGTGACTCTGTTGATGAGTCCCTTGCCAAGCCTCACTTGGACGCACATGGTGGTGGTGAGGGGGCAGAATTCTGGTCTTTGGAGCAGCCTATTACAGTAGGATAAAGCTTCTGATAAAATGGGAAGGGCAGGGCACTGGTGAGTATGTTAGGGTCAGACCTGAGACCTCAGAAGGGCTGAAGAAGGCTCCACATAGTTGCGAATTCCCCACTTACTGGGCCTTACGCAGGCCAGGCAGGCTAGGCACAAAGCACCCTGAAGCTGCCTTCACCCTGAGGGTATCCACTGGGACCCTAGGTCATTGCTGTGGCTTGAGAGTTAAAGATGTGACTACCCTGCTCCCCACCCCCACAACATCCAAGCCCAGCAGTAAATGAGTAAGTGGTTCATCTACACACACACACACACACACACACACACACACACACACACGCAGCCAGAAGCACAAGCTCTGGCCGTGCCACACACGAAGACTGAAACACACATGGGTACATTCACCTAGTCACACACATTCACACCCACGCTCTGACCCACACCATCATCCATGCAAACCCTCACACACTTAAACACATCCCCTCTCCAGAACCAAATTTGACCTAACATGGCTGATGGGGCGTGGGAGGGTCCAGTCAGGATGTCCCTCTGGACCCTGGCCCACTCACGCCCAGTGAACTCCAAGCCTCTTGCTCAAGGTGGAGCCCCCACCTGTCCCTGTCCTAGTGGTCACAGGTCATGAACGCCCCTGCTCTCGGCCCCCGAAGGGGCCCTGGTCACCATCGTGTGCACAGAATCCTGGGTGCCTGGCTGGCCTTAGGGTAGGGGGTATGGGAAAAGAGAAAGATGTGGGGCATAGTGCCCTGCCCTGGCTCAGCCGCCTCCTCCCTCGGGATTTTCCATCCCGGCTCGCGCGGGCCCGCTAGAAGCCGGTGCGCTTTGTCTCCCGCCCCGCTCCTGGCACGTTTCCGTGGAAGCTGCCCGCGCCGCGCCCGAAGCCCCCCCTCCGCGGCCGCGCCCCCCGCCCAGCCCGCAGCGCAGGCCTGCCAGTGCGGCGACCGCCGCTTTGTCCTCTCGAGGAAGCCTGGGCCGAGCGCGAAAGCCCCGTGCCTGGGAACAGCCACCGCGCGTCCTGGAAGCAGGTCCCCGAGCCTCGGTTTGGGGTGCGCCCTGCATCGGAGCGGAGCAGCCCCCAAAGATTCGCGGGCACGAGGTTGGGGGTAGCGTCTACCTGGAGCTCTTGGGTGCTTGAGGGGAGACCCGCCCCGTCCCGCTCTGTACATGCCCATCTGCGGTGCCAGAGGCTCGGTCCCCGGGGCGTGGTGGGCTAGGGCGGGTCGTCTCGACTTAGAGCCCCAGGCCTGGATCCAGGTAGGGAGGGTCTGGGAGATAAGGCCCAGGTGGGGAGAGGTCGGGAGGGGTCCCTCGTCTCCTCGTACATCCCCCTACACCACCTCCCACACCCAGGCCACCCAACCCTCGGCGCGGGCCCGAGCACGGGGGATTCCAAGTGTCGGTGCTTTCCTCCACCCGCGACTCCGAGAAGGATGGGGAGGGGTCTCCCAGCCTTTCCCTGCCACATTCCAATTCCACCCCTCGCCAATAACCTAGGAGGGTCCAAGTGGGAGGGGTAAGAGTCCTCTCTCTCTTCCACATTCTCGATCCTCCTCTTTACAAAACCCTAGGGCCTGGGGAGGAGGGGGGGATAGGGAGGGGGACGAGTGTGGAGGAAGGGGCCTGGGCAAGGGTCTTCCCTGTATCCCAAGCAGCCCTTCCTTAATAACCCTGGGAGGGTCTGGGTTGGGGGAGCGGTCCGCGATCTCATCCATCACCACCAGACTCCTTTGTAACCTCGAGCAGCCGAACTGTTGCGGGGAGGGGTCCCCCTGCCTCCAGTCCCCTCATCCCACAACACCCCCTCCTCCCGTCCTGAGTAATCCGAGCAGCCCCGTCGCTAGGCACAGCGGGAGGGAGGGTCCAAACCTCCTCGCTCTCCCAGGAGAGATGGGGGCCGGGGGAGACCCCCAGCCCTCGCCCCTCATACCCAAGAGCCTTCTCCATGATAAAACGAAAACTAACCCAAGGTGCTCCGACCTCCGGCGCCGGGCCACGGGAGGCCCCTAGTCAGTAGGCGGCTGTCCGGGACCCGCGGTCCTGAGAGCAGCGAGAACACGTCCCGTCAACTCCCCAGCCCCTCACGCCTCGGTTCGCCCCCTCCCCAAGAAAACAAAAGCGAATTTAGCAGCACCGACCTCTGACGGCGGGCGGGAGGGCGGTCAGCGCCCGGCAGCGCGCCCCGCTCCTCCCGGCTCCTCACAGCCCGGGCTCCCGGCCGCAGATCTGACGGCGGCTGCAGCGGCGGCGGCTCTCGCGGCTCTCGGGTCCGGAGCCTCCCTCAGACTCAGCACCTGGAGCGGCGAACAGCTCCGCGCTTCATTCCTCTGACCCCGCCTCCCTCGCGCCGCCGTAGCCAATGGTGACCCGGACCCCGCCCAGGAGTCTGCCCATTTGGGGCGTCCTCCCCCTCTCCCTCCGGCCCCGCCCGCAGGTTCCTGGGTCTCTCCTTCAAGACCACATCCCCCAGAGACCGGCGGAGTTTCGCACAGCCTTCTGGGACTTATAGTTCTTTAAGGACGCGGAGTGGGCTCATGCCGCGGGCAGGCAAACAGAGTGGGACTGCATTTCCCAGAGTGCACTGAAGACACGGAGGCGCGGAGCAGGGCGGGAGGACCGTTTCCATAGTAAAGACGACGAGCCGAGGATGGCTGGCGGAGGCGTGGGGCAGGCCGCAGGACCCTCGAAGGATCGTGTGAGACCCCGGGCAGCCTCTTGGGAGGCCATTTCGAGGAGAAAACCTTGATTTCTGCCTCAGGACCCTGGGCCTCAGTTTTCCTATCTGAGAAGAAGTGCGAAGAGCTGTGCCCCCGACCACACCCGTCGGTGATGGGGCAAACCGAGGGCAAGCAGCTTTGGTTCCTGCCCAGCAAAGGTGAGGGAGGACGGAGGAGACTCTCCCACCGCATTCAGAACTTTATTGCTCTATTTTTATCTCAATCTTGTCATAGAGGAGCGCTTCACTTTTGGTCATCCCTTGAGCCACCAGGGCCTTCTTCCCGTCTCCGTCTTCCCATCGCAGGTCCTGGCCTCCTTCACACCACTCCCGGATACCGCAGCATCTCCCCCAGCGCAGTAGACGGAGGGCGCTTCACATGCCCCGGGACCTAAGCCCACTCTCCCCTTCAAGATCTGGACTCCACCTTCTTGCAACACTTTTAACTTCTTTGGAAGCTGGGAAGCCTCCTACTCACTTGGGCCCCTCCACCCTGCCCTCAGCTAACTCGTCGGCAAGCCCCAGCCTAGACACTGCCTGTTTTGTGAAGACGTCTAGATGCTGGGCTGTCTGTTGAGTGCCCCACCCTGTGTTTGAGCAGCACCCTCTACTTCCCCTGTTCTACTTGCATGTTTATATACTCGTCTTCCTCATTATAAGATCCACAGGGGAGGGGCCATGTCTATATTATTCATACTTACAGTTAAGTGTCTAGTATCTGGCACGTAGTAGGCACTCACTAGTTATTGAGATATAAATATAGATATTTGTTGAATTGAAAATGAATTGGGCCAGGCGTGGTGGCTCATGCCTGTAATCCCAGCACTTTGGAAGGCCGAGGCGGGGGGATCACCTAAAGCCAGAAGTTCAAGACCAGTCTGGCCAACATGGTGAAACCCTGTCTCTACTAAAAATACAAAAATTAGCTGGACATGGTGGCACGTGCCTGTAATCCCAGCTATTCAGGAGGCTGAGGCGGGAGAATCACTTGAACCCCGGGAGGCGGAGGTTGCAGTGAGCCGAGATTGCACCACGGCACTCCAGCCTGGACAACAGATGAGACCCTGTCTCAAAAAAAAAAAAAAAAAAAAAAGAATAAAATTTAAAAAAAGAAAATAAAGGAACTTCATTCACATACACCTCCAAAATTCTGATTCCTAAAGTTGGGCATTTCTCATTGCTGGAGGTGTTCAATTAGAGGCATGCCGCCCCCTTGAAGAAATGTTTATTTCATTTGTACAGTGGGTTGGGATTTTACCTGAATGCTTTGAATACCCTTTTAATCCTATGATGCTAGAGATTGATAGACCCATGCCTATTATTCCTGTCAGTTCTCCCTGAAATGTCATCAGTTCTTCATGTTCCGCTAATTCTAGCTGTTGGCCCTACTCCTTTCTGTGCCTAAATGCCCTACCTCCCACTCCTTTTCTGAGAAAGATCTTCTGCCCTGTCAGTTATGAAGTAAAGACGTCCTAAGATTCCTGCTCTTTCTTTTCTTTTTTCTTTCTTTCTCTTTTTTTTTTTTTTTGACGGAGTTTCGCTCTTGTTGCCCAGGCTGGAGTGCAATGGCACGATCTCAGCTCACTGCAGCCTCCGCCACCCAGGCCCACTTCGGTCTCCCAAAGTGCTGGCATTACAGGTGTGAGCCACCGTGCCCGGCCTCCTGCTCTCCTTTCAACCTCACTGGTGATGTCCCACCTTGCTAGGTAGCATCTTTCCTGAATATTTCTCCACTAAACATTCTGGTGTTGGCCAAATGGCCTAGTTAATCTACACATTTCATTTTATCACCTTCTCCAGATTTTTTTTTGTGTATGTCAGCCGATACATTCTGGGGAGAATGCCTTAATATATGGGAATAATTAACTCGTGGCCAAGAAGGAAATAACCAAGGGGACTTTTACTCTGAACCTAATTCAAACCAAAGAGACAGAGCCTGAGAGAAAGCAGCTCTGTCATCCTTGAGTTAGTAACATCCAGGAAGGGAAGGCTAGGGTGGGGGAGTGAGTAAAACAGATGGCATTTAGGGAAGAACCAACAGGGCTTTAAGAGGCATGGCAGAGGGGCTTTGATCCTGGCTAAACCGTCAGAGAAGGCACTGGAGCTGGGTGAACAGATGGGGCCTTATTACTGAAGAGAAAATGGTAAGGAGGCAGGGGGAAATGGGACGTGTGCTATTCAGTGGATGCAGTGAGAGCAGAGGCTGTTGGAAAAGTGGATCAGGGGAGGACCATGCCACCAGGTGGGCATCAGCAGAGTATCACCCGAGTATTGCAGAGGGATACCAAATAAGTCCACCTGGAGCCAGAGCTGAAACCCTTTGGAGGTCAGTTTACCCCTTCAGAAGTAGTGTACCACCATCTGTCTACCACTGGAATCCAATTTCAGTTTTGGCAAATTGTTATAAATAGGAAAAAGTCAGGGTTCCACAATTCTGGCAGCACCCAGAGACTATAACAGCATCTGCACAGCCAAGTAGAGTTAGGAAACCTGGATCCTAATCCTGACTTTGCCTCTGATTAGATGTGTGACCCTGGGCTGGAGCTGTTTCTTCAGCTGTAAAATGCTGTTTATTGGTGTTAGGTAGCAGCTAATAAGGATGGAGGTGGGGCCGGGTGCAGTGGCTCACACCTGTAATCTCAGCAGTTTGACAGGCCAAGGCAGGAGGATTGCTTGAGGCCAGAGATTTGAGACCAGCTTGGGCTACATAATGAGACTCTGCCTCTACTAAAAAGTAAAAAAAAATAACTCAGTGCAGTGGTGCATGCTTGTAGTCCCAGCTACTCAGGAGGTTGAGGTAGGAGGGTTGCTTGAGCCCAGGAGTTCAAGGCTGCAGTGAACTATGATCAATCACACCACTACATTCTAGTAGCCTGAGTGACAGAGCAAGACGTGTCTCTTAAAAAAAAGAAATTTTTTTTAAGGGTGGAGGTAGGGAAATTCAAAGCTACTTACTAGCTGTGTGACCTTGCCTAAACTACCTTCTTGGATTTGCAGTCTGTTTATTTGAAAATGTCATAAGGGATAAATGAGATTCCTTATGTAAAGTACTTTATAAATATTAAGCACTTACCAAATGTTAGTCTGTTTTCACATTATTCTTCTTGGATTACCAGAAATTGGTTTGACTATGAATAAACAGGAGATAATTTCTTGGGTAATCTGAGTTTGAATCCCCCTTCTCTCTCTTACTAATTGTATGACTTTGATTAGGTTATTTAATATTTAATTGTTCTGGGTCTCAGTTTTCTCATTTGTGAAATTAAAATGATGTGTTCTTCAGAATTGTGAGGGTTAAATGTGATAAAAGGCCTGACTCATATGAGAAAATGCTCAATATATTTGTTTTGTCATTTTTAAGGGGTGGTTTTAGGGCACAGAACCCTAAAGGAATGAATGGAATTCTAAATGCTTCGAAGTTACAGTTGTGAAAGATTCCAGGGGAGGCCGGGCGCGGTGGCTCACGCTTGTAATCCCAGCACTTTGGGAGGCCCAGGCGGGCGGATCACGAGGTCAGGAGATCGAGACCACAGTGAAACCCCGTCTCTACTAAAAAATACAAAAAATTAGCCGGGCGTGGTGGCGGGCGCCTGTAGTCCCAGCTACTCGGAGAGGCTGAGGCAGGAGAATGGCGTGAACCCGGGAGGCAGAGCTTGCAGTGAGTCGAGATTGCGCCACTGCACTCCAGCCTGGGCGACAGGGCGAGACTCCGTCTCAAAAAAAAAAAAAAAAGATTCCAGGGGAACACTGTGCTGGACTTCTTCCTTCTTCCTGGGGAAGAAAAGATCTCGGTGAAGTTCCATGGGTCTTCTCAGTAAGTAAAGGAGAGATTAACTAGAATGCTGAATCTCAGACACTGAGGGGTTAGAGTGATTGACCAGGGCTGGGTCCTGAAGAGCTTGGTATTCTAGGCTGAGAATATAATTTGATTCTAAAGCTAATGAAGGTTTTTAAGGAGATGTGCATTTTGAAAAGGTCTAGGGGCTGCTTGGAGAATGGCCAGGAGAAGATGAGGCTGGGATGTGGATCAGGAAGGTGCTGCGGTGATCCAGCATGGTGAATGGAAAAGAGGGGGTAGATCTGAGAGATATTTTTATTTATTTGGTTTTTTTTTAAGTATTAATAGTTCATCAAGTTTCCCATCTTTTTTAAGTAGCTCATCACAGAGTTATTAAGAAGGTAAATATTCAGAGGACTTTGTGAATGAGAGCCGAGGGCGTGGAGGAAACTGGTAAAAGTCAAAGATGATGTTCAGGTGTCTGCCCTGGGTAACTAGGGGATGGATGGGGGTGCTATCCCCTGAGATGTGACACAGTAAAGGAGCAAGTTTAGGCAGGAAGAGGAGTAGGTAAGTTTGAATTGGGTGTGAATGTCCAAACAAGATGTCTAGGAGGTGGTTCGGAGCTTATGAGAGGGATCTGGTTAAGGGATAGAGTCATAAATTATCAAATTATCATCATATAGATCATAATTGAAGCCATGGGAATGAATGAAATCCTTCAATAGAGAGGGTCAAAGAAAAGAACAACATTCCTTGGGAAATATCAACATTTAGGGGGCAAGTAGAGAAAGAGGAGCCCAGAGGAAAAGGTGAGACCAGTCAGAGAGATTAGAAGAAAATCATAGGGTGGGGTGCCACAGAAGCCACAGGGAGGAAGTGGGGTGACATGGTACCTTCAGATAAGCCAAGGTCTGAAAAAACAAATGCCAAATTTAGCAACAAAAAGGTCACTTGTGACCTTGGAGAGAGTGGGTGCAGAGGAGTAGCAGGGACAGAAGTCTCCGTGAATGGGAGTACATGTAGACAACTGTGGGGAATGGATTGCTTTGGAAGGGGAGGAGAGAGAAAACCAGAAGGAATATAGGTTGAGGAACAATTTTGTTTTGAGTTGGGAGCAATTAGGACATTTAACAATAATAAACATGTAGGTAGGTAGATGAGAGGTGGGCTCTGGAAATTGAGGGAGTTCATATTCCATGGCCATTATTTCTCTGATGCTGGAAGCAAGGATATGTGCTCAGTGTGAGGAGGTGTGGTGGGGTGGGAAACTTGGAGAAAGAAGAAAAGATTCAAGATGGCTGCTGTGGAAAACAGGAGGGAAAGCTAATGGCAATCCACAGAGGCTGCAGGGTAGTGGTGGGGCCTGCTGAAGTTGGAGACCATGGGTGTGGAAGCACTAATCCATGCGGTTATGGGCTTTCTCCAGCATCTTGTTGGCCCTGAGATAGCCTTGGGGAGGCTGGTGCAGGCTGGGGTTTGCTGGACAAGGGAAACAAGAAAGGAAGGGATCTGGAGATACTGACGAGAGGTGGAAATGGTGGTCCACCAAGAGGAAGGTGAAGCCTGGATGGAGAGGGCAGATGGGGGTAGTGAGATTCTTGGCGGAGTGAGAGGACAGATGCCGTGGGTGGCAGGGAAGAGCAGGGAGGGCAAGCAATGCTGGTCAGAGATGGAGGAGCTCTGGGCAGGGATGAGGGGGCAGGGTGGCTGGGGTGGACAGAGAAGATCATGAGATTGAAAGGCCAGTTTGTTATATGGGTTATTGGCAAGTCTCCTGGAAAGATGGCCGGTTTGAAGGAGACAGGAACCCTGGTAGCTGCGTGCCAATGTACAGTGAGTGGCGTGTTCGATGATGGCAAGGTGGAGAGATGGAGTACAGAGCCCTCTGACATGAGAGTCACACAACCCAAGATAGTGGGTGCTAAGAAGAAGCCCTCTTGCCCAAGATAGGTGGGGTGAGGAGGAAGTGAGGCAATGAGCTTTCTCATACATTTTCTTTTCTTTCTTTCTTTTTTTTTTTTTTTTTTTTTTTTGAGATGGGGTCTTGCTCTGTCACCCAGGCTGGAGTGCAGTGGTACAATCTTAGCTCACTGCAGCCTCTGTCTCTTGGGTTCAAGCAATTCTCCCACCTCAGCCTCCCGAGTAGCTGGGATTACAGGCATGCGCCACCACGCCTGGCTAATTTTTGTATTTTTAATAGAGACAGGGAATCACCATGTTGGCCAGGCTGATCTCGAACTCCTGGCCTGATCCACCCACCTCGGCTTCCCAAAGTGCTGAGATTACAGGCGCGAGCCACCACATCTGGCCTCTCATACATTTTCACAGAAGTCTTGTGTCAACATCAATACACATGATCAGTTTTGTACACACCTAAAAGGCAGAATGTTGGAATAAAATTAACCAAACCAAAAAGTGACTTCAGATTTCATGGTGAAATTATATCAACCAAGTTCAACAGTAGTGATTCCTGTAATTTATATTTTGGTATAGTTTGTAGATTTAAGTATGTGCATATCAACTAGAAAATGTGTTTCAGAAACAAATTTGAATATTTTTTGCAAATTTTATTTCTTAGCAACGATTTGTTTTCTCAGTTTAGAACATAAATTAGAGAACTTGTGTTGATTTATTTTTTTCCAAATGTAGAGCTTAGAGCTTAATTCATGCCTTTGAAATGCCATGAATTTGAAATGCAGCCATCTTCCTCTCTGCATCCTTGAAAGGGATTACAAGAATTTTATTAGTTTTTCAAATAATCTTGCCAGCACATTTAGACTTCCCACGAGGGTCTCCTATCAATAATGCCGGATTGTGAGTGATGCTGCCGAAGTGCTGTGCGTGGGATATTTAAGACAAGTCAAATAAGCAGCCAACTTTAGGATTTCCCAAGCAGGAGCTCAGTTTGCAATTACAGGGCTTGGTATAGAATATGAAACGTGCAACTAAATGTTAATTAAGAAAAACAATCTCCGTAATGTCTAAAGAAAAATGGACAAAATCAGTTAATTGCTTTGAGCAATCCCTATCTTTGAAAAAAAGAATGTTATATTAAAACATTTTCATATAGTTGATATGTCTTTGTAATCTTGAAATAGGCCTGCTATTCCAGCCCCTCAAAGTGGGGTTGGGGGCAGCTCAGAATATATTTTGTGAATCAATTCATGAATGTTATGATAATCTGGCCAATGTTTAAAATTCTTCTTTTTTATCCTAAACTTTCATAAAATATTTTTACAAGAGGAGTGACTGTTTTAAAACCCAAGTCAGATCATATCACACCTCTGCTCTTAGCGGCTTTTCTGTGTCTTTGAGAGCAAACCCTAAAGTCCTTATGGTAGCCTACATGGCATGAACTTTGACTCCTGTAGCCTCACTGACCCCTCCCCTAGACTCTCTGCTCCAGTACCTTAACCTTCTTTAATTGTACCAAACACTGTGGCCTCAGCGCCTTTGTAGCCTTTGAACTTGCTGTTCTCTTTGCTTGGAAGCTCTTTCCCTAAATATGCTCATGGTCATCCTATAAAATGGCATCCTTTTCTCTCTTGACACTTTCTATCACCCTTGCCTGCTATTTTTTTTTTTTTTTTTTTTTTTTTGTCAATAGCACTTATCACCATCTAACATATACATTCTCTCTCTCTCTTTTTTTTTGTCTGTCTATACCCACTGCCAACTCTCCAGTGACCAGGTAGAATAAGCTCTCCATCAGGGTAGAGACTTTGTCTATTTTGTTCACTGCTATGCTCACACCATGTAGAACAGTGTCTGGTACATGATAAGTAGTCAGCAAAATGCTTTGAATGAATAAGAATAACAGCACATCCTCCGTAATACATAATCCTAACTTTTTTTTTTTTTTTTTTTTTGAGACAGAGTCTCCCTCTGTTGCCCAGGCTGGAGTGCAGCAGTCTATCTCGGCTCACTGCAACCTCCACCTCCTGGGTTCAAGCAATTCTTGTGCTTCAGCCTCCCGAGGAGCTGGGACTACAGGTGCCCGCCACCACACCCAACTAACTTTTGTATTTTCAGTAGAGACAGGTTTCACTGTTTGGGCCAGACTGCTCTCGAACTCCTGATCTCAAGTGGTCCACCCACCTTGACCTCCCAAAGTGCTGGGATTACAGGCATGAGCCACCATGCCTGACTTATTTTTAATTTTTTTTATTTTTCCATATTACAGTCCACATCTAGGACATATGTACATATAATCTTTCATATTCTGGAAATCATAGTTTAGGAATAATTTTTGGTTCTTTTAAAAAACATATAATAAGCATTTTCCTTTGCTTGGATTCATTTGTTCAGTTGTCCATTCACTCATTCATTCAATAAATCTTTAATGAAATGTTTCTGTGTTCTAAACAGTGCTGGGACTATAGTGGTGAACAAGATGTAGAAACAGTGGTTCTTTATAAACGCCATTTGTAATGATGGCCCAGTATTCTATCATATACCATACCACACTTAACTTCTCCCCTAGTTAAGACTTTTTGTCTATTAATAATAATGTAATGAATATCTTCAAGTTTATAGCAATTACCTTTCATTCTTAAGGTAAGTTCCCAAGCAGTTTTTGAGTTGTAGGATTAAATATAGTTTTGGTTTTTTTGATCCCATCTGCCACGTTGCTTTTTTTTTTATTTTTTGAGATGGTGTCTTGCTCTGTTGCCCAGGCTGGAGTGCAGTGGCATGATATCAGCTCACTGCAGCCTCTGCCTCCTGGGTTCAAACGATTCTCCTTCCTCAACCTCCTGAGCAACTGAGATTACAGGCATGCGCCACCACACCCGCTAATTTTTGTATTTTTAGTAGGGATGGGGTTTCGCCATGTTGGCCAGGCTCGTCTCAAACTCCTGACCTCAGATGATCTGCCCACCTCAGCCTCCCAAAGTGCTGGGATTACAGGCATGAGCCACTGCACCCTACATTGCTTATAAAAAGGGTAGTACCCATTTTACCTAAACACCAATATGAATGAATGTTTCAGCTTTATTGCAGCCTTACCAACATTAGGCATTACTTTCAGATTTTCCTAATGTAGAGTATAAAATGGTCCTTCCTTTTATTTTTATGTGTAATTAATGTCTAGTAAGGATGCACCTTTTTGCTTTTCTTTTTTCTTTCTTTCTTTTTTTTTTTTTTTTTTTTGGTCATTGGTTTGTTCAGTAGGTCCCCAGGAGGCTCTTGGAGGGCCGATGTCCTACCTTGTAGATTGTGCCCAATATTTAGCACACAACGGAAGCTTATCATAGCATCTTAGAGTTGGAAGGGACTGCATTCATCATCTAGTTCAACTAAAATTTTGGACAGATGGCTTTCCGTCCTCTGCTTACACATCCCTGGTAATGAGGACCTTGCCACCTCATGGGACAGCCTGTCCAGTTTTTGACCTGCACTTCAAGTGTTGAGCTGGCATTTTCCCCCTGTGGCTTTCATTCTTTTTTCTTTCTTTTTTTTTTTTTTTTTTTTTGAGACGGAGTCTCATTCTGTCGCCCAGGCTGGAGTGCAATGGCGCCATCTCTGCTCACTGCAATCTCTGCCTCCCGGGTTCAAGTGATTCTCCCGCCTCAGCCTCCCAAGTAGCTGGGATTACAGGCATGCACCACCATGCCTGGCTAATTTTTTGTATTTTTAGTAGAGACGAGGTTTCACCATGTTGGCCAGGCTGGTCTCAAACTTCTGGCCTCAGGTGACCCACCTGCCTCAGCCTCCCAAAGTGCTGGCATTACAGGCATGAGCCACTGCACCCGGCCTACCCCTGTGGCTTTCATGTGACCCAGTTCTGCCCTCAGGAGCAGCAGGGCCCACATACCAAGTGTTATAGAACCTCCTCCTCCATGACTGCCTATCTCACCAAATATGTTGCCAGACTAGAATGTTCAACCCCAGGTGAAGTCTGGCAGGCCCAGAGGCCAGGACCCTGTCCTGGCCATAAGTCTTCGCAGTGGCCAAGTCAGCAGCCTTTCCAACTGGGTTCATGTGAAGCTTCTGGCAAGCTGAGATGCTGAGATCTTTATGTGACCTGCAGCCAAACCTAGTTCCTCTTATCCTACATTCCTGCAGTTTTTGTTGTTGTTGTTATTGTTGTTGTTTTTTCTTTTTGAAATCTGAAAGCAAGAGTTTGGTTTTCTCCCTGTTTTATTTCAACCTGGTTGTAGAGAAGCTACCCTGGTCCCACTCCTATCTGAAAAGGAAATAAGAATCACCCTGACAACTTCACGTGTAGGTGTGATGATTGATTGTGAGATGCAGGGTTAGATGTGTGTCACTCATTTTGGTTGCCTGACATCTGAGCCTCCTTTCTGTCCTTGAGGAATTCCATGTGTCATGAGGTAGAGCCATATTCCTTTGCACCTAGGGCATGGGCACTGGCCTGAGGCTCAGGCTTCTCTGGCAAGACAAACCATACCCACTATTGGCTCCCTCCACCAATTTTTGATTGGAAGCAAAAGACAGCAAAGGGGAAGGGCCTGCTTAGCAGCCCTTTTAGTGATTCGATGGGTATGATCTCATTTACCAGTGACAACAGTTTTATGGGCAGCATCCAGCATGGGGTTGTCTGTGGTGTGGGTCAGGGGGCAGTATTCCAGCCTCGGTGGTCACAATAATGTCTTCTTAGACCAGTGCTGAGTTGGGATTTGGGGCATTGTTCCTGACTGTGTTCTTCCAAGCCTGGTTCTCCTAGCCTCCTGGAGATTTTATGAGCTACTCACTATCTTTTTTTTTTCTCTTTTTTCTTTTTTTTTCTACTCACTGTCTTTGAAATACATTCCTTTGCTGTACATGACAGCCAAAGGTAGTTACTTTTGCTTGGAACTAAAAATCCTAATCAATATATACAGGTTATGAAAAGTGCATTGAAAAGTGCTAAGCACCACAAGTGTAGAAGACATTGTTGTTGGAGATTTTCATTCTTAAGTAGTGGGGGTGAGGGCATTGGGAGGGGATAGGCCTGAGCACTGTACCTGCTGAGAGTTCAGACAAGTCTAGCATGCCAGAGAGCTGGTCGGTGGGAGGGTGGGATAGAAAGAACTTGATGACTGGACATTGGCTTGACATTTAAAGGCTGGTCATTGATTCTAAAGCAGGTGTGAGCAGAGTCACACCAGCTTGATGTAGGGATGGCAGAGGCCAGAGGGCTTACTGGGCACACATGAGCAGATTGACTACCTGCCTCTCTGACCTTTGGACCATTACCAACCATCAGGGCTGGGAAGTGGGGCTAGGATGTAAGCAGGTCACCTGGGGCTTTGTAGCTGCCTGTAGGGCGTTCTCACAGGGGGTGGAAGAGGACACCTGCTTGGATTTTCCCTCTGCCCTTGGAACCCAGAAGCTGTCATGGGTGAGTTGGGATTCCATCCTTTGCTGCCCTCAGACTGATACCTGGGTCCATCAGCCCTGGGGCTGAGGCTGGCACTGTTGCTCTGGTCAGGAGAGTAATGGGCTCTTTGTAGCATTGTCACGACGAGCACAGCCTCTCTGGGGTCTTCCTCTCATGAAGCCCAGATTGTCCCCAAGTCAGTCCTGCTGGGGAGTGTGTGTTTGGGCTGGGGGGTATTCCTGCCTTGGGGTGTTCCCTGATCCCAGTGTACACTGGACACTGGTATGGCTGGATGCCTGTCTTTGCCCAGTAGCCTGGCACAACTTCAAGG
Source organism: Hylobates moloch (assembly GCF_009828535.3). Taxonomy (NCBI): domain Eukaryota; kingdom Metazoa; phylum Chordata; class Mammalia; order Primates; family Hylobatidae; genus Hylobates; species Hylobates moloch. Next base: position 104,066,490 of record NW_026652281.1, read on the forward strand.
AGGCCTGAGATCACATGTGTCCAAAGCAGCCAGGGGTCATATATTGGCGTTGGACCACAGTCATATCAGAAATATGATAGCATCATTCAGAGGGATCCTCATAGGGAACTGTAGATTCTGTTTGGTTTTTGTGACTGATTGGTTTTTGCTATGTTAAGATCACAACTACAGACTTTAATTTTCTTGCCAGATATAACTATATATAATACTGTTTCGATACCAGTTAAAATAAAATCCATTACAAAAACAACATAGAGTATACGTTCTTAAGCATCATCTGATCTAGACAGCCTTTCAATGCCTAAGTTACTTTGTGTCAGGCAGTGCTCCAACATTTTACATGCTTTCTATTATTTAATCTTAACCACAACACTATGAACTAGGTACTATTATATAAGAATTCCCTATTTTACAGCCAAGGAAATGGATGCCCAGAGGGTTACAGGACTAGCCCAAGGTCACATAGCCATGAAATGTCTGTTTACCCACCCCCAGAGACTGAGAACTGCCCTTCCATCAGCCCATTCCACTGGGGGGAGGCTCTAGTTTTTGAAATGCTTTTCCTCACATGGAACTAAACTTTGCTTCTCCCTGTCAATCCCACTCCTGTTTCTGCTTATCCTAGTAGCCCATCATGGCGGCTCCTGGTCTCCCATTCTTCTGGCTCAGTTCTCTACCCCATTTGTTCCTGGGGGCACTTCAAGTTCTTCCTCTAGGAACCTCTGAACCATTTTGTATCAGCTAAGTCCTTGGAAGAATCACTGTAGGTAGCTCTCCAATTCTTTGTTTACTTTGACTCCAAAGGTTCTGGTATCCAGTTTGTCTTACTCCTGGCAGGGCCATGGCAAGAAATCATAAACATGACCACAAACTTTAGAAGCGGATTGGTAGAACATTCTCTTTCCCTGAGAAAAATGGCAAGAAAACAAAACAGCAGAAACAGCACTACTACTACTACTCTAAAAATTGTATTACTGAACAGGAATATTCTGTCTGCTCCTCGGACTAGAATGCAAGCTTCCTGAGAGCAGAAAGTTTTGCTACTTTTGTTTACTGCTGAGTTCCCAGTGCCTAGAATGGTGCCTGGAGCATAGTAAATATTGAACTATTTGTTGAATGAGTTAACAGTACAATTCCACGTCTGGTGCTGCTTTCTTGTGTTATTAAATTGCTGGGGGGAATAATGTGATCTCCCAAGTCCATGGCTTTGAATTTTGTTTTCCCTTATCTTACTAGCAGTTTTTCTAATTTTTGTGTGATTTTGATTCATAAGAAGACAGCCTTAACAATATGTAAAGTACAGTGAATAAATAACTCTGCCTCGAAAGCAATTTTTTTTTTTTTTTTTTTTTTTTTTTGAGACAGAGTTTTCCTCTTGTTGCCCAGGCTGGAGTGCAATGGTGTGATCTTGGCTCACTGCAACCTCTGCCTCCCTGTTCAAGTGATTCTCCTGTCTCAGCCTCCTGACAAGCTGGGATTACAGGCGTATGCCACCATGCCTGGCTAATTTTTGTATTTTTAGTAGAGACGGGGTTTTATCATATTGTTCAGGCTGATCTCAAACTCCTGACCTCAGGTGATCCGCCCGCCTTGGCCTCCCAAAGTGCTGGGATTACAGGTGTGAGCCACTGCGCCCAGCCTCTCTAAAGCAATTTCATCTGATCATGTAACCCTAAGTATAAATCTGAATTTGATTCAGCCTGATAAAGAGCGATATGCATGAGGTATTGGCTTTCTAGCCTCCTATCCTATGGAAAGACATTCTGTGACTTTCTGTTTTGAATTTTGAATTTGAATGCAGAATGTAAAATCATTAGGAAACAGCTAGGCAAGAGGAACATTAGTCTTTACATTTTTTTCTTTTCTTTTTTTTTTTTTTTTTTTGAGACAGAATCTCATTCTGTCGCTCAGGCTGGAGTGCAGTGGCATGATTTCGGCTCACTGCAACCTCTGCCTCCCGAGTTCAAGTGATTCTCCTGCCTCAGCCTCCTGAGTAGCTGGGATTACAGGTGTGTGCCACCACGCCAGGCTAATTTTTGTATTTTTAGTAGAAATGGGGTTTGACCATGTTGGCCAGGCTGGTCTCAAACTCCTGACCACAGATGATCCACCTGCCTTGGCCTCCCAAAGTGCTGGGATTACAGGCGTGAGCCACCACGTCTGGCCCAGAATATTCATCTTAATATCAAAATAATTATTTTCAAGAAAAATCTTTAAGTGAAGTTGATATCCAGGGTGCTCAGTGCAAAGGGACTTTGTGAAAATGTTGGTTGAATGAATGTTGTTCACCCCCATCTCCAAGATGCCCTTGCTCAGGTCCTAGCAGGTCTGAAAAGGCATAGTGAGCCCTCTAGGCTGAGAGGTAATTATGTTAATATTCAGTGGGTACCGCCTATATACCAGGTAAGGTGCCAGGTTTTTTACCTACGTAACCTCAGTTTAATCTTTATACCCTGCAAGGATCCTTATTTTATAAGCTAGAAATGGGAGAATCATAGAAATTAAGGAACTTTCTTAAGGTCTGGAATAGGATAGAACCAAGATAGGAATCCTTCCTGGTCTGTCTGAGGCTCTGCTCTCCATATATACCATGTAACCCCCTGAGGCCAGTTTACTCACAATTTTCTTAGAGACTGCAGGGGGAATATGGCCCACTTCTGTGTCCTGGGGGCATGAAAGAAACGCCTCATGTCTGTCTTCCTTGTTGAAGGCTGAAAGGGAAAGGATTGCAGGACTCAATGGTGGGCACAGGAAGGCAGTATCTTGGAGGGTCTGGAGCATCTCCTCATTCCCCAAGTGGGTCAAGCAGGCAGAGGAAGAGGAATGAACTCTGGTGAGCAAGAGTAGGTTGTCCCCTCCAAAATTCATGTTGAAACTTAATCTGCAATGTAACAATATTAAGAGGTGGAGGCTTTAAGGATGATTGGGTCACGAGGGCTCTGGATAAACGGGTTAACAGATTAATGGATTAATGTTATAAAAGCCAGTTTGGCTCTCAGTGCACCGCTCTTGCCCTGTGATGCCTTCTGCCAGTTATGACACAGCACAAGGCCCTCACCAGAAGGTGACCAGATGTGGCTTCCTGTTCTTGGACTTCCCAGCCTCCAGAACTGTAAGAAATACATTCTTTTCTTTATAAGTTACAGTTTCAGGTATTCAGTTATAGCAATAGAAAATGGGACTAAGACAGAGCCCTGTCCCCCTCTCAGGCAGGAAGTTTCCTGCATAGAGGCTAGAGCCTAAGCCAATGGACTGGAACCTCAAGTGAAGCTGGAATGCGGGCTGAGATTGCCCTGATTGTCCTCTGCCTTGCAAGTCAGGAAATTAGCCTGTCCTCTTTGAGCCTTGGCCTCCAGCACTGCCTGGATGATGGAGTCAGCCTAGCTCCACCCCAGCTGTACATCTTAAGCTCCTAGGCACATGCAGACCTCCACCCAGTTGGCCCAGCAAATCAGGGGTGATGAGCTCAGCTCCCACCCTGAGAACCAGAGCTTTGGAAGGTGCCTTCATTACTTCCTACCTTACCATTAAAGTGCCTACCCCATCATGGTCTGGTGGAGCTGAAGCCTCTCTCCATTCTACCGCCACCCATGCCTCTTCCTGGAGCTCCCTCAGCCCTCTTTCCCCTGGATCTCTTGGGCAATGAGTTTCTTCATCTGTTGAGTAAGGAGTGGATAGAGGTGGGGGCTGCATCATCCTCATTCCTGCAAGTCTCAAATCTCATCTTTCTTGCCCATTTGTGGACCAGATTCTCCTGGAGGGCTCACAGCTCATTGAAACCTCTTAAGATCCCTATCCTCAAATTTTCAAGCTGTCCAGTTCCCAGGACCTTGTGAGGCCAAATCTGTGGTCCTGTCTGCAGTTTGCATGCCCCCTCTGGCCTGGCTTTCCCACGGCCTCTGTCTTGGCCCTTTTCTGGCCCACACTCCAGTTTGCTTCTGGAGAACTTTCCAACCCTTCTCCCCCAGCAGGCCTTGCAGCTAGGCACGTAGGCATAAATTGTAATGTTGTCCCTCCCAAGCCCAAGCTTACCCTTACTTTTCATTGTATAAGGGGTATGTGACTTTTTTTGTCCCCAAACAGTGTTTTCTGGGTTGCAGGACCCTAAGGTACACTGGTCTTGAGACATGTCTGCTGATTTGACCCCAATCTGCAGTGCCACAACTATTCCCACCTTGGTTCTGTCCTTCCTCACTGCTGCCCACTCATGGTGCAGCCCTGTGGGCTGAGCAGCTGCTGGTTTAGATGTTCTTCACTGACCTTTGTCCAGTTCTTGTCCCAGAATCTTCAGGGGCAGCTGGACACCCACACTGTTACTGCTGGGGGCACCTTGGCATGCTCCGTGAGGAAAGGGATGGCCTTACCATGTCATTACAGGATAACAACCATTTAGGATGGTTGTTGATATTTTCGCTTGTTTTATCTTTCAAACTTTGCTCCTCATCTGATTATGGTTCAAGTTCAAGTTTCACTAGCTCCACTCAGCCATACGTTAAGTGACCCTGGTTGAGGGAGCCACCATGGCTTTGTCAAACTCTCCGAAAACAGAAAATTGTAAGGTTCCAGATTATTCACAGATGTCCAGGAGTGGTTGTTAGCATGGTTATTCAGTGACAGCATTGCAGTTCCTGAAGCAGATGTGGCCACTTCACCTTCCAAAGGGAGCCCACGATGTCTGTCTCTGTCTTATGCTATCCTCATAGCACCCTCAACTCTTGCTTCCAACACCCCTTTCTTAGGGCACAGAGCAGGTGGGTGGGTGGGGGGAACTTGAGCCCTGGAGAGCTGGATTCCTTAAAGCAATTATAAATGGTTGCAAAAAGTAAATATGGTGTGAACTAATTATTTGCAGGCTTAGCAAAGGAGCTAGAAGATGTGTTTCTCAGTGTTAACTAATGGTGGTCACCTCTGAGAAGTAATACACGCATCCTTCATTTCTCCTTTTGCTTCTCTGCTTTTTTTTTTTTTTCTTTTGAGATGGAGTCTTGCTCTGTCGCCCAGGCTGGAGTGCAGTGGCACGATCTCGGCTCACTGCAACCTTTGCCTCCTGGGTTCAAGCAATTCTCCTGCCTCAGCCTCCCAAGTAGCTGTGATTACAGGCACCCACCACCACACCCAGCTAATGTTTTGTATTTTTAGTAGAGACTGGGTTTCACCATGTTGGCCAGGCTGATCTTGAATTCCTGACCTCATGTGATCCACCTGTCTCAGCCTCTCAAAGTGCTGGGATTACAGGCATGAGCCGCTGTGTCCGGCCACTTCTCTGCTTTTTAATTTTTTTTGTCATGAATACACATTTCTTTCCTTTTCTTTTTTTTAGAGACAGGGTCTCACTGTCACCCAGGCTGGAGTGCAGTGGCATGAGCATGGCTCTGCAGCTTCAACCTCCTGGGCTCAAACGATCCTCTCACCTCAGCCTCCTGAGTGGCTGGGACTACAGGCATGCACCACCATGCCTGGCTAACTTTAAAATATTCTGTAGAGACAGGATCTCTTCTGTAGAGACCAGCCCAGGCTGGTCTCAAACTCCTGGCTTCAAGAGATCCTCCTGCCTAAAGCTCCCAAAGTGCTGGGATTGTAGGTATGAGCCACCACACCTGGCCAAAATTCTGCTTTTCTAATAAGAAAAAAATAAAGGGAACTATGAACATATCCTATCATTGGATATTTAAATAATTCTTTTTATAAGTATAAACAGTGCCAAGCAGAAATAATTGGCTAAAAATGACTTAAAAGTTATAAAACACACAAACTAAAAATAGACCCATAAGTAAAATTCTGAAAAACTGACAAAATTCCTTAGAGATGTTTACCAAGGTTAGAAAACTGCTGGTGTCCAGCAGTATGTTCCCTATTCAAAAAGCAGTGGCGAGACTGGGCACGGTGGCTCACACCTGTAATCCCAGCACTTTGAGAGGCCGAGGTGAGTGGATCACCTGAGGTCAGGAGTTTGAGACCAGCCTGGCCAATATGGTGAAACCCCATCTCTACTAAAAATACAAAATTAGCCGGGTGTGGTGGCAGGCGCCTGTAGTCCCAGCTACTTGGGAGGCTGAGACAGGAGAATTGCTTGAACCCAGGAGGCGGAGGCTGCAGTGAGCCGAGATCACGCCACTGCACTCCAGTCTGGGTAACAGAGCCAGACTCCATCTCAACAACAACAACAACAACAACAGCAAAAAAGCAGTGGCTGGACATAATAGTTTTCAATCCAGTCAATTTTTCAGTAGGTCAATAGGTTAACCCAAATGCCACATTTGAGGAACTTATAAACTTTTCTTCTTAAGCACCTGCAGCAGCAGTTGCCTGCAGGGGCTGGGAGGGAAGTAAAGATAAGAATCTCATCCCGCTATGACTGACTTCTGGGTTTGCAGGGCAGACCCGATGCCAAGAGCTGAATACTGGCAAGGCCATGTGCCCATAGAAGGCACTTGACCCTGGTCAGTGACTCAGAGCAAGGTGGGGTGCAGGTTGCTACTTCAATGTTGAAAACATCAACTCCAGCCATTCTAAATGCTTTTCTATTTAATGTTTTTAAAGTTATAACAGATAGTGATCTCTGTTAGAAAAGAAAACTCGCAAAGTCTCTTTTGTTTGTCAACCCCAGCTGTCCCCAAGCTGCTGTTGTCTAACCAGAGCTCTCAGTGGCCATAAGCCCCATGTCCAGCTGTACCTTCCCTGCCTACCCCAGCAAGGAATAATCCAGACTTCCAGCCTCTCTGTAGGGCTTCAGGGCTGTCAAGTTCTACTGGGACAGAAGAAAATTAACACCAGTACAGAGACATGGTTTCCAACTCAGCTAGCTCTTTGCTGGTCCTTTTATTTACACCTGGCTAGACTCTAATTCCATTCCCCCATGATGGCTGTTTCCTGTGTGTCCAACTCTCCTCCAATTGTTCACCCCACTCCTATCTCTGTCTCCGATGACCTTAACATCTCCCTCCCTGGGACAGTGAAGCACGTCAGGTTCACTGCTCTTCTCTTCTTTGCTTCTAACAGGATCCACATGGTATTTCCAAGACCAGTCTTCCCCCAAGCTCTCCCTCCCCTCCCACACTCTCTGGCCTCCTCCAGGATTCAGTTCAATAAATTACCCCTCTTTCTCTGATTCTCTAATCCTTCCCTTGTGTGGTTCCTTTCCTTCACCCCACAAGCATAATTCTTTCTCATTCTAGAAAACCTTCACCTTCTCTCTCCTTAGAGTTCCCACCCTGCCCCTCACAAACTTCTTGAAAGGAGCCCGAATTTTGTGCCTGTATTTCCTCTGCTTCTTTTACTACCCACCAAGTCTGGATTCCACCCCCATCAGTCTACTGAAACTGTCCCCACTAAGGTTACTAGTGACTTCTTGTTGGGTTATTAAATGACATATTTTTTATCTTCACCTGAATTGACCTACCTCCTGATATTTGACCAGTTTCTGCAACTCCTTCTTAAAATTCTTGTAATTTCATTGGCATTTCTGTTTCCTGATGCTTTCCAGCTGCCTCCTCTGACCTCTTGTCATCGGACCCATCCTTAAATACCATTGTGCTTTGAATTTAGCCCCAACCCTGCTGCTCAGCCTTCCTGCCCATCAGCTTCCTTCCGTGAGCTTTTTAGTGAGAGGAGGTGTGAGTGTGACCCATAGCTGCTCAGCAGAGCTCTGCAGAATGAAACCACTGGTCTCTCTGATTGCCTACAAAGCACATAGCCTTGACCCAAGGGAACAGATTTCTAATGGTGGAAACTCAGGCATTGGGCCCTTGGTGGATTGGATGTAGGTATGTCTTGTAGGTGATTCCCACATTACTCCACAGGAGGCCAGGCCTTTCCCTGCTCCAAGACTCAGCCAACTTGGGGGACATAGAACTGTGGCCTGTAAAGGCTGGGTGCCCACAGGGCTGCTCCATATTACATTCCAGAGTCTTCCGTGCTGACACATGGAGCTCTGATTGATTTGTCTTCACAGCTCTATGGTTTCCTGCTGCATGGATATGCTCCCATCTCCATTCTCTTGATGAACATTAAGATTGTTTCCAGTTTCGAGGTATTTCCCATACTGCTGCCGTAACACTGTCACGCTGGTCTCCTCATGCACACATGCAGGGATTTCTCCAGGGTCTACGTGCATCTTGAATTTTACTAGTTAATGCCAAGTTGCTCCCAAAGGCTGTACATTCCTACTGGCATGCAACATTTTCCCCAACATTCTAACCAAAAGAAAAGGCACAAGCCCCACCTGCCTCAATTCAGATACTTACTTCCTTTTCTTTGCTACCAGGTTGCTAGGTGATGGTTGAACCCTCCACATGACTATGTGGAAATGACACCAGACCCCCGTGCCTCGTTCCACCCTCACCTGGGCCCTCAGTGCTATTTATCATCCTTCTTGCTTGAGCGCTGCTGGGAGAAGTCCCCATATCCTACAGTGAGGCTATTTCTACCTTTTCCAGGATTGGCACTTTCTCTCTAAATGCCTGCTTCCAAGGGCCAGCTACATAATTTGTGGAACCCAGTGCAAATGAAAATGTAGTGCCCCTTGTTCACAAAGCAGGAAAAAGCTTTTTCCTTTTCTCCCAGTCTCTCTCTCTACTTGTAATGGTGTTTTTTTTATTTGCTAGTTAATGTTGCTCTTCCCCGGGCACAAGAGAGCCTTACAGCTCAAGTGCAGACTCTCTCAGTGCCTGAGGCTCTGCCCTCTGCTGAGCAGCCGCTGGTCACAGTCACACCTCCTCTCACTAAAAAGCTCACAGAGGGAAGCTGATGGGCAGGAAGGCTAAGCAGCATCACTTGACACAGATGCCCAACCCTGATCCTTTCCATACCTGCACCCAGACCCATGCCAGGATGGGTACAGTCACTGGGTGGAGGGGCAGGTGGCCCAGAACTTGTTCCAGGGAGGTGGGGAGGTGGAGGGAGGTAGGACCTCAAGTGAATGGAGGCTCCCAGCTCCTGGCACGTGAATTTTACTAATTAATGCCAAGTCGCTGCGAAAGGCTGTACATTCCTACCAGCATACGACATATTTCTAACCAAAGGAAAAGGCACAAGCCACGCCTGCCTTAATTCAGATACCTACTTCCTTTTCTTTGCTCCCAGGTTGCTAGGTGTTGTCCCATAAGATATCACTTAGAAAACACAAACTCAATGATAGAATTATTAAGGATTTCGAGATGGTGACTGCAGAGCATTAAACTTCAAGCTCAGGGCCCTGTGCAGCTGCCTGATTCACTCCTCAGACCCAGTGCCCAAGAGCCCCTCGCCTGTCATAGCCTGGATTGGCTGGAGGCCCTGGTGCATGTGTATTGAGTTTCACTGGCCCAGGTGTCATGGTTTCTGCAAAAAGATCCCCAAATAATTATTTTGTCTATTTGGAGTTTGTATTTGTCCCTTTATCCTCAGTGGCCTCAGCCATGTAACGTAATTGTTCTCTATGTTTCTGTAGTGTAATAATATTTTTGTTCGTGATGGTTACAGTCATGTCACTAAGGCTTCGGGTACCAAAATAATGTTTAAAACGATTTGATGGAAAAGTACAGAAATCCCACTAGAGACTAAGCCAGCTAAAGCTGTTTGGCTGATCCATTGTGTGGCTCCTTGTCTAATGTAGTGAAACATGAAGTGAGCCTGATAATCACCTGTAAAAGTAAAGGTGATTTTTGACTAATGAAACTATACTCCAATCAAAATAATAATGTCATATTAAGAAATAGTGTAAAGCTACTTTTGAAATATTTCCAGATTTGTTTTTAAAACTATAAGACTATTTTCTCAACAAATATTATTGAGAACAGAAAAATCAATTTCATATTGTTTTGTACGAGTAGAAGGCAATCTCTTCTTAAAGTGAACTGAAATTGGCTTTGTGTCAGAATGGAAAATTTGAAAATAACTCCAGGATTTCCTGAGATTCAGCAGGTAAAGATTTTGTAAGAGAAATCCTGCTTAGTGTGTGTAAATATTCTTGCTGTTTTAAAATCAATATTTGCCCAAAGAATGGCATTTCTAAAAATAAATTTGGTTTCAGTTTTGTTTTCTTTTTCTTTTCTTCATCTTTTAAAGTAATTGGGGCTGACATAGGGTTTTTTTTTTTGCTATTCCTAGCCAGTAAAACTTTCCTAAATGCTGCGTTCTGTGCAGTTAGTGGTAGCGTTTGCCAGAAAAATTAATAGATTGTAAAGGAGGCAACATGGAACACCCACGTTTTTGTTATTCGAAATGCAGCTACACGTGTTTACAGTCCTTAACCATTTCATCTGACAGCCTGGGGAGACAGACTTCTAATTTGTGTTTTGATAAACTGAGAGCAACAGAGCAGTTGCTGGCCCTCCTTGGAGGTGGAGTGATGGTGTGGTCAGAAGGGAAGCCAGAGGGAAGTTACACTCGTGGGGTGTGTGTTATGTGACCTTTGTTTAATACATGTTCTTATTTGATCCTCACAACCATGCCACTTGGCAGGTGGGGAAGCTGAGGTGCAGGGCAGGGTAGTCACTTGGCCAGCGCCACAAAGGGGAGAAGCTGCAGGGCCCGTCCAGCTTACACCACTCTGTCCCTCTCGATAACAGCAGGGAATCGGGTGCTGCTGAGCCCTGCGGTCTGGGGGAGGAAGCTGCATGTTCTGTGGGGGCATGTATGCCTCTAGTCTGGTTCTCCTTTCTCTGTTCTCCTTTCGGTTGTCCTTGGTCACTCCACTTGGTCACGTGGAGAGAATTGGCAGCTTTCGGAGGCAGTCCCTGAGTGCTCTGTGATGGCCGGGGCTCCCCTAGCTGCAGAGCTTTAGGGGAAGTTCAGTTTATCTGGTGGAAGAAGGTGAATGGCCCTGACAGCCTCTCCCCAGAGCTCAGCCCTGAGGGAGTGAGCCATGTTCAGTGGGTGAGGCTCCCCCATGCAGCCTGACAAGAGCTGCGAATGTTCTGCTGATCAGGAACCCGAGGCCGGGGAGAAGTGATCTGCCCAGGACCCCACAACAGACTATGTGGCTCCAGCACTGGGCTTCTGGCAGCCTTTGCTCCAGTCAGCATGGGCCATGCAGCTGCAAATGGTTGTAGATGCCACTTGTAGGACTGCTGGGTGTTGGTATCTTGGTGTCATTCCCATTTGTTAGGAGCCTTGGAGCCATGTTTTCCTTGGGAATTGATTATATATTTCCCCAAACTAAATTAACTCATTGATATTTGAGATCTTGGGATCTTGAGTATGTGTCCTGTGTCTCACCCCAACTTTGTTCTAGATTTGGGGTGAATAGGTGGGAGCAGTTCATCTGAAATTCCTTAGAACAAGACTTACTATGTGGCCTGTAGGACCTAAGGGACTTTCTGAAGACCCTAGGGCTGACATGCCCTGGGGATGATCCTGTTCAGCCAGGGCTAAAAGGCGAGCTCCCATGGTCACTGTGGCTCTTCCCCCTGCCGGCCTCTCCCACCTCTCTGGCTTGCTTGGCCCCGACCCTTCAGGGATCAGCAGCATTTCTGAGATGCCGAGGGACAGGAAGACAGTGAGCCCAGGTGAGGAAGATGCCAAATTTTTGACAGTTGTCCCCAGCCACTTGCCTTCCCTGCAGTCTCTCAGATTCCTGGCCTCAACCTCAGCTTAGACATTCTCAACACCTCTCATTCAGCTCCTGGGGGCTCCAGGAGGCTCCCCAGCCCCAGCCTTGATTGCCCTCAGAACTCTTGAATCTGGAGCCAAACCTGCTTCCAGCTCATGCCTGCGCAGTAGACCTGGGGCACCTCCAGACCCAGCTCCTGAGTGGTCCCTGGTTTCTCACCGAAGTGTCAACCTTCTGATTTCCTGCATTTTGCCCTCTTCTCTAGAGCCACATACTCCTTGTTCCTGTCTGGACCATCCTATATCAAATGGGGTCGAGGCCCAAGAGCAATGGCTGTCACCTGTAATCCTAGCACTTAGGGAAGCTGAGGTGGGAGGATTGCTTGAGCCCAGGAGGTAGAGGCTGTAGTGAGCCATGATCACACAGAGTGAGGCCCTGTCTCAAATAATAATAATAGGGCCAGGCGCAGTGGCTCACACCTGTAATCCTAGCACTTTGGGAGGCTGAGGCAGGTGGATCACTTGAGCTCAGGAGTTCGAGACCAGTCTGGGCAACATAGCAAAACCCTGTCTCAACTAAAAATACAAAGATTAGCCAGGCATGGTGCATGCCTGTAGTCCTAGCTACTTGGGAGGCTGAGGTGGGATAATCGCTCGAACCCAGGAGGCAGAGGTTGCAGTGAGCCAAGATCGCGCCACTACACTCCAGCCTGGGGGACAGAGCGAGACTTTGTCTCAAAAATAATAATAAAAATAATAATTTAAAAAGTGGGATCATGGAAAGCCTTGTCAGTAACCACCAGCGAACCTCATACTTTGTCAGGTAGGTGTGGGGTGGGGCCAGAGTTGGATCAGGTAGGACCCCAATAGACAGAAGATGGGAAAGACAGCTGGACATGGGGCTACCCCAGAGCCAAACCAAGGAAGCCCAACCCTGATGTAGGGTCCACAGCCTGGACACAGGTGAGACGGCCAAGAAGGCTGAAGCCTATGAAGGGTGGCTAGGAGGGAGGTGGTGAGTGAAAAGCAGGAACCAGAGGCCAGCTGGAGCAGCTGAGGGGCTCTGGCTTCCGAGCATCTCAGATGGGGACTTGTGGGAAGGTAGCGTGGAGCCATAGTCCTGACTAGGGTCTGCCCCCTGGGCTGTGATACACAGCATGGCCCCATCCTTTGCTGTCACCTCTATGCCCACTAGGGTTGTTCCTCCTCTGCCACCTCTCAGGCCACCTTCTGAACCTCTCCACTCACTTGTGCACTCTTGCTCTTCCCTGCAAGCCCAGCCTTTGCTCCCAGCCCAGGCTGCTGCACCTCTGGCGCCAGGCTGCTATAGGAGCTGCCGTTTTAGAAGAAGCTCTGATGTGACCTGCTACTTGGTTCAGTCCCTCTTGAAGCTTGGTCAGCCTTGGCTGCTTTCCGATCCCGGCCAGAATTCACACACATGTCCCTGTTTGGTTTTGGCCAAGGTCTCAGCGGCTTCAGTTGAGAATGTCTGGCCCTGCCCTGTCCTATCCTGAGTTCTCTCTCCCTTCACTAAGAGATGGAGTTCTGCAGTTCTACCTGGGCCACTTTTGGCACCCAATCTGGCCAGCCCTGTTCTTGCTTCATGATATCTCAGGGCTGATGCCACAGAGATGAGGCTGTGAAAACTTGAGGGCAAAGGCTTGTCCTTGTTTACCACTGAGTCCACAGTGTCAGCACTTAGTGGGCACACCGTAACTATCTGGCTAGAGGCCTGAGCTCCCATCAAGGAGGTGGGTGGTCTCAGGGTCAGAGCCTTGATTCCCCTCCACCCGGTGCCACTTAGATGCACATACCAGTGTGGGATGCACGGCTTGCCTCAGGGCTCCAAGGATAGGTCTTAGATCTCAGATGCCTATGTCCTCCTCCATCTGACTCTGCAGTTGGCCTTAGTGCCCTGCTCATTTTCACACCCTTGCATGCCCACGTGCCGTGGCCATGAGAGCTCTTCTGTTAAGATACAAGTGCATTTGTACTGGGGAGACGCATGCTGTGGCAATGTGCTGTGCCCTGTGTAGGTGCTCATCCTGGAGAGAGGCCACTTCATTTTGCATTGCTCACTGGGGTGGCCATTCTGGGTGCATGGTTTCAATTAAAATGCATCAGCAGGATTTGCCAGATTACTTGGCCAAGTGGTGTCACCTGATGTCTAGTGGATGAGAGATCTAAACAGCCAACCTTTCCCACCATTTGAGGGGCTGAGCTTGGTTAGGAGTGCATGGGAGCATGGGAGGTGAACTCAAAGTCTACGGAGCCACTGTGCCAGGCTGGAGAGCAGGGCAAGGTCTGTGGAGTCAGTGGAGGTCAGCAGGGCACCGAGAATGGCCTAGAGAGGAAGTGCAGACTCTCCGCCACACACCCTTCTCCTCCCTCTACAGCTTGGCCCCTTTCAAAGTCAGGGGAACTTCCTGAGGAAATGGAGCCCTAGCAGGGCCCAGAGGAAAGGAAGGCTCTCGCTAGACATATCACCTTACTTCCCAGGCACATTTGAAAATCCCCCTGCAGGCAGTTTCCACAAACCAGATTATTTTGTGAATGCCCATGAGAGACTATGTGATTAATTAATTAATTTATTATTTTTTGAGATGGAGTCTCATTCTTTCACCCAGGCTGGAGTGCAGTGGCACCTTCTTGGCTCATTGTACCCTCTACCTCCCAGGTTCAAGCGATTCTCCTGCCTCAGCCTCCCAAGTAGCTGGGATTATAGGTGCTGCTACTACGCCCAGCTAATTTTTGTATTTTTAGTAGAGACAAGGTTTCACCATATTGGCCGGGCTGGTCTCAAACTCTTGACCTCAGGTGATACAGCTGCCTCAGCCTCCCAAAGTGCTGGGATTACAGACCTAAGCCACCGTGCCTTTCTCCAGTGTCTGATTTAAAGGAATACCCAGGACAACTTATTCATCAAATGACTTATTCCTTTGTCATAAAAGTGTCATATAACCCAACATATATGTCCATTTTGTGATTGGATTTTTTTTAAACTAGTCAAGTGCAGTGGCAAGAAGAGGGAAAGAGTAGAACAAGGAGTTCAACCTGTAACTGACAGTGAGCAATCAACTGAGATAACACACTACCTTCGAACCAGCCCATGTGGTTGGACTTTTGAATCAAGCTTTTCTTTAGTAAGACTAATGCTATCAAGGAAAATCCACAGGGGTGAGGGCAGATCATAGAAGTTAGTAGGACCAGCATCGAAGTGAAGGGTTTCATGCGTAGCCTAGTCCATACTTTGGTTTACACAAATCTATGGGAACCATCACTACTGAAGGCCCTCATGGTGCTTGAATGCAACAGAAATGAGCTTCATTATGTTGAATCAAGTGTTTGGCCTCAGAAAGTCAAGAGTTGGTGGCCACGCGGGATTCTGGCCTGGCTTCTAGAAGGGAGAGAGCTCCAGTTTTGGCTTAGCAAAGTTGTCAGCCTTGGGGTGCCTCAACCAGAATGATGGTGACCACAGATCACAGAGACTTCAATCAGGTCATTGTGGTAAAGATTGGAATCTAGGTTCAGCAGGCTCGGAGGAGCACCTTGCACACAACATTGGCTTCCTCGCTCCAGAAGTAAATTGTTCTCTGTAGATTACATAAGGATCATCTTGTCCAACAGCCCCAACCTGAAGGGTGAGCCCTGGGGGTTCAGTTCCTTCAGAGCCAAGTGTGGCTCACCATCTCACCTCTGCCTTATCCTGTTCCTCAGCAATGTTGGGAGTCTTCCTGGAGTGAGTCACCATGCATTCCACAAACAAGGCAGAAATGACAGTGGTGTTATTGCCCCACAGTTGGGTGGACTCCCCCAAGATCCAGGTATGATCAGCCCTGGTCCTAGTGATAGACCAGCCCCTCTCCTACTACCCTGGAAGCTGCCTCATCATTGCCATCATCCGCTTTCTCAACAGGAGAGACTTGATACAGAAGGTACAGTCCCTGCCCTCAAAGAACCTGGGACAAGTTGGAGAGGTGCAGCTGAGTTGGTAAAGAACCCCTGGGTGGCAGAGGAGAGTGAATTCATAGATTCTGTAGACAAACCCCATACCCATACTTGGAAGAGTTGAGGAGTGACTGGTTGTCCCCCTGGGGCTAAGAGCTGCTGCCTCCCTCCCCTCCTCCTTCTTTTGCAGAGATTTATTGAACATAATTGATATACAGTAAACTGCACACTTTGATGGATTTTTGACATACGTCTGCCCCTGTAAAACCAACACCACAATCAACAATGACCATCTCCATCACTCATTTCCTTGTACCCATGGAAATCCTCCCTTGCTGCCCTCCTGCCCCACTCCCAGTCAACCACTGACCTGCGGTCAGTCACTATGGATTAGTTCACATATTCTAGAATCGTATGCATGTAGAACCATACAGTACGTGCACTTTTTTGGGTCTGTCTTCTTTCACTCAATGCCCTTGTTTTAAGGTTCATCCATGTCATTGTATAAACAGTTTGTTCCTTTCTATTGCTGAGTAGTATTCCAATATATGAATGTACTACAATTTGTTTATCCATTCATTTGTCAATGGACTTTGAGTTCTTTCTAGTTTGGGGGCTATTACAAATAAAGTTGCTATGACTATTCACATACAAGTGTTTGTGTGAATATATGCTTTTATTTCTCTTGGCAAAGTACCCAGAAATCAAATGACTGGCGTATGTTCAACTTATTTTTTTGAGACGGAGTCTTGCTCTGTGGCCCAGGCTGGAATGCAGTGGCACCATCTCAGCTCACTGCAAGCTCCACCTCCCGGGTTCACGTCATTCTCCTGCCTCAGCCTTCCGAGTAGCTGGGATTACAGGCGCCTGCCACCACGCCTGGCTAATTTCTGTATTTTTAGTAGAGACGGGGTTTCACCGTGTTAGCCAGGATGGTCTCTATCTCCTGACCTCGTGATCCACCCGCTTCGGCTTCCCAAAGTGCTGGGATTACAGGCGTGAGCCACTGCACCCGGCCGTATGTTCAACTTTTAAAGAAACTGTCAACTGTTTTCCAAAGTGGTTGAACCATTTTCTGTCCACACCAGCTGTTTATGAGAGTTGCAGCTCCTCTATATCCTTGTCAACACTAGGTATGGCCAGTCTTTTTAATTTTAGCCATTCTAGTGGGTGTGTAGTAGTATCTCATTGTAATTTTAATTTGTACTTCTCTAATGACTAATGATGTTGAGCATCTTTTCATATGCTTACTTGCCATCCAAACATCTTGTTTGGTGAAGTGTCTCTTCAAATTTTTTACCCTTTTTATTGGTTTTGTTTTTGTATTTTGAGACAGTTTTGCTCTGTCACCCAGGCTGGAGTGCAGTGGTGCCATCTCAGCTCACTGCAACCTCTGCCTCCGGGTTCAAGCGATTCTCGTGCCTCAGCCTCCCAAGTAGCTGGGATTACAGGTGCCCACCACCACACCTGGCTAATTTTTGTATTTTTGGTAGAGATGGGGTTTCACCATGTTGGCCAGGCTGGCTGTGAACTCCTGACCTCAAGTGATCCACCCACCTCAGCCTCCCAAAGTGCTGGGACTACAGGTGTGAGCTACTGCACTTGGCCCGTACTTCTTCATTTTTGTAGCAGTAGATTTTGAAGCACAAAAGTTTTAAATCTTTTTTATTTTTATTTATTTTTTACAAGAGCACAAATCCATGTATATTTATTGGCTTTTCATTAGTTTAAATCCTTGAGGGGTACAGCATCACTTGGATTCTGTGTCCCCATAACAGGCTTCCTGCCTTAGCAGGAAGATTCCTTTGGAACTTGGCATGAAACATGCCACTGTTTCCATGGGCCTGAGTTACCTTTCCCCAGATTACTCCGGTTTTGTTTTGTTTGCCACCAGGAGTCACTGTGTTGTTCTTTGCTTTGTATACATAAGTGCATCTCTTGCCCAAATAGAATTCTGTTTCATCTGGGGCATAATCACCTTCAATTTTAAGAAGAGCTGTGTGCTCCCTTTGGTTCTGGAGACCCCGCTTATACCCAGCAAAAATGGCCCTGGACCACAGCCTTCCAGACATATTTTCTTTTAGAAGTCCTGTTCCCAGCAGGCCTCCACAGGATCCAAGATGGCGGGAAGATATTTTTATTTTTTTTGAGATGGAGTCTTACTCTGTTGCCCAGGCTGGAGTGCAGTGGCATGATCTCAGCTCCAGAGTTCACTTAATTCTTGTGCCTCAGTTTCCTGAGTAGCTGAGATTACACATGCCTGCCACCACACCCAGCTAATTTTTGTGTTTTTATTAGAGATAGGGTTTCACCATGTTGGCCAGGTTGGTCTTGAACTCCTGACCTCAAGTGATCTGCCCACTCAGGCACCCAAAATGCTGGGATTACAGGCATGAGCCACTGTACCCAGCCCACAAAAGTTTTAAATCTTGATGAAGATTGTATTGATTATCTTTACAGCTTGTGCTTTTTATGTAATAGTTAGGAAATCTTGGCCAAATCCAAGGCCACAAAGAATTTCTCCTATGTTCACTTCTGGTTGTTTTATAGTTTTAGTTCTTACATTTAGGTCCATGTTTCATTTTGAGTTAATTGTTGTCTATGGTGTGAGGTAGGGATCTAGGTTCAGCCATTTTCTTTTAAGATTCCTGGTGCTCTGAGTTAGTATTCTGCCCTCTCCCCACTACACCTCTGTCTCCACCTCTTCATGAAGTTGCCATCTATTCCAGTCTCTGATGTCTCCTATAATACATTCAGCCTCTGACCTCGTGCTGTACACTCAAGCACTTGGTGGAGACAGAGACCCCTCTCACCCTGCTCTGGATGTCATGGAGCCTCATTTGGTATTGGTCACAGAGGCAAAGACTAGATGGCATACCTTTGAGGCCATTCTACTCTTGACGGCTGTTTATTTCTGGTGACAGTTTGCCATCCCATATATTCATCTGCAGCAGTAACAGCCAAAGGATATGGAAGTTCCCACAGGGAGAGAAAACTAATCAGATGTCAACTGGCCTGATACCCTTGTTGGCACGTGCAGAGAACCCTGTGCACGAAAGGTATGCAGCCTTCCAGAGTGAGGGCAGATGTTATCTTCATTTTAGGAGTGAGAAAACTGGGATTTCACAAGATCCAGTGGCCTGCTTAAGGTCACTCAACTGGCTTATCACAGAGGACCTGACTCCAGAACATGTCTCGACCTCTGGGCTGCACTGCCAGGCCCCTGGCTGTCACTGTTGTGGAAAGGCCTGGGCTCAGACCTCCTGCTCCCAGGCCAGAAGTCTACACCCTGTAAATGCTGCAAGTTGCATGTGGAATTTTCCTACCACCAAGGCAAAATGCAGCCCCACATTCTTTTATGGTTTCAAAGGAAAGGAACTTCAATGGATGAGGAGTTTCAAAGGGTGTATTTAAGTCTTGGGTGCAAGTCAAAGAACTGGGTTTGGGAGGTGCTGGTTGGCCCCTTTTCAAATGGATCCAGGCTTTATTTTTTTCTTCTGCCCTTTGTTGGGTCTAGAAAGGAAGTGCTCCTGGAGGGTTTGGGTGTCAGTTCACAGCACCAAGGCTGTGGAGGAGAGGAAGTAAAGGCTGCCTGGATGTACCTTCCTTCAGTTCTGCCTGCAGCAGGCCCTCCACAATGCCTTGCTGACCCCTTCAGGACCCAAGTTGCTCAACCTGGCCAATCTCCAACCCTTTTCCCAGCCTTTCCATTTGGGCCTCTGTCCACCTAGCCAGGGTGGACACCCACATCCTTCACCAGGTGCATACCCTTCTCCTAGCCCTCAGCTCTGCATGCATGATTGCCCTTCCTCTCAGGGGACCAAGACCCAGCTTGGATCCCAGTTTCTGTGAGATGGGCAGGCCTGTTTCCTGCCCTGTCACCCCTCAGGCTTGGCCACCCTTCCATGTGCTAAGCCTGTCTCCAAGGCTCGGTCTTGCAAAACCTCTTCACTTGTGGCCTGAAACTGGTAATTAAGCATCATCTCATTTCCCTCTGCATAGCTTTCCCATGTGTCTTATCTTCCCACTTAAATTGTAAACTCCTCCTGGGCACAGACAGGTCTGATTCTTCCTCATTCCATCATATCTCCTCTGCATCTGGCATCCTCCACACCACCCAAATCTATATGGATTGTTGTTGTTGTTTTTGAGACAGAGTCTTGCTCTGTCGCCCAGGCTGGAGTGCAGTGATGTGATCTTGGCTTACTGCAACCTCCACCTCCTGGGTTCAAGTGATTCTCATGCCTCAGTCTCCCAAGTAGCTGGGACTACCGGTGAGCACCACCACGCCTGGCTAATTTTTTGTATTTTTAGTACAGATGGGATTTTGCCATGTTGCCCAGGCTGATCTCGAACTCCTGAGCTCAGACAATCCACCCGCCTTGACCTCCCAAAGTGCCGGGATTATAGGTGTGAGCCACTGCACCCAGCCAGTATGGATTGTTTCAGTGTGATTTGCCCAGGTCCAAGTTTTGGCAGGAGAAGGTGGGAGGTTTGCAAGCTGCAGTTTGCAGTTTTCCTATAAGTTCTGGGAGGGACAGTGGCAGTGAGATGCATGCCCCTGTCAGTGATGGAAGCTTGGGGTTAATAAAGCTGGCATTCATTTCTGAAGGTAAGAGAAACAAGAGCGTCCACCGAAAAGAGGTCCTGAGCTCAGAGCTTACACCTCCCGGGAGCACCTCTGCCCATGAGAATGTCTCCATTGCACCATACACAGAAAGGGTATGTGGCTGGGATGATTACACAGCACATGCACAAATGCCCCACGTGCCAAGCTCCGTAAAACATGCCACATCCTCCAAGCTGTGCTGCTCGGGAAAGGATCTGTTTGTGTGCAGCTTCTACCTGTCTGCGTGAACTGGATTGAAAGAATTCAGAAAACATGCATGCCATGCACAGTATGGGGCACTTCTGAGGAGCTGAGAATGAACCAGGCTTGGTCTCAGCTCCCAGTTAACTTGCTGCCCACTAGAGAAGGTGACACATGAACACGCTTGAGTGTGATGCAAGGCTCTGACAATCATTAAAGGAAGGAGATCTTCCCTGGGGAGGAGACATTTAGGACAAGACTTCTGGAAGGGTAGAGATGAGAGAAGGAAATTTTAGGAGGAGGAATGTGTGTGAGCAAAGGTAGGGAGTGGGGATCAACCAGGGCATAGTCAGGGGACAACAAATGGCCTGTGTTGCCTAATATAGGTGAATATAGGGATGATGAGGCTAAGATATTGGCTTGGGACCAATTTATCAACATCCTTGAAAGTCAGCTTAATGCTTTATGGGCATGACCTCTCTGAATCAGACACGTAGATCTAGCTTTGCTGCTTCATAGATGGGCAACCTTGGGCAAGTTGGTTCCTCTCTCAAAGCCTCAGTTTCCTCATCAGTAAAACCAACTCAAAGGGTAGCTGTAAGGCATAAGTGAAGATATTGCCTGTGATGTGCACAGTAGGTGCCTGAATATAGTAAGTGCCCAACAGATGATCATTGTTAATGTTGTCTGTTCAGACTCTGTTGGCCTTCTCATAGGATGGATCATTTCTGAGCCAAAGAGCAGTAATGCCTCAGCAGCCGTAAAGGGTGGATCAGAAGAGTCAGGTGGCGTCAGGAAGACCAGGTGTGAGGCTGTTGCAAAGGCCCAGGTGAGAGCTTAAAAGTTCAGAACCGAGGGACCAGCAGAACTGGGGTAAAGAGGAAAGGGGATGTGGGTCAACAGTACTAACAGGTATCAAACTTCAAGACAGAGTTAGGCAAAACCCAGGTGACTGTGACAGAAGTACAGACACTTAAGAGGGCCACACATAGCCATTAGCTCATTCCCCAGGATAAGCCCCTGCCGTAGTCTGAGTCTCTGGCCCCAGAGATCCCAGCATTGTGAGGGGAGCAGAGGAATGGGTGGTTCTGAAGCCTGGTGGTGCTCAGACAGGTACAGTAGACAAGTAGTGCTGGGAGCTGTGTCAGGAGATAGTTGGGGTACTCTAGAGGTAGGAGACAGTTGGGGTACTCTAGGGGTAGGGGACAACTTTCCAAAGCTCCATGGAACAGGGAACAAGGCCCAGCTCTGTCACACACACACTATGTGATCCTGAATCCACTATCTTATTTTGTGCCATTTTTTCTCTTTTTCTTGTTTATTTTTCTTTTGCACTAATTTTTTTTATTATTGTCTTTTTTCTCCTCTACAAATTGAAAGTTATACATGGTGTTTCTTTTTCTTTTTCTTTTTAGTAGCTGCCCTGGAAATTACCACATGCATACTTATCAAAGTCTAAAGTTAGTCAATCACTTTACCTTCCTCTTCAGTAATGCAAGACCTTAAAGCATTTTAACTGTTTCCCCCCGTCTTGACTGTGTGTACCTTCATTCTCTCTTGTTTTGTTGTAACTTCGGAAAACCTTAGAATGATTATTATATTATATAGTCCATGTTTGCCTAGCTCTATCCATGTATTTACCAGTTTCATAGCTCCTCATACCCTCTTGCATCCTAGATCTTCCATCTGGGATCACTTTCCTTCCACCTAATGTACATCCTTTAGAATATCGTTTAATAAGAGTTCCCTAATTATACATTCTCAGTTTTTGTTTTTCTGACAATGTGTTTTTTGGTGCTCATTTGTGGAAGATATTTTCACTGGATAAAGAATTCTAGGGTGTCAGGTCATCCCTCCCTACCTTTCTATGTGGAGGTTGACAAATCAGCTGTTAGTCTAAGGTATACTGACATTTTCCCTCTGGTTTTCTCTCTCTCTCTCTCATATGTGAGTGATGTGTGTGTATTCTGCAATTTACGATACGCATTTAAATATGTATTTCTTTCTTTTCTTCTTTTTTAAAAATCCTGCTAGGAATTCCTTAGGATTCTTAACATCTATGAATGGTGTGTCTTATCAATTCTGGAAAAATTCTCAGCCAGTATCTCTTCACATATTGCCTCTCTCCATTCTCCCTCTCCTTTCCTCCTAAAACTCCCACTAATCATAGGCTGATCTCTTTCATGTCTCTTAACTTTCCTTCCATATACTTTGTCTTTTGGTCTCTCTGTGCTGTTTTCCATTGCTTTTTTCTTTTTGAGACAGAGTCTTGCTCTGTTGCCCAGGCTGGAGTGCAGTGGCGTGATCTCAGTTCACTGCAACCTCTGCCTCCCAGGTTCAAGTGATTCGCATGCCTTAGCCTCCCTAGTAGCTGGGATTACAAGCCCACACCACCATGCCTGGCTAATTTTTTTTTTTTTTTTTTTGAGACAAAGTCTCTGTCTCCCAGGCTGGAATGCAGTGGTGCGATCTCAGCTCACTGCAACCTCTGCCTCCCAGGTTCAAGTCATTCTTCTGCTTCAGCCTCCTGAGTAGCTGGGATTACAGGTGCCCGCCACCACACACAGCTAATTTTTGTATTTTTAGTGGAGACGGAGTTTCACCACGTTGGCCAGGCTGGTCTCAAACTCCTGACCTCAAGTGGTCTGCCTACCTTGTGCTCCCAAAGTGCTGGGATTACAGGCGTGATGGCTCATTGCTTTTTTCTAAACCATCTGCCAGCTCACAAACTGTCTTCCACTGCATTTTAAAATTTCATTTATGATATATTTTTCGCCTCTGAAAAGTAGACCCCTTTCTCAAGTCTGCTGAAAATTTGCTTCTTTCTCAAATCTGTTAGGTCACTCTTTATAGTTTCCTACTCCCTACAGGTATTTTCAAGCTTGTCTTTTATTTTGTTACACATGGTAAGTATGTTTTCTAATTGATGCTGGATAATTCCATGATCTGAAGTTGTTGTAGATCTATGTCTGCTGCCTGTTGTTTCTGCTGATTCTCAGTGCTTCCTTGTGTAGCTGGCTTATTTGGGGCTTATATACCACTGAGTATATTTGAAAACATATTGGTGGGTACTTGTTGAGGCCTAGGATGAATATGCCTCTCTCCAGAGAGGATTGATGGGTCCCTCTGCCAGGTGCCAGGGGCATTAGCAGTCCAGGGGTACTTTATTTTTTTATTTTGTTTTATTTTGTTTTGTTTTTTTGAGACAGGGTCTTGCTCTGTTGCCCAGGCTGCAGTGCAGTGGCACAATCTCAGCTCACTGAACCCTCTGCCTCCTGTGGTCAAACGATTCTTCTACCTCAGCCTCCTGAGTAGCTGGGATTACAGACACATGCCACCACACCTGACTAATTTTTATATTTTTGGTAAAGACGGAGTTTCACCATGTTGGCCAGGCTGGTCTTGAACTTCTGGCCTCAAATGATCTGCCCACCTCGGCCTCCCAAAGTGCTGGGATTACAGGCATGAACCACCACACCTAGCCCCAGGGGTACTTTAAATTCATGAGTAGAGGTTTTACGAATCACCCAAATGATGTGAACTTGGGCCGCCAATCTAAGTGATGGCCAGCTTGTGGTTACATCTCAGTGACATCTCCTCCCCTCTTCTCTTGCATTCCCAAGGTAGGGAGACCTGTTAGGGTACCAGCTTAATCTAGGAGAGCCTCCTGATAGATTCCCCACTGGGGACAGGCCCTGAGTTTTGACATTTGTCACACTGGCCCACAAGATCATTAAAACAGGTTCTTGGCTGTGCGCAGTGGCTCACGCCTGTAATCCTAGCAATTTGGGAGGCCAAGGTGGGTGGATCACTTGAGGCCAGGAGTTCGAGACCAGCCTGGGCAATATGGTGAAACCCTGTCTCTACTAAAAATACAAAGCTTAGCCGGGCATGGTGGCATGTGCCTGTAATCCCAGCTACTCAGGAGGCTGAGGCATGAGAATTGTTTGAACCTGGGAGGTGGAGGTTGCAGTGAACTGCGATCGTGCCATGTCACTGCACTCCAGCCTGAGCAACAGAGCAAGACTCCATATCAAAAAAAAAAAACAAAAAACAAACAAAAAAAAACCTGAGGTTCTCACATATATATCAGCAAACACCCACAGAGCCAAAATGACTTCAGGGCTTCCTACTTGTCTAGGTTCTTACCTTTCCTTAGATTCTGACCTTATTCCTTTTTCTCTTGCCAGTTCTTCATTGCTTTTAACAAGGTGTTTTTCATATTTTATCTGGCATTTTTGGTTGTTTTCAACAATTATATCCTGTAAAACAGAGCTTGGCAGATCTTGCCGTGTGACCTCGAATAGGTCACTTCCCCTCTCTGGACCTCAGCCTTGCCTACCTCATGGCATGGTTGGGAGGATTAAATGAGAAAATGAAGGTAAAGGGGCTAGCACAGTGCTCAGCACATAGGGCACTCAATAAACATGAATTCTCTTCCCTCTTACTGCCTGGTGGGGCTGGTTCCTTGGGATAAAGCAGAAGCCCAGTCATGCAATCTGGCCTAAGGTCTAGGTTATGGCAGCAGCTGAGGTTTGAGTGCCAATGCCCAGAGTTCTTCATCCTTTTTCAACCCCTGAGGTACCAGCTAAATATTTGCTCCTGGAGATGGGAGTCCTGTAGCTCAACCAAGCTGGGCCAGATGCCAATGGCAGGGGAGGCACATGACCACAGTACCAGGGCTGGGGAGCATGAAGGGTCCCTGGGGGAGCCTGGACCCGTGGCCTCTGCACCACAGCATCCCTGGAAGTGCTGCCATTTGGCTTGTGAGGGTGGCTTAACTGCAAGTGGCTCGGGGTAGCCTGGTTTGTGAGCCAGGCCTCTAGGGAAAACCCTCCTGCTTGGATCTAGAAGCCAGTGGTATGTGTCCATCCTGGAGGGATCAGCTTCCCAGAGCAGAAAGCTAGGGTGCTCCTCTGCACTGTAGGGAGCTAGAATAAGAGTCTCCTGGGGGCAGTGCAGGCTTTTCCCAGAGTCAGTTCTAACCTCTCCATCCCCTCCATTACAGTCCCCCACGTGGCCACCCACCACCTGGCCAGGGTCACCATAGCCCTCCCTAACACCAGAGGGTTTTGTTTCTTTGTTTGTTTTTGAGATAGAGTCTCGCTCTGTTGCCCAGGCTGAGGTGCAGTGGCACAATCTCGGCTTACTGCAACCTCTGCCTCCCAGGTTCAAGTGATTCTCCTCCTGCCTCAGCCTCCTGAGTAGCTGGGATTATAGGCGCAGGCCACCACACCCAGCTAATTTTTGTGTTTTAGTAGGGACAGGGTTCCACCACGTTGGCCAGGCTGGTCTCGAACTCCTAACCTCAAGTGATCCGCCCGCCTCGGCCTCCCAAAGTGTTGGGATTACAGGCATGAGCCACCACACTTGACCCACCAGAAGGTTTTAATGAGAGAATGTGGATGCCATTCTCTCCCCAGCAAAGGTTCCCAACACTCAGGGTTAGCTGGCACTGCAGCCTCCTGTCCCCTCAGCCTCATTTGGTATTGGTTAGGGAGCCTCCTGTCCTTCCCTGAGCTTACTGCAGTCATTTCTGTCCCCATGGCCCTTACATCAGATCCCTGGAAGGTGAGGTCTGGCCAGGCAGGCTGGGCATGTCCACCCTAACAGTGTACATTGGAAGGTCCCAGCCCAGAGAAGCCCTTCTAGATTTCAGAATCAGGTTGGGACGAGGAGCAGGTTGGAAAACACTGTATTGGCCACAGAGCAGCCCAGGTCTGGAAGAATGAAAAGTCCTCTGATCCTAAATCATTAGAGAATATATTATAGAATGAAGCCATTTTCCAATCAAATGCAGCACTTTGGCCATTTTACCTGTATACATGCATAGATGAATTTTTTTTTTTTTTTTTTTTGGGACAGAGTTTCGCTCTTGTTGCCCAGGCTGGAGTGCAATGGCACAATCTCGGCTCACTGCAACCTCTGCCTCCCGGGTTCAAATGATTCTTCTGCCCCAGCCTCCAAGTAGCTGGGATTACAGGTGCTCGCCACTACACCCAGCTAATTTTGTGTGTGTGTGTGTGTGTGTGCGTGTGTGTGTGTGTGTATTTTTAGTAGAGATGGGGTTTCACCATGTTGGCCAGGCTGGTCTTGAACTCCTGACCTCAGGTGATCTGCCCTCCTTGGCCGCATAGATGAATTTCTAAACAAGCTCATCCAGATGGTGAGAAAAGGCACATGCCCTTGCCAAATGAAAAATGAGATTCAAATGTGGATTAAATATATCAATTAAGAAGTCCCAATCCCTGACCTGCTGCAGTTATATCCTTCAGAGACCGCAACCATTCTGGGAAGCTTCAACTACATCCTAATTACCCAGTGGGAAATCAGTGTGTCTTCGGAGGAAAATATTTCTAAGGGCTTTTAGCATGAGCTGTCTCCTCCCTACAGAGGCAGAGGGAGGAGAATTAGGCCAGTGCCAGACTCAGAGGCACACATTTAGGTATCAAGAGGCAAACATCACTGCATCTTTTTTAAATCTGGGAATTTCTCTGGAATTCTTTGAATTCCCATAGCAAAGTTGGTATTTCTTTTAAGGCATTTCTTATCTTACATCATAAGATGTTTTCTGAGATTCGCTCATGTTGTTTCTTTGGCCCAGACTGCCCCTCCTCCCTTTGTCAGCCAGGCAAAGCTTTGTTTATTATTCAAGAGACTGTTCAAATGGCACCTCCCCACAAAGCCTGCCCTGACCCCTGGCACTCCCAACAGAAAGACCAGCTCATTGAATTCTGCTGAAGAGTCAGCTATGAACAAGAATCAGATAAAACAGGTGCTATTCCCACCTTCTTCCTGTACACCTGTTCTGGAACATTCTTCCAGCAGTGCATAAAGCACTCTGCATTGTGTTTGCCTCTTCGTGCTCCTATAGGGCTGTGAGCTCTTTGAGAGAAGTCCTGAGACCTCCACTCCTTACACTCACTCCACCCACTCTCCATGTCCCCAGGGACCCTTGCTGGGCTTGGCTCTGCAGGCTGTGGCAGTCAGTGAGCATCTGAGCAAGCCTCCCTCCGGTAGGGTATTCATCTGCCTTGCCCCAAGGCATCTAGTACAGAGCTCTGCATGCAGCAGCTACCTTAAACACACTGAAATGCAAAAAGAAAACGGACTTTATTTTAGATCCTTTGCAATGGAGGATGCTGAGAGCCTTAGCAACTTTCCTAAGCTAAAATCTGTGGGCTTCAAAGTGAGTTTCTAGGACTTCACTTTGGGGTGCCACCTTGAGAAATTTTAAGGCAATGTGACGTTAGGGGGCCTATCCCCCAAAAAGGTGCCAAGAGGTACCTTCTAGAAGAGGCTGAACTTTGAGGAGCCCTTTGGTGGTAAACAAGTTACTAACCCAGCTGGGAAGAGATCTGAGAATAACCAGCTCATGGCTGGCTCTGCTGAAGGATGAACAAGGCAAACAGCCCCCGTGGGTGTCACTTGGGTTTTGAAAGAAGTGTTGCATAAATGATTGCCTGCCTGTGGCATCAGGAAACCATTTGATCATCAATGGACAGCGCTTCTACCTCTAGCCCAGGCCTATTCCCCTGGGACAGTGCCTCTGGCTCTTGGCTGCTCCTTTCTGCAAATACGCTGCTACGTGCAAAGACTTTTGGCCCTTGGTACACATGTGCCTCTAGCTACCAACATAGCAGCTTGGGAGGCATTATTTTGGGGCATTATTCTCCTAGATTTGATCCCCAAAGACTGATTCCCCCCAGGCTTCCTATACTTGTCCTCTGCACTGTTCCCTGATTGATCTAGGCAGAGTAGGAGTTCTCACCCGCCTGTATGACCCAGCTGCCCCAAGAAAGACCAGCTCATCTAAGGCTGGAGCTGAATGGGAAGGACAAGGCCATGGGGCTGGGTAGGGAAAGAGTCTCCCTTGCACAGTTATCAGGCCAGGGACCTGCTCAGGACCCCTGAACAGTGTCTCATGTGTGTCATGTCAGCACTTTGGGAGGCTAAGCGGGGAGGATCAGGCCAGGAGTTCTAGACCAGCCTGGGCAACAAAACGAGACCCCATCTCTACAAAACTTCACAAAAGTAGATGTGGTGGCACACACCTGTAGTCCCAGCTATTCAGGATGCTGAGGTGAGAGGATTGCTTGAGCTCA
Organism: Hylobates moloch; assembly: GCF_009828535.3. Classification (NCBI taxonomy): domain Eukaryota; kingdom Metazoa; phylum Chordata; class Mammalia; order Primates; family Hylobatidae; genus Hylobates; species Hylobates moloch. The sequence continues at coordinate 104,094,882 of NW_026652281.1, forward strand.
GGAGTTTGAGGCTGCAGTGAGCTATGATCACCCCACTGCACTGTAGCCTGGGCAACAGAACAAGATCCCGTCTCTAAAAACAAAAACAAAAACAGCTTTATTCCCAGGTATAGTTGAAATATGTAAACTGCACATACTTAAAATGTACAATCTGATGAATTTTAACATATGTGTGCATACACCTGTGAAATTGCTACCACCATCAAGAGAATGAACACATCCATCAACTCTAGAAGTTTCCTCCTGTCCCTTTGTGATCTCTCCCTCCCATCTCCACCGTCTCCAGGCAACTACCCATCTGCTGCTCTCTGTTACTGTAGATGAGTTAGCATTTTCTGAATTTTAAATAAATGGAATTATCTACTATGTACTATTTTTGTTTGTTCTTTCATTCAGAGTAATTATTTTGAGATTCATCCTTGTTGTGTATGTTAATAGTTAATTTCTTCTCATTGCTAAGTAGTATTCCATTATATAGATTATACCACAATTTGTTAACTCTTCACTTGTTGATGGATATTTGGGTTGATTCCAGTTTGGGGTTATTACAAATAAAGTTGCTATGAATGTTCATATGCAAGGGTCTGTGTGAATATATGCTTTTATTTCCCTTGGGTAAATACCTAGTAGTGAAGGCTGGGAGTGGTGGCTCATGCCTATAATCCCAGCACTTTGGGAGGCAGAGGTGGGAGGATCTCTTGAGGCCAGGAGTTCCAGACCAGCCTGGGCAACACAGTGAGACCACTTCTCTACAAAATATTTAAAAATTAGCTGTACATTGTGGCATGAGCCTGTAGTCCTAGCTGCTCAGGAGGCTGAGGCAGGAGGATTGCTTGAGCCCAGGAGTTCGAGGCTGTAGTAAGTTATGATTGCACCACTGCACTGTAGCCTGGGTGGCAGAGCAAGATCCTGTCTTAGTCAGTCAATTAATCAATCAATCAGTACCTAGGAGTGGAATGGCTAGGTCATGTAATAGATACATGTTTAATGTTTGGTTGTTGTTGTTCTTTAGGCCAACACAGCAGAATAGAAATATGTAACTTTTTTTTTTTTTTTTTTTTTTTTGGAGACAGAGTCTCGCTCTGTCGCCCAGGTTGGAGTGCAATGGCACAATCTCGGCTCACCGCAACCTCTGCCTCCCAGGTTCAAGCGATTCTCCTGCCTCAGCCTCCTGAGTAGCTGGGATTACAGGCGTGCGCCAACATGTCCGGGAAAATATTTAACTTTTAAAGAAACTGCTGAAGTATCTTCTAAAGCCATCATTCCATTTGCCATTCCCATCAGCATGTATGAGGCTTCTGCATAGCCTTTCTTGGCTGGCTACAGATTGCAGCGGAAGCTTCAGAACTGAGTCTCCCATTGGGTTTACCTGGCTGGTGACTACAACCAAAGCCCTGAGGCCTGCACTCCCTGGGCCCCAGACAAAGAGGGAGGGGTGTCCTAGAAATACTTCCTGAAGATGGTGTCAGGAATCTGCATTCTCTAAGGAAGCTTCTTGGCCCCAAGACTGCCCTAGGGGTGGGAAATATTGAGCAGGACCCAAGGGGCCCTCTAACTCAGCATTGGAAAAAAATCACTCTGCACCTGAAGAGGCCACAGTCCCATATTACAGCCCAACTCTCATGAAACTCACTTTTGCATAACTAAGTATCTGAGCTGGTGTCAGCGCCCCCATAAGCAGTCATGGTCGCTGGCTCGGAGACCTGTTCCAGGGAGGTGGTCCCCCAGCAGACTGCCCAGGAAGGACCCGCAGAACTGAGGGCCCTAGAGTCCTGAGGACCCTCCTGGGTGGAAGGATACTGATCTAGGCCCATTCCCCACTGGAAGGAGCTATGGGGCAGTACCCAGGACTAGAGGACAATGTTAACGTCCATGTACCTACCCATTACTGCTGGGGCCTGGCCTTTCCAGCTGGCCCTGCTTGTGGCTCAGGATCCCTGATGTTAGGAGGTGGTACAATCTTTAGGGTGTGAGCCCCTCCAGAGTTTGGGGTGTGCTATGCATTTATCCATCCATTCATTCATCAACATTTATCAATGTCTCCTAGGAGCCAGAGATGACTCAGGCAGGTTGGATCCAGTTGTGAAGCCTCCCATTCCCTTCCAAGGGATTTAGACAGTATTTAACAAGAGGGACACTTGTTAAATACTGTCCAGGGTTTTTCTTTTTTCTTTTTCTTTTCTTTTTTTTTTTTTTAAGAGACAGGGTCTTATGTTGCCCAGGCTGGTCTGGAACTCCTGGCCTCAAGCAATCCTCCTGCCTCGTCCTCCCAAAGGGCTGGGATTACAGGTGTGAGCCACCATCTACGCCCGCCAAGGTTTGTGTTTTAGAAAGATCCCTGGCAGGCAATATGGAGAGTGGTTTAGAGCCCAGGGAGCTTATCAGGAGGAGGTGAGGGAGGGTCTACCTGGGCAGTGTGTCAGGAGGACAGGGAAGGACAGATGTGGGTTGAGGGCAGAGGACAGTCGGCACATCGGTGCCACCAACCCTTTCCTCTCATGGCTTCAGCAATGCTGCTCTCACCGGTTCCCACCACACGCTGTGTGCGTAAATAGATGGAGGGGTGGTGGGAGGGGTGGGGGATGGGTGTTTGGACTCAGGGGCGAAGCTTGGAACGAGCACTGTGAGGTGGCAGTGGGGCCAAGGCATGCATCTCCCCACCCACCCGTCCACTGCCATTGTGGAGCAGCTAGTGTGGTACAGCCAGTGTGAAGCAGCCAGGTGCGGGTGTGGACTGCAGGTGTCCTCCCCAGTCCAGCAGGAAACCACTGACTCATGTCTGACGGCTCTCAGCCTGGATGGGCTCCCGGAGGCTGTTAGTCACCTGTGAAACAAGGGCACGTGATCCCTTCTTGCCCTGAATTCCTCGGGCTGTGGACTCCCTGGGACCACAACTTTGAACTTCTAGGAAAGAAGACCCTCAGGTTTTTTTGGAGACCCCCATCCTCAGGGGCAGGAGGGGAGGGGAGAGGAAACCCGAGCCTGGTGAGGAGGTTAAAAGTTTGAACTTGATCCCTGCCAAGGAGGAGTTGGGTCTCAGCTGTGATCACTGAGCCTTTGCATCCTGTAACCTTTTTCTGGTTACGCATGGCGAGTACAGCACTGGCCAGGCACGTTTCTGTCATTTACACTGATCCACAGAAGCCTCCGTCCACAGGTGACCTCAAAATGGCATTCACTGTAAGCAGAGTTCACCTTCAAAACACTATGTGAGGCCAGGGGGCAGCGAAGAAGAGGCCGAAGGAGCAGTGGGGCAGGGGTCGCGGGTCTCTGTGGTGTGGAGGGGGCAGCGCCGGGGATGTGCGGGGAAGCCTGGAGGCCTGGGTCCCAAGCCCCTGTGCCAGTTGCTGGGGGCCCACGAGACTCACTCCACCTTGCTGAGCCGATTCTGGACCCCGATCCCAAGGGACTGCAAATCCGTGTTCTCGTGCCTTCAATCTGGGCCTGCCAGGGTTGAGACACCGCACAGACCCTCTGAGTTGGCTTTGGGAAGATAGATGGAAGCCATTCCCTCTTGCTTCTCCGGTGCAGGCTGCAACTCGTCGGTCAATTGATACCAGGTTTTTACAGCGCATGAATCTCGACCCGAGATCTACAACAGGCCAGCTGGGAGAATTTCATTTGATTGTGAGGAATGTGATTATTTGGCCTTTGGCTCCTGGCCTGTAAGCCACTCACAAGTCCTTTGAACCATCTGGGGTTTCAGTCTCAGTGTTTCCAAAAGCTGGGAGGGCACTTAGACACGTCCACCGAAACCTTTATTTGATATATGAAATGGAGATCCCGAGGGCAGGAACAGCCACCGAGGCCCTGGCTAGAAGTGGTCAAGCTTGTCCCCATGGGCTCCGAGGGCTCCCAGGGACCTCAACGCTTCAGCCTTCTAGGCTGCACTGCAGGGTACACCCAGTGGTCACCGCCCTGGTCACTGACACCGCCTTGGCCTGTTCCTTGCCCTGTGGCATCACCAGTGGGGCCCTCCTCCCCTTGCCCAGAAAATTCCTGAAAGAAGATAGCCTGCCCGGTGAGGCCTGGTGGCTGGACAAGGCCTTCATGTTAGCCAGGCTCCCACAGCAGTAGCAGCCACAGGGTTGGGGTGGGGGGAACTGTCCAGGTGCAGGAGTCCAGGCTCAGATAACAAAGGTGGGGAGTCCAAGGCCGGAGTGGAGGCAGAGGCCTTGGCTGTGCCCCAGTGCCAGGAGATAAGGTTTGTGAGGAGCTGGGCTGTGCCTGGCACAGGGTGGGAAGCTGTGGGTGTAGCTGCTATTCTCAGTCCAGGGCACTCCCCTGGGGCTTTCACAGTGAAGACTGGAGCCAGGCACTGAATGGGGGTGGGGGGCAGCCTGAGGAATCTGGGGTGGAGGCTCAGCGAGTAGGTGTTTGGCCACAGGCCAGATGGTCAAGCTAGGGATCCCTGCACCTGGAGTACAGAGTCCTGCCAGCAACTCAGGTGGAGCCAGCGGGGTGCTCCTCATACTTCTTGCAGCCCTGCTGGGAGGTCCCCCTGGGATGGCTGCCACCTGCCTCAGGGGCAGAGGAATGCAGGGGAACTGGGTGGGGTGTGCCCTGAGGAGGGAGGCTGTGATCTTTGTGTGTATTTGTGCAGCAAACACTCCCCCAGATCCCCTGGCACCACCTGGGAGTTGCAGATGGGGGCTGCACGGCCTGGGGGTGGTGTAGCCCTTCCCTGAGGCTCAGTCACTCCCTCAAAGATCCTCTGGGCTTTCCTCTGTGTCCTCCAGGTGCTACCTGGGCCCTGTATGGAGGGCTGCATGCCCCTACACAGCCATGGAAAGTGGCTAGACAGATGGACCCTCAGCCCCCAGCCCTCCTCTGGCCCACAGCGGAGGAAGGGTGTCCTGAGGTTCCAGCGTGTCAGGGAAAGGAGGAGATTGAATGAGCCACTGCCCCTGGCCTTCTTGATGGCCACCAAGCATCTCCAGTGTCAAACCTGGGTGAAGCTGGGGCCTCACTGGGGTACTGCTCAGGGCTGTGGTCAAGGTCAGACACAGGACAATGGGGGAAGGGTGAGAAACCTGAGTGTGGCCCTCTCTGGATGGGGGGGTGAAGCCTAGGGCTCAACTACCTGCCACCTCCCTTGGGGCTCTTGCCAGCAGGAGCTGGGAGGTGGGACAGGGTGACAGGACCTGATAGTGAGTGACTGGGGAGCCCACATTGGGTGCAGAGGCAGACACTCCCCCTTTTTGTGAAGCCCCAGCCATTCAATGGGGCAGCACCCCTCTCCTGACAGATTTGGAGTGGAGCTCGTGGGAGGCAGCACAGCACCTTTGGCATGGGCAGCTCCACCCAATCGCTTACTATAGAAGAAGGCCCACTCCTGGTACTACAAGTGGATCTGTGCCCCAAGAGGGGCCACTATGGATGGTCAGAGGAATTCTCAGCATCTGGTACTGCCCGAACCAGGTGTCACCTGGCAACTGGCCCGTCACAGGTGAGGGACTGAGCGTGGAGGGGTGGTGGGCACCACTCATGCTGAGCACAGTGGGGGTCCTGGGACAGCCCTGGGCCTGCAGCCTGCCCTCACAGAGGTCTCATGGTGGCCTGGGAGCTCCCAGCATCCCAGGGGATGGGCATCTGTATCTGGACCACTTGCCACAGGATTAACTGATGCGAAAACACAGCCATTCAACATCATTAGTCATTGGGGAAATTGAAATGAAAACCACGAGGTGCTGTCCCTACACCAGATGTGCCCCTCACAGCTCTGATCACAGAGCTGGGTGGTGGTGGAGGAGTCAAAGTCCTGGATTCACTTTTGTGTTCAACTTCTTGCTAGGTGGCTGTTTCTCTGCTCAGGAGGTGTCTGTGTCTGCCCAGGTGAGACAGGAGTCACCTTGTGTATTAGTCCATTCTCATGCTGTTAATAGAGACATACTGCTATGAAGAAATACCTGAGACTGGGTAATTTATAAAGGAAAAGAGGTTTAATGGACTCACTGTTCCACATGGCTGGTGAGGCCTCACAATCATGGTGAAAGGCGAAGGAGGAGCAAAGGCATGTTTTACATGGCAGCATGCAAGAGACCGTGTGCAGGGGAATTGCCCTTTATAAAACCATCAGATCTCATGAGACTTGTTCACTATCATAAGAACAGCACAGGAAAAACCTGCCCCCATGATTTAATTACCTCCCACCGGGTCTCTCCCATGACACATGGGATTATGAGAACTACAATTCAAGATGAGATTTGGGTGGGGACACAGCCAAACCATACCACCATGGTTTTCCTGGTGAGAATTCAGAAGTAAGAAATCCCAAGATAAATTCCATGTTACATAGGATGTGTAATCCCATGTTATGTAGGACATATAATTATTAATCACACATAGTCAAATCATGTACTGCAGGAAAAACAACTTGACCTGAGCTATGTGTGTCAAGATGGGCACATCTCAAAATACAATGTCAAGAGAACAAGTGACAAGATGAACATATATGACACCATTTGTATATGTTTTAAAAACACAAAATAGTACTGTATGGGATTATGGATATCAACTTAGGTTGTAAAACAAAAAAACAGGAACAAGAAACATGTATACTGACTTCTCAGTTAATAGGGTATCTAAGAAAAATTTTTTTAAAAAAAGAAAACAGAAAGATAAATGCTAACTTTAGAACTTGCTTAGCTCTGGGGAGGACATTAGCAAAACAAACAAAAACAAAAAAAAAACAAAAAGCAAACATTATGGCAAAATGTTAACACTTGTTAAGTCTGAGATGTCTGAGTTAAATTATGGGGGTGTATTGTATATTGTTTTCTGTAATTTTGCTTGAAGTATTTCATATCTTAAAAACAGGCCAAAATGAACCTTAAGAACATTATGCCAAGTGTATAATCCCAGCTACTTGGGAGGCTGAGGCAGGAGAATTGATTGAACCTGGGAGGCGGAAGTTGCAGTGAGCCAAGATCACGCCATTGCACTCCAGCCTGGGCAGCAAGAGTGAAACTCCGTCTCAAAAAACAAAGCAAACGAAACAAAACATAAAAAGGCTGGGCATGGTGGCTCACGCCTGTAATCCCAGAACTTTGGGAGGCCGAGGTGGGTGGATCACCTGGGGTCAGGAGTTTGAGACCAGCATGGGCAACATGGTGAAACCCCATCTCTACTAAAAATACAAAAATTAGGCAGGGCGTGGTGGCTCATGCCTGTAAGCTTAGCACTTTGGGAGGCCAAGGTGGGTGGATCACAAGGTCAGGAGATCAAGACCATCCTGGCTAACATGATGAAACCGTGTCTCTACTAAAAAATACCAAAAAAAGTTAGCCGGGTGTTGTGGTGGGCACCTGTAGTCCCAGCTACTCGGGAGGCTGAGGCAGGAGAATGGTGTGAACCTGGAATGCAGAGCTTGCAGTGAGCCAAGATTGGGTGACACAGCAAGACTCCATCTAAAAAAAAAAAAATTAGCTGGGCATGGTGGTGCATGCCTGTAGTCCCAGCTACTCCGGAGGCCGAGGCAGAAGAATTGCTTGAACCTGGGGGGCAGAGATTGCAGTGAGCTGAGATCATGCCATTGCACTCCAGCCTGGGCAAAAAGAGCAAAACTCTGTCTCAAAAAAACAAAAAAAATTATGCCAAGTGAAATAAGCCAGACGCAAAAGAACAAATACTATATGAGTCCACTAATATGAGGTCCTAGAGTAGTAAAATTCATAAAGACAGAAAGTACCATGATGGTTGCCAGGGGTGGGGGGAATGGGGAGTCGACGTTTAATGCCACAGAGTTTCAGATGGGTGAGATGAAAAAGCTCTGGAGATGAATGGTCATGACGGTTGAACAATAAGGTGAATGTACTTAATGCCTCTGAATTGGACACTTGCAAATGGTTAAAGTGGAAAGTTATATGTTATGGATATTTTACCACAACAAAAATAAATAAAAACAAACCAAAATAGGCAAATCTCTAGAGACAGAAAGTAGATCTGTGGCTGCCTAGGGCTGGGGAGGATGCCAGGAAAATGGCCAAGGGATGTAGGGTTTCTTTCTGGGTTAATGAAATGTTCTAAAATTGATCGTGGTGATGGATGCACAGCTCTGTGAATACACTAAAAGCCACTGGATGGAACGCACTCAATAGGTGCAGAGTGCGGTATATAACTTAGATCTCAATAAAGCCCAAAGGGAGCGGGGATCCTTTCTGTGTCGGCTACTCTAATGGAAGCCTGTGATCTGTCTGGTCTGAACTGGGCTCTGTCATGAGCATCACAGAGTTATTCGGAGCCCCAAAGCCTTCCCTGACCTCTGCCATCCCATAATGTAGGGTGGGAACTCTGCCAGCCGGGCTCCCAGGGCTGGAGCCATGCTACATCCACGGGGCTCTGGCAGGGAAGCAGAGTCATAGCCTCTGCCGAATGAGGTTAATGAGAATCTGCTCCAGGCTCCAGGGGTTTTGAGGCTTAATTAATACTTGCAAGGCCCTTGGTGATTGTGAAATCAAAGGTTCTGTAAATGTGTACAACGCTGGCCTTATTAACACCAGTGCATTACGCAGGAGAAAGAAGCTAGCCTTCTTATCACTCACTTAGCTCCCTGGAGGGGCTGGTCCCACGGAGTCCAGGCCAGACTGCCACTGGCTCTTGTGGCCCTTGTCTTGCTTTCCAGGCCACTCCTAGGGTCGGGAGCTCCAGGGCAGCCACCCTGAGTGGCAGGGGTGGCCGGACTCTTAGTGGACAGCGAGTAGAAGACCTCCACTTTGGGGATCTGGAGAGGCAATAGGGCAGACCCCCTGCAGCAGTCTTGGTGATTGTCCCTCCAGACCTAAAGAAGGACTCCCAGTGAGGGTGCCTGTCACCTTCCGAGATGGCCGGTCCTTCCTGTGTTAGATGTGCCTCCTTGGACTAAGCACCACCAGGCTCTCTGGAGCCCTGCAGGGAGGACTGGCACTGCCCCTTAGCCCACGGCAGCCTGGGGCAGGGAGCCATTCCATCTTGCCTTAGCTCCAGTCTTTCCTGCCTGCTGCCTCCTTTCTGCTCTGGTCAAGAACCACCCCTCTCCAGCACCCCCTACAGAAGTATCCTGCTCTCCCCGGGCCACAGGGCACAGCCCCTCTCCTTTGTTCTGACACCCCTCCCAGAGATGGAGCCTCAGACTCCATCTCAGACCCTGGAAAGGGGTCCCGATCCAGACCCCAAGAGACGGTTCTTGGATCTCGCACAAGAAAGAATTCAGGGCGAGTCCATACAGTAAAGTGAAAGCAAGTTTTTAAGAAAGCAAGTAATGGCCATGTGTGGTGGCTCATGCCTGTAATCCCAACATTTTGGGAAGCCGAGGCGGGTGGAACACTTGAGGTCAGGAGTTCGAGACCAGCCTGGCCAATATGGAGAAATTTGTCTTTACCAAAAATACAAAAATTAGCCAGACGTGGTGGCACATGCCTGTAATCCCAGCTCCTCAGGGACTGAGACACCAGAATCACTTGAACCCAGGAGACAGAGGTTGCAGTGAGCCGAGATGGCACCACTGCACTTCATCCAAAAAAAAAAAGAAAAGAAAGTCAAGTAATAAAAGGATGGCTACTCCATAGACAGAGCAGCCCTGAGGGCTACTGGTTGCCCATTTATATGGTTATTTCTTGATGATATGCTAAACAAGGGGTGGATTATTCATGTCTCCCCTTTTTAGACCATATAGGGTAACTTCCTGACATTGCCGTGGCAGTTGTAAATTGTCATAGAGCTGGTGGGAGTGTAGCAGCAAAGACGACCAGAGGTCACTCTCGTCGCCATCTTGGTTTTGGTGGGTTTTGGCCGACTTCTTTACTGCAACCTGTTTTAGCAAGGTCTTTATGGCCTGTATCTTGTGCTGCATCCTGTGACTTAGAATGCCTTAACCATCTGGGAATGCAGCCCACTAGGCCTCAGGCTTATTTTACCCAGCCCCTACTCAAGATGGAGTTGCTCTGGTTCAAATGCCTCTGACAAGACCACATCATCCTGTAAGCCACCCACCCAGGAGCATCTCATGTCATCCTCAGGGGCCCCTGTTGATGGCAAGAGTGTCTGGATTCCATGTGGAACCCTCCCCACTCTATCAGAGCCTCGCTGCCCTCGGATACTGGCCACAAACCCATTTGTAACCACTGGGGTGGTTCTCTGGCCAGGGGAGTAGAAGCTAGAAGGCGACATGGGCCAGAAGCCAGCATCTGTGGCCCTGGGTGCCCTCAGCTCTAGGGCTGATAACCCTGGGTTATCCTTCAATTTAGGAACCCTCGAGGCCCATGAACTTGAGGATCTGCAGCCCAAAGGATGTGTGGCTCTGGGTGTCCTCAACTCAGGAGACCCATAGTCCACAACCCTTGCTGCTCCTGGAGCCTGTGCCCCCCGGCCAGCTTCTGGTATGTTGGCTTTTCTAACCAACCCCCTTCGATGGGTACCAGTTGTGTGCACTGCCGCTAAGACATGGTGCAGCCTCCCCCATGTCGGATCCTGTTTCTGGGGACTAGTCCCAGCTGTCCCCGTTTCCCCTAGGTATGCTGCATCTTAATGGATGTAACTCGTCACTTCTGCCAGGAGGCTCTGAAGATCCTGAACATCGTCCTCCAAGTCAGGCGTCCCTCCCTCTTCCCCTACTGGCTTCCTCTCTTCCTCAAACATAGCCAGCCATTATTTATTTCTTCCCATATCTGGGGCCTGTCAAACCAGATGGGGCTGAGCCCAGAGCCTGCTGGCTCCCTGCCAGAGACTTCCCTCCATAGGTCTCTTCCCCAGCCCTCTGGGGTAAGCAGTGTAGTGTTGTGGTTACATCAACAGGCACAAGAGACAGGTTCTAGGTTCAATCTCTCTCTGCCTCTTACCTGCTGTGTGACCCTGGGCAAGTTGCTTACCCTCTGTGTGTGCCATCTGTACAATAAGGACAATCCTAATACTACTGTACATTGTTATTGAGAGGATTTAATGGGACCATGATGGAAAATGCTTAGCGTTGGGCTGGCGTACAGTAAGTAGCCAAGGAAGGTCAGCTGACGATGGTGCTGAACCGCCTGCCTCTGGATCTCCCAGAACATCCATCATCCATGTCTAAGAATCTGTCCTAAGAGGGCAGCCAGGCATTTTGCCAAAGCCCAGGTGATCCCTGTCCACCACCTGACCCCAGTCCTGCCCCCAGCCCCCTGCCCCAACAGAGGAAATGTTGTCCATAATAGAAGGATGCTGAAACTCTCTCCCCAAAACTTTATGTGATGTGCCTGGCAAGTGCCCCCGCCCAGCCCTGCTAACAACCTCACCCAAACCCCACACCCCACCCAACTGCCTCCCAGGGCCCAAGGGAGGGCTGTGAGGCTGCTTAATGAGAGGGTGCAGGCCCTGCCTGAGCGGACCATCCCAGGGGCAGCTTGGAGAAGGCCAGCATTCTTCTATGTATAGTTCAACTTCTCTGCCATTGTGGTCCGTCTCTAATTCAGGAAGCCTCTTATTATGTTTTCTTTATGTTCTCTTCATGTTGATCAGTGGGAAAACAAATGAAAGGGAAAATCGTGGGTGTTGTGGTTAGGAAGAACTACTGAGGGGAATAGCGGGCTTTGTGTTCTCTGCCTCGATGGCATGTCTAGGGTGTCCCAGGGCATCAGAAACAGAAACAGTTTTTCCTGGGCATGTTATGAGGATCTCATGGGGCAGGGCACCCGCTGCTACAGGAACAGACTGAAGCCTGAATCCTGGCTTGGTCATTGGCTCTCTGGGTGCCCTTGAGCTGGTCCTACCTCTCCAGACCTCACCAGCCTTGTCTTTAAAGTGAGAATAATGAGGCTGGATGGGGTCACTCATGCCTGTAATCCCAGGACTTTGGGAAACCGAGGTGTGTGGATCACTGGAGCCCAGGAGTTTGAGGCCAGCCTGGGTAACATGGCAAAATCCCATCTCTACCAAAACAAAAAACAAAAAAACAATAACAAGGCCCGGCACGGCAGCTCACGCTTATAATCCCAGCACTTTGGGAGGCCGAGGCGGGTGGATCACGAGGTCAGGAATTCGAGGCCAGCTTGACCAACGTGGTGAAACCTCGTCTCAACTAGAAATACAAAAATTAGCCGGGCGTGGTGGTGCGCGCCTGTAATCCCAGCTACTCAGGAGGCTGAGGCAGGAGAATTGCTTGGAGGCAGGAGAATTGCTTGATCCCAGGAGGCAGAGGTTGCAGTGAGCCGAGATCACACAATTGCACTCCAGCGTGGGCGACAGAGCAAGACTCCAACTCAGAAAAAGAAAACAAAAAATTAGCCAGGTGTAGTGGTGCACGCTTGCAGTCCCAGCTACTCAGGAGGTTGAGGTTGAGGTGGGAGGATCGCTTGAACCCAGAAGTTGGAGGCTGCAGTGAGCTATGGTCACGCCACTGCACTCCAGCATGAATGATAGAGCAAGACTCATCTCAGAATGAATAAAGAACAAAATAAAATGAGAAAAATGGGCTGGCTGAGCCTCCTGGTGGGCTGGGATGCAGAGTCCCCATGGCAATGACAAACAACAGTTGAGCAGCAGGAGTGGGAGAGGCTGAGGCCCAGTCTGGTCTGTCCTTTGCGCCCAAGACCCCATCCTCATGCCTCTTGGGGTCCAGGGAACAGCTGCCCCTCCCTCTATTTCTGTTCAGCAGTGACCACTGGTCTGGGAGGCAGGAGAGCCCGGAATAACCAGGCCAAGATGAGAAAAACAATGGTATCTGAAATGGGGGCTACCATTAGAATCTATTTAGAATCACGTCCTGCATGGGGGCACATCCTGCTGCAACTCATCCTCCATGTGACAGCTGGAGTGCTGTCCAGCTCTTCAGGGATGAACTAGAGTTGGAGAGAGGGAGAAGACAAGCAAGAGCCTGAGAAGGGCTTTCTTGACACTGGAGCTGGGATCTGACATTCTGGCCTTCTCCACAGCAGATGTGCAACTTCTGAGCCAGGCACAGTGGCTCATGCCTGTAATCTCAGCACTTTGGGAAGCTAAGGTGGGCAGATCACCTGAGGTCTAGAGTTTGAGAACAGCCTGGCCAACATGGTGAAACCCTGTCTCTACTAAAAAAATTACAAAAACTAGCCAGGTGTGGTGGCATGCACCTGTAATCCCAGCTACTCGGGAGGCTGGGTGGCTGTGGTCTCTTTAGCCTTGTCTCGCCAGGTTCATCCTGGAGATGGCCACAAAGGTAAGGAGTGAGGAGGCCTCCTTCTTTCTCTCTCCTCTCACTTTCCATTCTTACTGTAGGAATGATGATCTCTGTCATCATGCTGATGGCTGTAGCATCTCCAGAGGGACTCCACAGACAGGGTAAACACGCTTGCTGTCCCTTGGTGCCTGAAAGAAGGAGCAAGAGTAGTCAACCAGGCCATGGAGACCAACATGGTTGAAGGAGCAAGCAGCTGAGTGCTGGATAGAGGAGATCTGTTGGCCGATTGACAGAGTTCAAATCCCAGGGCCAGCTCTTACCAGCTGGGTGACCTCAGCAAGCCCATTAGCATCTTGAAGGCTCAGTTCATCCTGCAAAATGGGGATGATAATAGTATTTATCCCCTGGGGCTATTGTGAGAAATGAAGATGCTCTTTCACATGCAGCACTTAGCATAGTGCTTCAAACTGTAGGCACCCAGTGGATATCGGGTATATGGCCTATATCAGGCAGGCAGGCATGGGAGCAAGTGGCCTCGCTGGGCTGGTAAAGCTCAAGCTGTTTCCTCTCTCCCTAAGTTGGGGTCCTCAAGGGGTCACTTTCCCAGAGCTTTGTGTAGGTCAAACTTGAGTCCTGGCAGCCAAGTGGGGTCCCTCCCTTCACAAACACTTCCAGGGAAAATGATTTCACAACTCCTCAGGGTCCGTTCTAGTCCCACTTCTGTTGGTCCAGTATTCCACATTTGATTTGGGTGTCCGTTCTTCTCCCATGCAGCTCAGAGACTTCTCACCCTCTCCCAGCTTCAGGGACAGGCCTTGATAGACTGACATTCATCAGCATGTCCCGGCCACCTGGCCACAGTGGTTGGCTAAGGGATGGGCACCAGACCCAATTGGGACCAATAAGACCCACAGGACTTTTGATGGGCACCTGGGAAGATGCTTTCTTATTTATTTATTTAGAGACAGAGTCTCACTCTGTTGCCCAGGCTGGAGTGCAGTGGCACGATCTTGGCTCACTGCAACCTCTGCCTCCCAGGTTCAAGCAATTGTCCTGCCTCACCCTCCCAAGCAGCTGGGATTATAGGTGCCTGCCACCAAGTCCAGCTAATTTGTGTATGTTTAGTAGAGATGGGGTTTTGCCATGTTGGTCAGGCTGGTCTCAAACTCCTGACCTTAAGTGATGCACTGGCCTCAGCCTCCCAAAATGCTGAGATTATAGGTGTAAGCCACCACACCCAGCAAGGGAAGATGCTTTCTTGATAATTTGTAGAAGGCACTTGGAGAAGGAACTGCTGGCTCTTCCAGGCAGTCAGAGTGTGAACCAGGGTTTGGCACATCTTTGACCCCTTTGCCATGTTGGGCATGGCTGGCCTGGAGATGAAGCCCATAGCCCAAGGCAGGCAGGTGGAAAGAATTCCAGAGCAGCAGCGACAGTGCCCTGCCTGAACCTCAGCTAGGGCTTCAAGACTGTTTGGTTCCATGGGACAGCCCATTCTCTTTAGCTTGTGCTAGTTTGGGTCTAGTGTTCTGAAAGCTACAACTGAGAAGATGCTAGCTGATCTCACTAAAGAGGAATTTCCTTTCAGGTCACAGAGTCAGGACTGAGGCAGCCTGGGCTTGGGAGAAGGAGGACCAGGCAGTTGGTTGGTGACACTCATTCAGGAACCAATAGCTTTGTGCCCCAGGGACTGTGGGAAGGAGGACCTCAATGCAGACAGGGGAGCCGCAGGTCTGGTGCAGGGAGGGATGATCATGCCCAGGGCCCTCACTCCCAGCCTCGGCTGGAGGCTCCCTTCATAGAATTCCACCTGCCTGGTAAATGCAGAATGCAGTCCACTTAAAGAAATCAGAGCAGCTGCCACGTCAAAGCCAAAAAGATGTGTGGAGGTGGGTGGAGAGGAGGCGGGTAATTATGCAGGAAAAATAGTTGTCTTGATATTCTTCTGGAAATATGCATGGAACAGAGGGAGCAGCAGGAGAGATGACAGGCAAGGAGAAAATGTATGAATAGCGGAATGCATGGTGGCTCTCCAAAGGCAGACAGAGGCAGTGCTGCTTTGACCACACACCCTTTTGTGGGGAGCATCTGGGACTCCATGAGACACTTCCGCAGGGACTCTTCAATGTAGGACTTTATTCATGGGTCCATTACAGAATTTGCTGGGAATGATCAAGCCTTTCTTCACCCTGTAATCCCAGCACTTTGGGAGGCTGAGGTGGGAGGATTGCTTGAGGCCAGGAGCTCAAGACCAGCCTAGGCAACAAAGTGAGATCTCATCTCTACAAAAAAAAAAAGAAAATTTTAATTAGTCAGAAAAAAAAAATGGGTAGGAGAGGGGTGAGGGATAAAAGACTACACATTGGGTACAGCGTAGACTGCTTGGGTGATGGGTGCATCAAAATCTCAGAAATCACCACTAAAGAACATATCCTTGTAACCAAACACTACCCGTTCCCCCAAAACCTACTGAAATTTTAAAAAATAATAACCAAGTGTGGTGGCATGCGTCTGTGGTCCCAGCTACTCGGGAGGCTGAGGTGGGAGGACTGCTTGAGCCCAGGAGTTTGAGGCTACCATGAGCAATGATGGTACCACTGCACTCCAACCTGTACCACAGAGCAGGACTCTTGAGAGAGAGAGAGAGAGCACGCTGGGATCTCCCCATGCCACTTCTATGCCCCCTTAGGAAACTGCCCACAGAACCCATGTACTCTACATGCCCAAGTGGCAGAGAGGCACCTCAAACTCTGAGAAGCAGCTCTGAGGTTGTGAACATTGAATGTAGATAATTATCCAGCTGTGAAGAAGCTGAACATTTCTTCAGGCTATTTCTGCCTAACTATAAATATTTGAGAATATTAAACTCCCAGGTTACACATTGAGGGTATTGTCTGAGTAGCAGTTGGCTGCAGAGCTGGAAACGCAAACATATTTTCATTCCTCCCTCCTGGTGTGCTCAGGATATTTTATGGGATTCAAAAGAAAAAGTTACAGTCGAGAAAAAAAGCACCGACAACCTGGAGGCAAAGTCAGTTGCTAATATTTCTAAATAGCTTTAAATCAAAGAAGAGGAATGTGACCACTTTAATTAATTGTGCTGGGTTTGTGATGCATTTTTCTCTATGGTTTAGGAAAGCAATTACCATGAAACAGCCTACTTGTGCCTTCGTGTGATAAAATGTTCCCTCTAATAGGGCCAATATGCCCAGCAGTAGGTCTTTACAAGCATTCAATGTTTCTGGAAGCATTTTCACATGTGGGGCTCCTTGGTGTGCAGTGAGAGCCCATGACTCACTCCTTAAGGACCTGTCGTGGTGCAGGGTTGTTGGTTTTGCTTTTTGTTTTTTGTTTTTGAGATGGAGTTTCGCTCTTGTCGACCACGCTAGAGTGCAATGGCACGATCTTGGCTCACTGCAACCTCCACCTCCCAGGTTCCAGGTTCAAGTGATTCTCCAGTCTCAGCCTCCCGTGTAGCTGAGATTACAGGCGCCCAAAACGCCTAGCTAATTTTTGCATTTTTAGTAGAGATGGGGTTTTGCCATGTTAGCCAGGCTGGTGTTGAACTCCTGACCTCAGGTGATCCACCCACCTCGGCCTCCCAAAGTGCTGGGATTACAGGCATGAGCCACTGTGCCATGGGGTTCTTAATAGGAGATGGGTCCTTCCAAGGAGAGGCTGGTGTCCGGGCTGTGAGTGGAGGCTCTGCTGCCCTGGTTCTGCCCGGAGGCCCAGTGATGGGCCCAGGGTCCTGTCCAGACTTCCACCCTCACGCTCTTGGTCACCCCATCTTGTCCTCCCACCCATTGAAGTCTCCTATCTTCTCACCCACTCCTCAAGTGCTGTCCTCCACGCCCTGGAAAGCAGGGGCCATCTGTTACAGACACATCCTCAGCCTTCCATCTCCTGCTTTGCAGGTGTCCCCTGCTGGCCACAGCTTCCCCACATCTCCTAGGAGTTGCTGTCCCTTCTCCAGACCCCCCAGTATCCCTAGAAACCATTGCTCCTGTGCCTTTGAACAATCCCACCCCCTTCACACCCCCCGTCCCCACTGCCCCAGTTTTTGAGGCTCCTGCTTGCTGTTGTCCCTTCCCAGCCCTACTCTGGGGCTTGGCTCACTTTTTCTCTCCCCACTTTTTCCCAGGCTGGAGTGCAATGGGCTATCTTGGCTCACTGCAACCTCTGCCTCCCAGGCTTGAACCATCCTCCTGCCTCAGCTTCTCAAATAGCTGGGACCACAGGTGCACACCACTACGCCCGGCTCATTTTTACATTTTTTGTAGAGACAGAGTCTTACTATGTTGCCCAGGCTGGTTTTGAACTCCTGGGCTCAAGCCATCTGCCAGCCTTGGCCTCCCAAAGGGTTGGGATTACAGGCTGGAGCCACCAAGCCCAGTCTGGTTTTTTCTTCTTCTTCTTCTTCTTTTTTTTAGAGACAGAGTCTCACTCTGACTCAGGCTGGAGTACAGTGGCATGATCATGGCTCACTGCAGCCTTGAACTCCTGGCCTCCTACCTTGGCTCCCCAAAGCACTGGGATTACAGGCAGGCACCCAGCCCCTTTCTCAACTCAAGGACCTCCCTTCATCTTGGGTAACTGTGATAGGTAAGAACGACCTATGTCACAGTTCAGGTCACAAACTTCCTTGGTCCCTGTCCAGGTGCTGCCAGGTCCAGCCTGTACAGTCTTGGCCTTTAGAGTGACACCTCTGCCATACCTAGCACCCTGTGTCTCCCTCACCCTTGGCCACCACAGAGGCCACTGGTCCGCAGCCCCAAAGATTTCTTTGTCCCTTCATTTCCGGCTGGATTCTGTGGCCATCCCATTGCCTCCCTCTCGGGCCCCTGAATCCCATGGTCTCCATCCGTCGCCCATGATGCTGCCGTCTAAGGCCTCTGCCTAATGGGGAGCTGTTGCCTGGTGACCCCACCAACCTATCCCAGTGGGAACCCCCGCCCCACAGCCTCTGGCTCCCCAACTCCCACCCCCAGCCTCCATCTCCAGTTCCTAGGTCACAGTGAGACGCCAGTGTAGGCCAGTAAATGTGCAAAACCAGAACTTCATTTCCCACCCCAAACGCCGTTCCTCTCCCCCAGATGCTGGCAGCTGGCAGGGGGCGTCCTCCGAGATCCTCCGGAGAACAGCCCGGCTTGGCTCTGCAAGTTTGCGGTGGGCGGTGAAAGTATCCGCTGACAAACCATCCAACGTCGGTTTGGAAGCCCAAGGTCCCATAAAAAGTGGGACGAAAAAAGACCCGTTGCGAGGGCTGCGCTACGCGTCCAGCCGCCCGCGCTCAAGCTCACTGTCCTTGGGTAAGGGAGAGGGAGGAGGCCCGGGGACTAAGAGGACGCACTCGGATCTGGAGTTCTCCGGCCCGGACACCCACGGGCCACCGCGTCGAGGCAGCGCGAGCCCCGGGCGCCCCCTGGAGGTTGTACGGGCCTCAGCCGAGCAGCGCGGACGGAGGAGGGCGCTGGCGTTAAGAACTACTTGTCAACTAGAAAAACACCCCCCATAAAAAAAACAGTCAAAGGGCCGGGACAGAAGCATTTGAAATGAAACACAAAGGTCGGGCGCGGTGGCTCACGCCTGTAATCCCAGCACTATGGGAAGCTGAGGTGGGCGGATCACAAGGTCAGGAGTTTGAGACCAGCCTGGCCAACATGGTGAAACCCCGTCTCTACTAAAAATACAAAAATTAGCCGGATGTGGTGGCGGGCGCCTGTAATCCCAGCTACTCAGGAGGCAGAGGCAGGAGAATCGCTTGAACCCAGGAGGCGGAGGTTGAGGTTGCAGTGAGCTAAGATCACGCCATTGCACTCCAGCCTGGGCAACAATAGCAAAACTCTGTCTCAAAAAAAAAAAAAAGAAAGAAAAGAAAAGGAAAGGAAAAGAAACACAAATGTCCAATAAAACGTCAAGCTGATATTGACATGGACAGGATCTGTTGCAAGCCCTGGCACAGGACAGACAGCTCCTTTAATCTCATAAACAATGACACTAGGGAGGGGCAGATTGTTCCCATTCTACAGATGAGTAAACTGAGGCACAGAGAGGCTAAGTGACTAGGTCACGGCCACGCAGTAAGTAGCGGGGCCAGAAACTTACCCAACAGCCTGGCACCAAGGCCTATGGCCTTATTCACTACATGAGACCAATTCTTAACATAATGAAAAATATACACTGGCTAAAAACCAAAGTATAAATGGAAACAAATTCATTCAATAAACTGAGAGAATCCCAGATGAGGGATCCTGCACCTATCAATGGGCCAAGCCGGAGTCTGGGTGTGTTTCCATTTGTGCTCCCTTCCAAGGTCCAAGGTCATGCTGTCTTACCAGACCTTGGAGGTACTTGGAGTTCGAAGCAAGCTTCCCTTCTGTGAGCCCCCTTGTCTGTTGGCCTGGGGTAGGAGGGCCAGGCTGTGGCATCCTTTCCTCCAGAGACAGAAGCCTAGAGGCGAGGTTAGTGGGAGGTGGCCGCAGGGAGGTGAGCCCCATTCTTCCCCAGTGCCTGCCATCCTCTTCCTTGCTTTGGCCAAATGGCCATTTCCTGCCCCATGGTCTGGCCTCATGATATCCCTTGTAGATTACACAACTCACTCTCCAAGAGCCGCTGTGTTTTATATGGTGGTGAACTGCTCTGTAGTTCCTGCTGAAAATCTTCTGTTGATTCCTGGGGTCAGCTGGGCTCCTCTGAGTCCTGCTTAGGCCACCTTAAGAAGGGTTGCAGGCTGGGAGCAGTGGCTCACACCTGTAATCCCAGCACTTTGGGATTAGGCCGAAGTGGGAGGATCACTTGAGACCAGGAGTTCAAGATCAGCCTGGCCAACTTGGCAAAACCTCATCTCTACTACAAATACAGACATTAGCCAGGCCTGGTCATGCGCAGCTGAAGTCCCAGCTACTCACCTGGGAGGCAGGAGAATCGCTTGAGCGTGGGAGGCAGAGGTTGCAGTGAGCGGAGATGGTGCCACTGCACTCCAGCCTGGGTGACAGAGTGAAACCCTATTTCAGAAAAAAATAAAATAAATTTTAAAATAAGCAAATAAAAATCAGCTGAGCATGGTGGTATGTGCCTGTGGTCCCAGCTACTTGGGAGGCTGAGGTGGGAGGATCCTTTGAATGCAGGAAGTTGAGGCTGCAGCGAGCTTTGTTAGTGCCACTGCACTCCAGCCTGAGTAACAGAGCAAGACCCTGTCTCAAAAAAAAAATAAAGAAATAAAAACTTTTTTAAAAAGAAGGGCTGAGCTTGCTTTCAAGATGAGTGCAACAAACTGGTCCAGACAGAGCTGGATCAGAGTGAGGCCCACTCTAGGGGCCAGCTGGTTACTCTGGCGCTCTCCCAGAGTCACGTGGTCTCTCTCTGACCTCTCTCTCTCCCCCTTTCAATGCCTGCATAAGTCGCTAACCTCCTCATTGCTGGAGTTCCTCATTCATGTTCCTAAGCCAGTTCATCTGTTTTCCGCCAGGGCACATGATACATCTCTGGATTGGCCGCCTTGGGTCCTGGTTCCCTTGGGGTCTAATCAGCAAGGCCAAGAAGGGAGGGCACTGAGGTGGCCGGCAGGAGACTGTCCCTTCAGCGGGTACCGTGGGTGATGCACTGCACCATTAGATGGTCAGCTACAATCCTAGACTCTTCTTCCTGTTTATTCATGCTTGAGTTTCATTTGTTGACCTTTGTTATGGTTGCCTAGAGGTCTTTTAAGGGTACTTAAAAATGTCTTAGGTACCCACCCTGGTTCACTGTAGAGGCTGCTACCCAGAAACTTGGCAAGAGAGAATCATTCACAGTTAAACAAACAGGAAGTCATTTCTTCCTCCTTCTTTAGTCTCACCTTTCATTTAGAAAAAAGTAGGGAGACCATATTTAATAACCACCATCCATTAGATTAGATCAACGGGCTCCAAATAGTGCATTTCTTCTAGAAACAGTATCTCCTGGTCTCACAGGAGAGCATGTGGTCAGGAGGAAATTGAATAAAGCCTTTTAATCAGCCACAGTAGTATTTGAATCATTTAATTTAGAATCTGACAACCACAAATTATTTTTCTGGCCAATTTTAGCCAACCAGGAGAGCTAAGCCAGTCCAACTCATGCTTAATAAATCACCCTCTTGCCTTATGGTGGCTAGTTTGGGGAAGAGGTTTTACTGAGGCTTTTCAGAAATAATCAACAACAGGCCGGGCGTCTGTAATCCCAGTACTTTGGGAGGCTGAGGCGGGTGGATCACCTGAGGTCAGGAGTTCGAGACAAGCCTGGCCCTCAAGGTGGAACCATGTCTCTACTAAAAGCACAAAAATTAGTCAGGCATGGTGGTGCACACCTGTAATCTCAGCTACGAGGGAGGCTGAGGCTGGAGAATCTCTTGAACCCAGGAGGCAGAGCTTGCGGTGAGCTGAGATTGTACCATTGCACTTCAGCCTGGGCGACAGAGCAAGAATCTGTCTCACAGAAAACAAACAAACAAACAAACAAAGTAATCAAAAACAATCTCCCACTCCATGTGTGTCTGACATGAATTCTTTGACACATTTCTTTCCCATCTCTCTGTGGCTACAGAGTGAACCCTTGGGGTGGAGAGAGTCAGGACATGTGGCAAGGAGCTGTCATCTCTGCCGCTTGTGCTTTTTATTCCTGGCTCCAAGTTCTCATGGACACGAAAACAAGTCAAATCAAATTAGACACCAGACATACACTGTCTCATGGCAGCTCACCCATTGCCGCCTCAGACTTCTGAACACCTGCTGAAACTCTTTCACTGGAAAAAACGAAAGAGGAGCTTCAAAAAATAACACCCATTGGACACCCCATATGTGGCCTCTATTGGAGTCACATTAACTCACCTGTGAAGTCTTGTTAAAGGGCAAAATGCAAGACTCTTCCTTCAGAAATAGTCCAATGTCAGCTGGGCGCGGTGGCTCATGCCTGTAATCCTAGCACTTTGGGAGGCTGAGGCAGGCAGATCAGTTGAGGTCAGGAGTTCGAGACCAGCCTAGCCAACATGGCGAAACCCCATCTCTACTAAAAATACAAAAGTTAGCCAGGCATGATGGCACATGTCCATAATCCCAGCTACTTGGGAGGCTGAGGCAGGAGAATCGATCGAACCCGGGAGGCGGAGTTTGCAGTGAGCCGAGATTGCGCCACTGCACTCCAGTCTGGGTGACAAAGCAAGACTGTGTCTCAAAAAAAAAAAAAAAAGGAAAAGAAAAAAGAAATAGGCCAATGTCAGCTGCATCTAAGCCGCTGGCAGACGTTTCTTCTGACCTCCAGGCACTTGTGGCTGGGCTCAGAAAAACCCGTGAGACTTCAGTCCATCCCTACTGCAAATGACAGCCATGTGTCTGCACTAGGTGGGTGCTCATAGGCCAGCCTGCCCATTTTCATCCATCTATTTCAAGGGAACAAAATGGCAGAAAGGAGGCTGGGGATACAAGCCAGGACCTGTGGTCTTTTTGGGGGCCCATTGCATTCTTGAAGGTACAGTACCCATAAGTAAGTGGCATTAAGAAAGGAAGAATCCAGTTCATACAAGAAATCTTAAATTTTTCAAGAAATCTAGGTTTTTAGAATTTCTATCTTGGTTAGGGATGTGTTGATGTGAAACCAGAACCACCCACAGCCAAGTTTACAAAGGGAATGGTGTCCCTGCAGAGACCCAGGGGAATCTCTGGGAGGGAGCCTGAGGGTAAGAGCCTTGCCAGGCCTCCTGGGAACTGTCCAGTTGCAGGTAGCATCCCCCTGGCACCGGGCCTGGAAGGGCTCACCTGTCTCTTGGCCCTGGGCACCCTCTTCCCTGCAGACAGACTCTTGGTTCTTGCTCCCTGCAAAACTCGAGCTCACTGAAACAAGGCTCTGAGTTTATCAGTTCTGGTCATGACACTTGACCCAGTGTTCGAGGGGGTCTTCAAGAGACAGAGTAGCTGGGTGTGGTGCATGCCTGTAGTCCCAGCTAACCTAGGAGGCCAAGGCAGGAGAATAACTTGAGCCCAAGAGTTCAAGGCCAGCCTGGGCAACATAGTGAGAAATCTTCTCAAAAAGAGAGTGAAGGCTGGGCGTGGTGGCAGACACACACCTGTAATCCCAGCACTTTGGGAGACCAAGGTGAGTAGATCATCTGAGGTCAGGAGTTTGAGACCAGCCTGGCCAACGTGGTGAAACCCTGTCTCTACTAAAAATACAAAGATTAGCCTGGCATGGTGGCATGTGACTATACTCCCAGCTACTCAGGAGGCTTAGGCAGGAAAATCGCTTGAACCCGAGATGCGGAAGTTGCAGTGAGCTGAGATCGCGCCACTGCAACTCCAGCCTCTGGGTAACAGAGCGAGACCCCCTCTCAAAAAACAAAACAAAACAAACAAACAACAACAAAAACAAAACAAAACCAAACAAAAAAACCACACACACGCCCAGAGAGAGAAAGACAGAGAGCCTCACGCACGCTTGTAGAAGTCCTGGTTGCCACAGTGCCACAGTCCTAGAGACATCTATCAAAAGGCCCCACCCAGAGCCTCCTCAGAGGGCATCTAAGCAACTGCCTATACTTAAGAATAGAGGTGTGACTGAGATCTGAAGGAGGGCTGCTGTCTTTGTTTTGGTTGCTATAACAAAATAACCATAAACTGGGCAGCTTATATGCAACAAAAATTGACTTCTCACAGTTCTGGAGGCTGAGAAATCCACAATCATGTTATCAGCAGAGTCGGTGTCTAGTGAGGGTCTGCTTTCCAGTTCATAGATGGCGCCTTCTCCTTGTGTCCTCATGTGGCGGAAGGGGTGAGCTAGCTCTCTGGAACCTTTCTTGTAAGGGCGCTAATCCCCCGCATGAGTGCGCTCCAACTCTATGACCTAATCACCTCCCAAAGACGCCCACCTCCTAATACAATCACATTGGTGAATTGTGGAGGGACATAAATATTCAGCCCATGGCAGCTGCTGACGCCCGCTCCTAAAGCCCCTTGACACCACCTGTTGGCACCACCACTGCCTACACCCCCCAAATGCCAGGCCTGACTTTTCCAATCAACCTTGACTCTTGTCACTTACTCCTTGGACCCCTTTCTTAATTTCTGGTCCTGAGACATAGAACACAAAGAACAAGAGCTCTTCTCTCTCAGGGTTGTTGTGAAAATTAAATGAAATAAGAGTTTAAGAGCATAAATTGGGAAATAATAAAGATAATAGATTGACCTAGATGCAATTGGAGATCATAGAAAATATAGATGAATGTAGACTGGAGATAGGATCTTGTTCTAGAAAGATGCATAGGTTTTGAATTGACACAAGAATAAAGTACATTTTAGGCCAGGCACAATGGCTCACACCTCTAATCCCTACACTTTGAGAGGTGGGGGTGGGAGGATCACATGAGACCAGTTGTTCAAGACCAGCCTGGGCAAATAGTGAGATCCCATCTCTACAAAAACACTTTTAAAAAATTAGCCAGGTGTGGTGTTGCACACTCATAGTCCCATCTACTCAAGAGGCTGAGGCAGGAGGATCACTTGAGCCCAGGAGTTTGAGGCTACAGTGAGCTATGATTGTACCACTGCACTCCTGCCTGGGTGACAGAGGGACACCCCTATCTCTTAAAAAAAAGAAAAAAGAAAACAAATTAGCTGGGCATGGTGGCACCAGACTGTAGTCTCAGCTTCTCGGGAGGCTGAGGTGGGAAGATCTCTTGAGCCTAGGAGGTTGAGGTTGCAGTGAGCTGTGATCGTGCCACTTCACTCAGCCTGGGCAACAGAATGAGGCCCTGTTTCAAAAAATAAATTAATTAAATAAAGTGCATTTATTTAAAGAAAGAAATTAAATGAGATAATACATGTATAGTCCTACAAACGTGACTCATAAAATATAACTATAAAACAATTTCTATTTGTCTCACTTTGTCCTTTAAACTGACCCTATGGAGTTTCTTTTCCCTTTGTCCCTCAATGAAATTTAGGCTAAGTCCCCTGACAACCCCTTCTTCACCCCTTAGCCCAGGAGTAACCTTCAGCTTCTTTCTGCCAATGTCTTTTTGTTCCTCCCGGGAGGCTTTTTTTTTTTTTTTTTTTTTTTTGAGACAGAGTCTTGCTCTATTGCCCAGGCTGGAGTGTAGCAGCACAATCTTGGCACACTGCAGCCTTGGCCTCTGGGTTCAAGTGATTCTCCTGCCTTGGCCTCCTAGGTAGCTGGGGTTTCAGGCGCCCGCCACAATGCCTGGCTAATTTTTGTATTTTTAGTAGAGACGGGGTTTCACTATGTTGGCCAGGCTGGTCTCGAGCACCTGACCTCATGTGATCCGCCCGCCTCAGCCTCCCAAAGTGCTGGGATTACAGGCGTGAGCCACCGCGCCCAGCCAAAATGTGCCTTTCTGATCTCTACCAACTACCTCCAGGGAGAATAATGTTCCCCTGGCTATACTGTGAGAATGGGTGTGCCAGAGAGGAGACGGGTACCCCAGCCAGCTCTGGGAATGTGGTGGGTCTGGCAGTGTCCCAAGCAGGCACTGAACAATTCCCACATTGGCTACTCTGCCAGATATTTTGTCCCTTTAAGGATTTACTCATTGATCCCACTGAGAGAAGAATTGTGAGGCCACTTGCTCAGTGTGACCAAAGGGGCTACAGAAGTGCCAGGTCAGGAGACAGAATGAAAACCACACCCCAGAAAACAGAAGAGGAGGAGGCTGGGGAGGAAGGCGGTGGGTGGGTTGGGGACAGGGAGGACCCTGAAGTCAGTTGCCTTGGGGAGAAACCCAGGGTCTGAAGGTAACACAGACACTCTGTCCCTGGGGGGAGGGGTCTGGATCCCATTCTCCAAGTGGCCTGGGAGGAGACAGATGGCCTGGGAAGGCGAGGCAGTGCCCTAGGAACAGCCACACCAGCAAGCTTATCTCAGATGATTAAATGGCAGCAGATAAATTTAACTAAACGTGAGTAATGGGGACAGAAAGGGGAAGTGAAGAGAAATAGAATATTTTAGCAACATAAGGAAATGAGAAGAAAATGACTTTGCAATGAAAAGTCAAACTTCTGTGCCTGGAGGAGATGTAATCTGGTCGTTGCAGGCCCAGGAGAGGGGGGAAGTCTGTAGTTATTTCAAGCAAATTTTAATTCACTTTAATTTAATAACATAGACCAAATACCTTTGAGACAGTGGCAGGGGCAGAACTGGAAATCAGAGAGTGCCAGCCCTGTGAACTGAGGTGTTTCTTATTTGTTTTTTGCAAGGAGAAGCTGTACTTACATTCATTCATTCATTAACCCATTCATTCAGGGCATGAATATTAAAGGCTGAGGATTAATAAAATATACAACTCAGCTTCCCCCTGGCTCATAGGAGATCCTGGCCAGCTAGGAAGACCGACAAATGAACAGAAAGTTGCAGTGTAGGGGCCAGGTGTGGTGGCTTATATTTGTAATCCCAACACTTTGGGAGGCCAGTGTGAGAGGATAACATGAGGCCAGTTAAAGACCAGCCTGGGCAACAAGCAAGATCCCATCTCTACAAAAAATACAAAAATTAACCGGGCATAGTGGGACACGCCTGTTGTCCTAGCTACATGGGAGGCTGAGGCAGGAGGATTGGTTGAGCCCAGGAATTCAAGGCTGCAGTGAGTTATGATTTCACCACTGCACCACAGCCTGAGCAACAGAGTGAGGCCCTGTCTCAAAAAAAAAAAAAAGTTGCAATGTAAGGCCACATCCTGGGCCTAATACCAGGTGTTCAGTAGAAGTTTGTGGAATAAATACAGGATTGAAAGGGTGGTTTTGGAAGGTGCCAGAAAGAGTGAATATCTAGCTGGGTCTTTTTCTTTTTGAGATGGAGCCTCGCTGTGTCGCTCAGGCTGGAGTGCTATGGCGCAATCTCGCTCACTGCAACCTTGACTCCTGGGTTCAAGCGATTCTCCAGCCTCTGCCTCCCAAAGTGCTGGGATTACAGGCATAAGCCACTGCGCCCAGCCTTCTTGCTGGGTCTTGAAGGATGAATAAACTCACCAGGAAGGCAAGTAAGTCCAGGGCACATCCAGGGACTGCCTGTGACAAGGGGAAAAGGATCACGTGTAACAAGGGGATGCTGGTTACATTTGTTGGGCTGGGGAAGGTTGCCCAGGGAATGGGGACAGGGTGAGAAGAGGAAAAGGGCAAGGAGGGGCCCTGATGAGGAGTGACACTCAGGAAGGCAGACTCTGAAGAGAAGTCCTCCCCCACCCCTCAAGCCATCACTGAGATCTCTACTCCAGCCCAGCGCCTACTCATCCTTCAAGGCTCAAGCATCACTTCCTCCAGGAAGCCTTTCTGCCCAGCTCAGGCTGTGGTCCTCCCCCTTCCACGTGGTGCTCCCAGCACACTGCGCCACCAACTTTGTGACTGCCCACCTCCAGTCCTGTATTGGGTTGGCTTGTCTATATGCTTGCCCGTCTCCCATTTGAGGCTGTATGCCCAGTTCTGGTGATGCTGCCCCACCCCATGCACTAGTGTCTCCCTGGATTCCGGCCGGGCTGTGCTGCCTATTGGATTCCATCAAGCAGATGCATGAGGCCTGTAAGGAAAAGTGGATCCCAAAGCTAGAGTCTGAGTCAAGGGTCGCTGGGGGTGGGGTGTGGAGGGGAGGTTGGCCGAAGGAAGAGTATTTTACTCCACATCACGTAAGATTTTCACACTCATTGCCAGGCGCAGTGGCTCACGCCTGTAATCCCAGCACTCTGGGAGGCCGAGGCGGGTTGATCTTTTGAGGTCAGGATTTCGAGATCAGCCTGGCCAATATGGTGAAACTCCAGCTTTACTAAAAATACAAAAATTAGCCAGGCCTGGTGGTGCACCCCTGTAGCCCAGCTACTCTGGAGGCTGAGGCAGGAGAATCGCTTGAACCCGGGAGGTGGAAGTTGCAGTGAGCCAAGATAGTGCCATTGCACTCCAGCCTGGGCGACAGAGCGAGACTGTCTCAGAAAAAAATAATAATAAATTGCACTCTCTCTTCTTTTTTTGTTTTGTTTTGTTTTGTTTTTTGTTTTGAGACGGTCTCTCTGTCGCCCAGGCTGGAGTGCAGTGGCATGATCTCGGCTCACTGCAGCCTCTGCCTCCCGGGTTCAAGCGATTCTCCTGCCTCAGCCTCCCAAGTAACTGGTATTACAGCGCCCACCACTACACCCGGCTAATTTTTGTATTTTTAGTAGAGACGGGGTTTCACCATGTTGGCCAGGCTGGATAATCCACCCACCTCGGCCTCCCAAAGTGCTGGGATTACAGGCGTGAGCCACCGCGCCCGGCCAGACTTTTACACTCTCGAGAGGGACTTTGGAAGTGCCGTGGGTGACAGCCCTTGTGAAGTCCCCAGGACCCTAGCTGGAAGGGATGGATAATTAGAGCTGTTGTGCCTGGGTGACAAAGCCAGAGAAGCCTGGTCCCTGGCCGAGAAACCGAAATGGCTGGAGAGGTGGGGCGGGTGGCCAGGCTCAGGGTAGTGAGAAGCAATACGGAGGCCAGGTAAGAGAGCCGCCCCCTCTCTGGACACGGCTGCAGGTGAAATACGCCGCCCGAGGGAAAGGAAAGAACTGCAGGTTCCATAAGTGTCCGCTAGGGGGCTACCGAGGCTACACCAGCTGGGTCACCATGGTAACTGCGGAGCTGCGGCTGTGTTGTCCCCATGCGGTGGCGGAGAGGTACCAAGAACGCCCCAGGCGCGGCGTATCAGACGCTGAGGCGGGGGGGGGTGGAGGGGGTGGCGGCGCGGGGGTCTGTGGCCATCAGCCCCAGGCGGGCCGTGAGCCCAGGCCAAGGTCCAGGCAGAGATGAAGGACCCAGCTGACTTTCACCTTCGTGTTTTCTCACCTCTGCTCAGGTCACACCTTCACTGGTTGAACTGGACTTAGCAGTTGTGGTAGAAAAAATTAAAATGGTGTTTCGGATCAGCGAAAACAGCTCCTGCATTGTACAGATGAAATAGCAACCCAGAGAGGGAAAGGCACTTGGAGATCACACAACAGCAGACCTGGAAACAGGGCGAAGAGAAAGTGGAACAGAATGGAAGAAAGCAAAGCAAATGAGCAAAGCCCAGTCAAGCAATGTGTTCACTTTATTATTATTATTGTTATTATTATTAATATTTTGAGACAGGGTCTCACTCTGTCGCCCAGGCTAGAGTGCTGTGGTGCAATCATAACTCACTGCAGCCTCAAACCTCGAACTCCTGGGCTCAAGCCGTCCTTTCACCTTAGCCTTCCTCCTGTAGCTGAGACTACAGGCTCATGCTACCATGCCCAGCAAATTTTTGTATTTTTTGTAGAGACAAGCTCTTGCTTTTTTGCCCCGGCTGGTCTCGAACTCCTGACATCATGTGATCCTCCGGACTCAGCTTCCCAAAGTGCTGGGATTAAAGGTTCAAGCCACTTCACTCGACATTCTATTTTTTAAATTACCACTTTTGAATTTAAATAGTTTTAAGTGTAAGCTTTTTCCTGGTGAATTTAAGAAGACATAATGCTACAATGCAACTTAAGAATCCCTCCAGCAGATGACAGGCATCTTTTCCTTCCTATACCACATTCTTCCTCCTCCAACTAGTGTCTTTCTCTCTCTGGGCTTTAGTTTCATCTATACAATGAAGGAGCTGTCTTAGCTCTTCTCAAAACCCATTACTCTTTATAATAAAGCAAAGCCTTCTGTGGTCCTACACTTTGGGAGGCCGAGGCGGGTGGATCAGGAGGTCAGGAGTTTGAGATCAGCCTGGCCAACATGGTGAAACCCCCATCTCTACCAAAAATACAAAAATTAGCTGGGCATGGTGGTGGGCACCTGTAATCCCAGCTACTCGGGAGGCTGAGGCAGGAAAATCACTTGAAACCAGAAGGTGGAGGTTGCAGTGAGCCGAGATTGCGCCACTGCACTCCAATCTGGGTGAAAGAGTGAAACTTCATCTCAAAATAAATAAATAAATAAATAAAGCCAAGCTTTTATGTCATAAGCTTAGCTCAGTTAACTCAGCACACATTTCGTGGGCACCCAAGTGGGTAAGTTCCTCTTACAGACAGAACCTGCTGGGCTGTCAAATGTCTCTAACTGGGCCCCTGGCAGGCCCAGCCACAGGACAATCTAGACCAGGTTCTTGGATCCATGTATCTGGTTGTAATGTTGGAGGACATCAGCCATGAACAAAAACTATCTCGGCTATAATATTTGCAAGTTAATTAATTTGCAAGTTTATTTAAAAATTCAGATACAAGGCTGGGTGCCGTGGCTCATGCCTGTAATCCCAGCACTTTGGGTGGCCAAGGTGGGCGGATCACTTGAGTTCAAGAGTTTGAGACCAACCTGGCCGACATGGTGAAACCCCACCTCTACTAAAAATACAAAAATTAGCCAGGTGTGGTGGTGGGCACCTGTAATCCCAGCTACTCGGGAGGCTGAGACAGAGGAATCGATTGAACCTGGGAGGTGGAGGTGGCAGTGAGCTCAGATCGCGCCACCACACTCCAGCCTGGCGACAGAGCAAGACTCCATCTCAAATAAATAAATAAATTCAGATACAAACGTAATTCAATAAATATAGCATGAGAATAATCTTGTTTAATTTTTAATTTTTTTTGGAGACAAGGTCTCACTCTGTGGCCCAGGCTGGAGTGCACTGGCGTGATCTTGGCTCACTGCAACCTCTGCCTCCCGGGTTCAAGTGATTCTTGTGCCTCAGCCTCCCAAGTAGCTGGGACTACAGTTGCATACCACGAGGCCCAGTTAATTTTTGTAGTTTTAGTAGAGATAGGGTTTCGCCATGCTGGCCAGGCTGGTCTCAAACTCCTGGGCTCAAGCAATCTGCCCGCCTCAGCCTCCCAAAGTGCTGGGATTACAGGCATGAGCCACCGCACCTTGCCCAGTTTTGTTTAATTTCTAGTCCCTCACTCTTTCTCTGCCCTCCTCCTCTATCCTGTCCTTGGCTCATTTTGTCCTCTTTCTTTCTTTCGTTCTTTCTTTCTTTCTTTCTTTCTCTTTCTTTTTTTTTGAGATGGAGTCTTGCTCTGTTGCCCAGGCTGGAGTGCAGTGGCATGATTGCAAACAGCCACCAGGCCAGGCTATTTTTTTATATTTTTAGTAGAGATGGGGTTTCGCCATGTTGGCCAGGCTTGTCTCGAACTCCTGGCCTCAAGCGATCTGCCCACCTCAGCTTCTCAAAGTGCTGGGATTACAGACGTGAGCCACCATGCCCGGCCTTGTCCACTTTTTTTTCTCTAAGCACAGTCCTCTGCTTGGCTGCAAAAACCGTCAGATGCCATCTGTGTCTTGAATGGCTGTGTGGGATCAGTCCCCTCCCCACAGCCAGCCACATCCCAGGGTCATTGAATATCCTCGTCTCAGGGGCACAGAGGTATCTGGGGAAAGCCTTGCCTGGGTGGACATTCATGACTTCAAGCCCATGAGGAAAGCCTGGGATAAAAGAGACCAGGCCAAAGGGTGAGGGCAAACATGGGATGCTAGGGTGTCCGGAGTTGGTTCCCACTGGTGGGTTCGTGGTCTCGCTGACTTCAAGAATGGAGCCGCAGACCTTCACAGTGAGTGTTACAGCTCTTAAAGATGGCACGGACCCAAAGAGTGAGCAGTAGCAAGGTTTATTGTCAAGAGCAAAAGGACAAAGCTTCCTTGGTGTTAAAGGGGACCACTGCTGCTGGCTGAAGGGGGTGGCCAGCTTTTATTCCCTTATTTGTCTTCTCCCGTGTTCCGTTTTTGTCCTATCAGAGTGCCCCTTTCTCAGTCCTCCCTGTGATTGACTGGTTTTAGGATCCTGCTGATTGGTGCGTTTTACAATCCTCTTGTAAGACAGAAAAGTTCTCCAAATCCCCACTCGACCCAGGAAGTCCAGCTGGCTTCACCTCTCACTCAGGTACTCCTGGGGCCCATCCATCAACTGACAAAGGGACAGGTGACTGGCCTGAGCAGGGCCTCTCTGGGAAAAGCCAGGTGGCTGAACTGGAGCCCAGTGTGAGGTCTCCTGACTGCTGACCCTTGTTACCCACAGGGACTACATCGCCTTGAGGTGACACCACTTGGCTCTGGCCTGAGTCACCCCAGTTGAGATGAATCAAGAGTGTGTGGAAGGTTGGGTACAGCTGCTGATGCCTGTAATCTCAGCACTTTGGGAGGCAGAGGCAGGAGGATCACTTGAGCCCAGCAGTTTAAGACCAGCCTGGGCAATATAACGAGACCCCATTTCTATATAAATGAAAATATATAAAAAATAAAGGGTTTGTAGAGCCCTTCAGATTGGCCTAGGGTGGCAGAACACTAGAGGAACTCAGACAGCTGGGGCTACTAGGTGCTCAGTTAACTTTTGTTGAACTGAAAGTCATTTCCTGGGGCTTGTGGAGATGTCAGACCTATCAGACATCACCACAGGGTGTCTGTGACAAGGCGCCAGATGGTCACAGCTCACTGTGTGGGTCTGGGAGACTGAGTGCCTTTTTTTTGTTGTTGTTATCTGCCCTCCCCAACATATATCTGAATAAGAAACTTTAATTAGGCTGAACTAATGACAAACTGTGGTACAGTTTTCCATACAATGCAATTGCATTCCATACAATAGCATAGTATTCAGCAATAAAAGGGAATCTATTAATACTCATGATGACTTGGATGGACTTCAAGAGTGTTATTCTGAGTAAAAAGTAAATACAATCTTAAATGCTCATATACTGCATGGTTTCATTTATATAACATTTAAAAGTAACAGAGATTTTAAAAGTATAGAGATGGAGAATAAAGGTGTCATGGATTAGAGAAGGAGCTAGAAAGGGTAACACCATAAGAGAGTAGCCCAGGCTGGGCGCAGTGGCTCACTCCTGTAATACCAGCACTTTGGGAGGCCGAGGTGGCCGGATCACAAGGTCAGGAGATCAAGACCATTTTGGCCAACATGGTAAAACCCCGTCTCTACTAAAATACAAAAAATTAGCTGGTCGTGGTGGCGTGCACCTGTAGTCCCAGCTATTCAGGAGGCTGAGGCAGGGGAATCGCTTGAACCCGGGAGGCGGATGTTGCAGTGAGCTGAGATCGCGCCATTGCACTCCAGCCTGGGCGACAGGGCAAGACCCCATCTCAAAAAAAAAAAAAAAAAAAGAGAGAATAGCTCAAAGGGAGTTTCTCTGTGGTAACAGGAGCTTTGTATCTTAAATTTACAATGGTTCTATTAATATATACACATGATAAGGTGCCATAGAATTATAAACAAAGACATAAAAAATATATGCAAAGCAGGCAAAAATCCAAGTAAGGTCTTTAGATAAATATATTGTGCCAATATAAATTTCCTGATTTTGAGAATGTACTAGAGTTATGTAAGGTGCCACCACTGAGGGAAACTGGGTGATGGGTACATGGGACCTCTTTGTTCTACTTTCGTACTTCTTGTGAGTCTAACATTAAAATCAAAAGTGTAACAAAATCTGTACTAGCTTTATTCTGCTTTGAATATTTTGAGTTCGGGGGTGGCTAGTGTTATGGAGTATTATCCAGGACTCTGGTTGCAGCAGTCAAAGAACCCATTTTATTTATTTATTTGTTGACTTTATTTATTTATTTATATTTAAGACAGAGTCTCCCTCTGTCGCCCAGGCTGGAGTGCAGTGGCACGATCTCGGCTCACTGCAGCCTCTGCCTCTCAAAGCGATTCCCCTGCCTCAGCCTCCAGAGTAGCTGAGATTACAGGCGCACACCACCACGTCCAGCTAATTTTTTGTATTTTTAGTAGAGACGGGGTTTCACCATGTTGGCCAGGCTGGTCTCTAACTCCTGACCTCAGGTGATCCACCCGCCTCAGCCTCCCAAAGTGCTGGGATTACAGATGTGAGCCACCACGCCCGGCCAGAGAACCTATTTTAAACAGGCATAGGACAAAACAGGAAGAAATTATTGGCGCATATAATTAAACTGTGAAACTAGCAGGGCTAGAGCTGCACGCAGGGCCAGCTAACTTGGGACTGGCACAAAGAGAACTCTCTCTCTCTCTGCCACCTCCTCTCCCTTCCCTCCTCCCATCCCCCTCTCCCATCTCCTCCTCTCCCATCCCTCATCTCTTCCTCCCCTCTCTCTTCTCAGCCTGCACTCTGGACTCCTCTCTGTGTGTTGGCTTCCAATCCTCACAGACCTGCTACAATCTAGGGGGAAATGCTTCCTTCTATAGAGCATCTACATAAAACATCCAGAGGGAAGCATCTGATTGGCCTGCTTTGGGTCACATGGAGTCTGTGATTGACCGCATCACCAGAACTTCATAGAGGAGGAAGAAGAACTGCCCCTAAAGGAAGAGGGTGCTCTTACTGAGAGATGAGGGAAGGGATGCTGGGTGGGTGGGTGGGGTAGGGGGGAGATCCCCATTACAACATATAAAATAGGTAAACGTACATATTGATTAATAGAAAATTAGTTCCTAAATCTATTGGGTATAAGAAAACAATTTTCTAACGCAGTTCAGGTTCTGGTCTGGTGGCTTGCACACACAGTGTTGGTCATCAGACCAGCGCCAGCCAGTCTCTCAACCACAGAGGGGCATGAAAGCCCTGGAGAAGAACGACGCTGAGCCTACATGGTCAGAGGCAGGCCAGAAGGGACCCTGGAGGGTCCTTGAAGACAGAATCACCAGAGGCTCAACTGTGACATGGGAGGGTATACAGCTCCGGGGACAGTGGCTTCTTGGATCCTGGATGACACTTGGTGTCAGAGTGGGCTTGGCAAGCTTCTTAAATTCTCTGAACTTGTTACCCCAAGTGTCAAATGGGGATAAGAATATCTACCTGACAGGTTGTTAAATTCAGTTAAGATAATGTATGTGAAGTGCCTCGCACGGTCCCCTGCCGGTATTGCTGCTATGCGGTTGGCTTTACAGCAGTAGTGCGTCGCAGAGGACGGCAGGTGGCGCTCGAGCTCCAGCAGTTTTGAGATGCATGCCCTGGAAGGCGGAGGCAAAGCAGGCGCCTGGTGTCAGTAGAGGAAAGGTAGTCGGGGTGCTAGGACACGCTTTCGCTAGGTCGAAAGCGGGTGGGCGCGCATCTCGGCTTCCAACCCCGCAGAGGGGGTCAGAAGCTACCCAGGCCCCACTTAGCGGTTCAGCCTTGTTTTCCCGTCAGGGGACCCGGGTTCCCTATTGCTCTGGGAATCGCAGGTTCTCCGGCTTAACAGAAGCGGATCTGGCTACATTCGCTGAGTCCCATCTCTTCTCACGGTTTTCGTGGAAATCAGAGGGTGGGGCACTTTAATGAACGTTTTAAGTCACCGGAAGTTGGATATTCTTGTGTTATGGGGGAGGCCCCAGCCAGAAGGCTGGACCCACGCCGGGCCGAGTGAGGAACTGGAGGTCCAATCCACGTGGATGTTAATGTTTTCTTTTCTTTTCTTTCTTTTTTTTTTTTTTAGAGACAGGGTATCGCTCTGTCACCCAGGCTGGAATGCTGTGTCACGACCATAGCTCACTGCAACCTCAATCTCCTGAATTCAAGCGATACTCCTGCCTCAGCCTCACAAGTAGCTGGGCCACCACACCTGGCTAATTTGTTTGTTTGCTTCTGTTTTTGTTGTTGTTGTTGTAGAGACGGGGGTGGGGGGTGGTCTCAGTGTGTTCCCCAGGCTGGTCTCAAACTCCTGGGCTCAAGCGATCCATCCGCCTCGGCCTCTCAAAGTGTTGGGATTACAGGTGTGAGCCACCAAGCCCGATCCCTCGTAGATGTTTTTGTTTTTTAATTTTTGTGGGTACACAGTAGGTGTATATATTTATGGGGTCTATGAGATGTTTTGATGCAGACATGCAACGTTAAATAAGCACATCATGGAGAATGGGGTCCTCGTGGATATGAAAGATAGAGCAGGCAACAAGGAAGGCATTTGACGTTAACGACGGGTCCCTGATGCTCTCCCAGGCTGGGTTAGGAGTAGGTCCCGCTGAATGCCTCATCCTCCGCCCTCCAAGCCCAGGAGCGCCCTCTTGCCCACCGGGGCGCGGGGTTTGAAGAGGCTTTGAGGCACTACTCGGGCATCTGGAGACTTCTGCCAGTCTCTCTGGTCCCGCCCCTGGGTTCCTGGTTTCCAGTGGACGTGCGAGTCGGTCTTTTCTGCCTTCGAACTCTTGAGTAGCTAGCAGAACCCGGAGGAGCTCTCAGAACCCCAGGCCGTTGTCATGGAGACAACGCGCCGAACTACGTGGCTCGTGATTGGCTGGGAGGTACGCCCCCGCCCTCCCCTTCCAGCCCGTGGCTCGGCGGCTTACAGGGAGGTGAGGACCCGCGGAAGAAAATGGCTGCTGGCTTTTAGCACCTGAGGAATTCTGCGCATTGCAACCCGACGACAACTGCCAGTACGGAGTCTGGCTGCCCGACCCCCTGCCGCAGGTGCTGTGCGAGGCGCCTCCCCTGCAACTAGGCTGCTGCTTCCCTCCCGGCGCCTCCGCCCCCAGCCCCGAGCGCGGACCTGGAGCGGAGAGGAGGGGTCGGTGTCTCGAACCCAGGGCCGCAGTCGAGGGGCGCGCGTCGTTGCTCTGGGACTCACTGCCGACCAACCCCCATTCCTCAGGGGCTTGGCCCCTTTCCCAAGGCTCCGGACGTAGAGCCTGGGCGGGGCCCCCTCCCCAGCAGCAGTCAGCGGACCTGCACGAGTCAAACTCCACTTCTGGTGCGCCTGGGACCTTGGTTCGCTGGGTTGAGAGCTTAGGGGTGGTTCTGGTTGGGGTGGCGTTTTGGAACTGTGAGCAAGAGCCGATGAATTCCCCCGAGTGTGTGTTTTCGTGTGTGTCTCCCTCTGTGCAGAAATCCGAGCCGACCACTAGAGCTCTGTGAATGGGGAGAGCCTCACCCTCCAAAATGTCCCGTTGGTCCCCTCTCACATAGCAATTCCGGGTTTTATAAATAATAATCTTTGAGACCGGGTGCGATGGCTCACGCCTGTAATCCCAGCACCCTGGGAGGAGAGGCGGGCGGGTCACTTGAGCCCAAGTTGGAGTACAGTGGAGCCAAAAGTGTAAACAACCCAAATGCCCACCAACTGATGAATGACTAGACAGAATTTGATATATCCATATAATCATATATTATTCAGCAATACAAAGGAATGCGTTGCTGATACGGGCTACAACATGGATGAACCTCAGAAGCACTACTGTTACAGGAAAGCGGTCCCTATCCAGACCCCAAGGGAGGGCTCTTGGCTCTCTCGCAAGAAAGAATTTAGGGCGAGGTCCACAGTGCAAAGCAAAAGCAAGTTTATTAAGAAAGTAAAGGAATAAAAGAATGCCTACGCCATAAACAGAGGGCTGCTGGTTGCCCATGTTAATGGTTATTTCTTGATGATATGCTAAACAAGGGGTGGATTATTTATGCCTCCCCTTTTTAGACCATTTGGGGTAACTTCCTGATGTTGTCATGGCATTTGTAAACTCTTATGGCGCTTTTGGGAGTATAGTGGTGAGGATGACCAGAGGTCACTCTTGTTGCCGTCTTGGTTTTGGTGGGTTTTAGCCGGCTTCTTTACTGCAAACTGTTTTATCAGCAAGGTCTTTATGACCTGTATCTTATGCCGACCTCCTATCTCATCCTATGACTTAGAATGGCTTAACTGTCTGGGAATGTAGCCCAGTAGGTCTCAGCCTCATTTTACCCAGCTCCTATTTAAGATGGAGTTGCTCTGGGTCACATGCCTCTGATGCGACGATAAGTGAAAGAAGCCAACCACACACATACAAACAAATACATACTGCATGACCCCATTTATGTGAAATGTCCAGAATAGGCAAACTACATAGAGAAAAAGTAGAACAGTGGTTGCCTAGGACTGCAAGGTGGCAGGGTAGGATTAGGGAATGGCTACTAATGGCGTAAGTTTTCTTTTAGGGATGATGAAAATGTTCTAGAATTAGATTATAGTGATGGTTATATAACTCTCTACATCCAGTAAAAACTACTGAATTGTACACTTTAAACTGTGAGCTCTATAGTATATGATTTATATCTCAATAAAGCTGTTAGAAAAAGAAAGGGCCTGGTGTGGTGTCTCACGCCTGTAATCTCAGCACTTTGGGAGGCCGAGGTGGGTGGATCACCTGAGGTCAGGAGCTCAAGACCAGCCTGGCTAACGTGGTGAAACCTGTTTCTACTAAAAATACAAAAATTAGCTGGGCATCGTGGCTGGCGCCTGTAATACCAGCTACTCAGGAGGCCGAGGCAGGAGAATCGCTTGAACCCAGGAGGCGGAGGTTGCAGTGAGGTAAGATTGAGCCATTGCACTCCAGACTGGGCAACAATAGCGAAACTCCGCCTCAAAAAAAAAAGGAAATGGGTGGAGTGGGGAGAAAGGTGGGATGTAGAGAAATTCTAGGAGCTCCAGAAAAGGCAGTATTAGTAGCCAGTGGAGGAAAGAGTTTCAGGGAGATAAGTGCCAGATAGCATTAGATAAAATCTGCCTGATGTCCATTCAGGTCATCAACTAGCTAAATCACTGGTCATGTTGGCAAAATCAGTACCAGAGTAAGGTGAAGGTAGAAGCCAAACAACAGTAAAACAAGGCATGAATGGGAAGTGAGGACTTGGTCTTCACAAGATGGTGTACTTTTTCTAGAAGTTCAGGTGAAACGGGTAGGGGTAAAGAAGAATGGCAGCTGAGAGATATCTGGGGACAAAAAATCTCTGTGTGTGTGTGTGTGTGTGTGTGTGTGTGTCTCTTCCTTTCTCTCAGAACGGAGAGATTTAAGCATGGTTATAAGTCCAATGGAAAAAGCCAAAAGAAAAAACAAAATGTGAGATGTAGAAGAAATAATGGATGATAGGTTAGAAGGGATTGGGGACCAAGGACCCCGAGAGAGAGCACTTTTCTCCAAATCAGCAAAGGAATATCTGTCTCTAAGACTGGAGGTGAAGTGGAGGAGCGGGTTTGAAAAGTGGGTATAAAAATTGTCAACAGGCTCATCTTCCCAGCAATTTTCAGCTGGCATGATATTGGATTTTGTAGGCCAGTTTCAGCACAAGGTGGGGATAAAAGAATCAAGAGCCCTGGTAGGAAAAAAGTTCAGTTGACTGGCTGTGAGGTCTTCATAAAGGAGAAAGAGAAACAAATGCTGACATTCAGAGAAAGTGAGACGAAGAGGCGATAGGGACCTTTGTGACATATAGTCAACCCACTGAAGTCCCTCTTTATCCTCCAAAACAATATAATAATCTTAGAACCTTTAATCTCTCATCAGGAGAACCTTGATTTTTTTCTGCTGACCTGGATTTCGTTTCATCTTTTTTTAAACCCACAAGACATAATCAATAGTTTTATATAGTCAATTTTAATTTAGATTTACACATAGATTTACCACTTTCTTTTTTTTTTTTTTTTTTTTTTTGAGACAGAGTCTCTGTCGCCCAGGCTGGGGCGTGCAGTGGCACGATCTCGGCTCACTGCAAGCTCCGCCTCCCGGGTTCACGCCATTCTCCTATCTCAGCCTCTCCGAGTAGCTGGGACTACAGGCGCCCGCCACCACGCCAGGGCTAACTTTTTGTATTTTTAGTAGAGACAGGGTTTCACCGTGGTCTCGATATCCTGACGTTGTGATCCGCCCACCTCAGCCTCCCAAAGTGCTGGGATTACAAGCGTGAGCCACCACGCCCAGCAGGTAGAATTACCACTTTCTTTGTTCACTGTTAACTTGTCTATATATGACTTTCCATGTGGAATTATTTTCCTTCCATTTAAAAGACACCCAACTTCAATGAGTCTCTGTTGATGACATTCTGTTTTTTGTTTTTCCAAAAATCCTTCTATTTAATCCTCATTCATGAAGATGTAATTCCAGCTGTCTTCCATTGTTACCATCTTCTAATTCTCCTTTTGTGTTGTTGTTTTGAGACAGAGTCTTGCTCTGTTGCCCAGGCTGGAGTGCAATGGTGCAATCTCAGCTTACTACAACCTCCACCTCCCAGGTTCAAGCCATCCTCCTGCCTCAGCCTCCTGAGTAGCTGGGAGCCATCACGCCCAGCTAGCCATCTTCTAATTTTCATTCCTTCAAAGGTAATCTGTTTTTTCTCTCTAGGATTTTAAAGATCTTTGGTGTTCTACAGTTTCACTATGATGTGTCTCAATGTAAATTTATTTTAATTTATCTGGCTTGGAGTGTCAGGATTCCAGAATCTTTATATCTTTAATCAGTTCTGGAAATTTTCAGCCTTTATCTCTTCAAATATTGCCTCAATTCTCTTCTTTTCTTTTTCTGGAACCTAGATTAGATGTGTTATAGCTCTCTGCCTTTTTAAAATTTTTTTCATCTCTTTGTCCATTTGTGGATAATTTCCTCAGATCAACTTTCTGTTCACTAATTTTATCTTCGGCTGTGTCTAATCTATTGTTAACCATGTGCATTACATTTTTAACTTAAAGATTTTCTTACTTTTTTTTTTTTGAGACATCGTCTCACTGTGTAGCTCAGGCTGGAGGGCAATGGCGTGATCTCAGCTCACTGCAACCTCCACCTCCTGGGTTCAAGTGATTCTCCTACCTCAGCCTCCCGAGTAGCTGGGACTACAGGCACGTGCCACCACGCCTGACCAATGTTTTATATTTTTAGTAGAGATGGGGTTTCACTGTGTTAGCCAGGATGGTCTCGATCTCCTGACCTCATGATCCACCCGCCTCAGCCTCTCAAAGTGCTAGGATTACAGGCATGAGCCACCGCACCCGGCCATTTTTAAAATTCTATTTGTTTCTTAAGATTTTGGACTCTTGTTCTTTATTCATATGTCCAACCCCTACTTTAGTTTATTAAAATAAATTTTTGACGGCTGGGCGCGGTGGCTCACGCCTGTAATCCCAGCACTTTGGGAGGCTGAGGCAGGTGGATCACGAGGTCAGGAGATCGAGACCATCCTGGGTAACACAGTGAAACCCCATCTCTACTAAAAATACAAAATATTAGCCTGGCTTGGTGGCAGGTGACTGTAGTCCCAGCTACTCGGGAGGCTGAGGCAGGATGGTGTGAACCTGGGAGGCGGAGCTTGCAGTGAGCTGAGATCACACCACTGCACTCCAGCCTGGGTGGCAGAGCGAGACTCTGTCTCAAAAAACAAAATAAAAATAAATTTTTGAAACATATTAGACATTATTATAAATTTTGTGTCTGACAACTCCCTATATTTGAGGTTGTTATGAATATTATTATACTATTTTTTCTGTCTGTCATTCATGGTTCCATGTTTTCTGCATGTGCTTTGTGTTTGCGATTCATGGCTGTGAGCTCATATTTCTTGGGATTATATTTGGGGAAGTTCTTTGAAGCCTGGACTGAAGGTAAGTTCTCCCAGACTGGATTTATGTTTGATTCTGCCAGATGTCTGGAAGCACTGTTAGCCGAGAACGAATTTAAACTACATTCTCAGCTTGCAGTTTTTTTGGACCACCCAGGGACTGTGAATACAGGCTGTAATTCCACATAGGAACCAGCTTTGGTTACAAATTCTCAGGAAAGATATCCACCAACCACCTCCACCAACCCCCCTACTCATTGTCAAAGTTTGAAACAGGTAATTTACCTTGCAGTCTCTACCATGGGAGTGTTCATCTATGGAGTCCCAATTTTTACTGGGTGGTGGTGAGTGTCTCCTATTAGATACTCTACTTTGGATGGGGTCTGGGTTTTGTCACTTGGCTCTTGTGCCTACAGGACTATGAAAAACAAAGCTCTTAGCTTTGTGCAGTGGCAGTATCGTAACCAATGAGGTTTATCCGAGGCACAATTATTGCTAATTGAAAACTTTTCCCAACACACTGCCATAATGACTTGAACTATACTAGGCATTGGCAATTTAATTTTTGACAGTCTCTACGGAGACCGAAGAAAAAAAAAGAAAGAAAAACAAAGCTCAAGTTTGCCTCATTTGGCAAATGATTCCCAGGTGAAAGCTAGCGTTCCATGTTTTGCCTACTACTCTCTAAGTTATTCATTTTGTTTGGGTTTGGGCTTCTCTGTATTCCTTACTAATTTTCTAGCTCATCAATACATTTTAAAAGATTTTTAAATTATTTTATCCAGCATTAAAGTTGCTGAGCCACACTCCCAGAAGCAGAAGTGCATCTGTGAGTTCCTTAGAGAAAACCAATAGATACCCGACTTGGAACACCCGGCTCTGCTTCAGCTTCCTTCAATCTCCAAATGGGTGTGAGCTTCTTCTCACACCCAGTTAATTCCACAGCCTCTTACTATTGTGAACTGCACACCTTTCCCCTGGGGGCTAAAAGCCCAATTATTTTCCAGTACATGCACTTTCTACACAAACAGCAGAAATTCAGG
The DNA here is from genome assembly GCF_009828535.3 of Hylobates moloch. Taxonomy (NCBI): domain Eukaryota; kingdom Metazoa; phylum Chordata; class Mammalia; order Primates; family Hylobatidae; genus Hylobates; species Hylobates moloch. Next base: position 104,137,264 of record NW_026652281.1, read on the forward strand.
TTGCTCTCCTTACAAACAGCGTTGTTCTCTTCCTCTTTGGGAGGTAGCAGTGCAGTTTTTAAAACCTCCGCTCTCTTGGGTAGGCTCAATGTTTGAGTGCTCTTTCTCACATTTATCTTGCAAGTGGGAGTGGGGGTGAACACTGCCTTCCGCACCAGGTGGAAGGCTTGCTCATCTGAGGAATTCTTTTTCTTTCTTTTGAGAGAGGGTCTTGCTCTGTCACCCAAGCTGGAGTACAGTGGCACGATCTCAGCTCACTGCATCCTCAACTTCCCCTAGCTCAAGCTGATCCTCCCACCTCAGCCTCCCCAGTAGTTGGGGACTACCGGCATGCCACCACACCTGGCATTATTATTATTACTATTGTAGAAATGAGGTCTCACTATGTTGCCCAGGATGGTCTGGAACACCTAGGCTCAAGCGATCCTCCCTCCTCAGCCTCCTAAAGTGTGGGAAGTACAGGCCACTGTGCCTGGGTAGGGATTTTTCCTTTTCTTTCCCATCATACTCTTACATAGCCTGGGAAAGAGGGGTAGCATTGCGTCAGTGGTTAACAGTAACAGAGCAAATTCAGAATTCAGCATCCAGCTTCCTTTGATAAGACCTGAGAGGTTCTCACCCCAAATGTTTTCAACTTTCCTTAGAATGCAGAACTTAATCCTCAACTCTGAGTCCTGGTTACCAATTCTGGGACAGTAGGAAAAATTCCTCTTATTCTCTCATAGTAATAAGTGACTCCACTGTTGTTACTAAGCCAATGGCTCTCATCACACTCAAAGTAAAATCCACACCCCTCATCACAACCTCCAAAGCCTTGCTCCATCAAGCCCCAGTCTACCTGCCCTACCTCTGCTCTGCTCACTCTCTTATCCCTCACTCTGCTAAGCTACATTAGGCATTTATCTGTTCCTAAGCACACCAAGCTTGTTCCCATCTGACAGCTTTTGCACCTTCAGTTTCTTCAGCCTGGAATTCTTTTCCCCTTATGTACCTGCAGTTGTTTTGTTGTTGTTGTTGGGTTTTTTGTTGTTGTTGTTGTTGTTTTGAGACAGAGTCTCCATGTCTTACCCAGGTTGGAGTGCAGTGGTGCAATCTTGGCTCACTGCAACCCCCATCTCCTGGGTTCAAGCGATTCCCCTGCTACAGCCTCCCAAGTAGCTGTGACTACAAGCGCGTGCCACCACACCCTGCTAATTTTTGTATTTTTAGTAGAGATGGGGTTTCACCATGTTGGCCAGGCTGGTCTCGAACTCCTGACCTCAAGTGATCCGCCCCCCCTCAGCCTCCCAAAGTGCTAGGATTACAGGCATGAGCCACCATGCCCAGCCTGCAGTTGCCTTAAGTTGCAGCTACTAAGTCACTTGCCTCAGAGAGGCCTCCCGGTCCACTCTAATTCATACTTGTGAATTATGCATTCTGCTAATTCCAGAGCACTATATTCACAAAGCAGTGATAGAAAGCATTCATTAATTTATATATATATATTTTTTGAGACAGTCTCACTTTGTCGCCCAGGCCGGAGTGCTGTGGTGAAATCACAGCCCACCACAACTTCTGCTTCCCGGGTTCAAATGATCTTCCCACCTCAGCCTCCCAAGTAGCTGGGACCACAGGCGTACACTGCTGGAACCAGTTAATGTTTGTATGTTTTGTAGAGATGGGGTTTTGCCACGTTGCCCAAGCTGGTCTTTTAATTCCTGGGCTCCTCCCTCCTCAGCCTCCCTGTGCTATTGACGTGTTATTTCATTACTTGTTAGCCCCTTGCGCAGGATTTTGTGTTTGGGACAAGCCAACAGTGATGGAAATTTTCTCCCTTTTTTGTTTTGTTTTGTTTTGTTTTTGAGATGGAGTTTTGCTCTTATTGCCCAGGTTGGAGTCCAGTGGTGCAATCTCGGCTCACCACAACCTCCGCCTCCCGAATTCAAGCGATTCTCCTGCCTCAGCCTCCTGAGTAGCTGGGATTACAGGCATGCGCCACCACGCCTGACTAATTTTGTATTTTTAATAGGGACGAGTTATCTCCGTGTTGGTCAGGCTGGTCTCAAACTCCTGACCTCAGGTGATCCGCCAGCCTCAGCCTCCCAAAGTGCTGGGATTACAGGCTTGAGCCACCTTACCCGGCATAAAGCATTTATTTTTGAATGTTCATATTTTTGATAAAGCAGTGTGACATAAGGAACATATTGTTGCAGTCATTTTCTACCACGTTGGTATGCGATGCTCTAATGTTAAGAAATCAAGCTGAAATCTAGGAAATGTAGCCTGAATGTCTGTGATACATAAGACATAATTACATAAACCTAATAGCTGTATCTAAAAGTTGACCTATCTTTGTGTTGAAAATTTCCATCGGGCCGGGCGCGGTTGCCCATGCCTGTAATCCCAGCACTTTGGGAGGCCAAGGCGGGCAGATCACCTTAGGTTGTGAGTTCGAGACCAGCATGACCAACATGGAGAAAACCCGTCTCTACTAAATATACAAAATTAGACGGGCGTGGTTGTTAAGTAACATGGGCACAGTAAGAGGGCGCCGGTTCCGGGTTCTTCACCCCGGGTTCCGACTCTTTGAGTGGTGACGCATCGCATGCCTGTAATCCCAGCTACTCTGGAGGCTGAGGCGGGAGAATCGCTTGAACCCGGGAGGCGGAGGTTGCGGTGAGCCAAAATCCCGCCATTGCACTCCAGCCTAGGCAACAAAAGCAAAACTCCGTCTCAAAAAAAAGAAAGAAAAGAAAAAGAAAGAAAATTTCCATCACTGTTGGCTTGTCCCAAACACAAAATCCTGCATTAAGGGGCTACGAAGTAATGAAATAACACGGTAGTAGGTCTGCCTTTTCACATTGTTCAGGAGGCCACGCATTTATCCGAAGTTTCTCTTTTCTCTGAAATGAGAAATAGAAAATTGCCTTTTGATGAAGATGCAAATGTCCCACCCTCTGACGCTGTCTCACTCCCTTCCTGTGTCACTCTTACAGCTGAAGTCAGGACCTGACATTATTTTGTTGATATGTTTGCGTTTTTATCGTCAGGCTCGTCCAAAGGGGCGTACGCTTGCTCCCCGAAACCAGGGTCTTTCCCGGCCGATCCCCCAGCTAGCAACAAGCCCCTTGCACAGAGGAGGCGTACAGTGACAGGAATACAGGGACACACGCACGCTCGAGCCACACTGGCCGCCTCCCTCGGCCCTCACAGGGGTCCCTAACGCGCCTTCGGAGGCCGCCGAGGCGGGGCCCGCGCCCGCGGGCCTCTGGGAAGTGTAGTTCGCGTGCCCGGCGCGGCCTCGAGGTTGCGGGAGCGAGGCTCCGCGTGCGCAGGCGCACTTCCGGCTCTGCCCCGCCGCTGCGGCCATTGTCCGACCCCGGTGTGGCTGAGGCCCCTTTGGGCAGCCCCTCCGCAGCTCAGAATTGGAGATAACCGAGCCTGCGGCGGCGGGAGGAGCTGCCCGAGGCTCTGGGTGGGCCGGAGGTCGCGAAATCCGGAGCCCCCCAGAGGCGGTGATTCCGAGTGCGCGGGTCTGGGCGGCACCCCTCCTGGGTTTGGCGGGTGTGTCAGCCGGGCCTCGCCCACCACCTTGCGAAGGGGACTGGGCGTGGCCGGAGGGGGGTGTCCGGAAGGCCGCCGAGCCCTTCATTTCGGGGATGGGGAGCGGCAGGCCCAGGCTGGTTCCGCGGTCCTCGCCACCATCTCCGCTGGAGATGTGGTTTAGGGGCGGAGGGGGAGGCGGGGCGTGGTGGGGTGGGGTCGGTGTTGCAGCGGGGTGAGTGGGCCCTGTCCTTTCTCCCCAGCTCCTGCCCCGGAGCCGGGCCCTGGCGAGGCAGGAATGGCCCCGAGGCCTCCGACGGCCGCGCCCCAGGTGAGCAACGCGTTCCTAACCTCCTGGGCATCCCATCCATCCATCCATCCCATCTCCCAAGGGTGTTTGGAGCAGTCATTGTTCTCCGCCTGGCGACTCCCTTGCTTGCTTGGCTCGATCGGAGCCTAATGGCCTTGCAAAACCCCAGGCTTTGGGGAGCTGGATTCCCAAAGGGGAGGCTGCGCTGTGGGGTAGAGGGGGCCAGTGTGGTGCGATCTTGTGGGAGGAGTTGAGATTGGATGTGTTGGGAAGTGTCAGTTTTGAGAGTCCTGAATGCCACGCCAGTTTTTTGAACTCTTGTCAATAAGAAATGGAGAGAGTGGGGTGACAGGATGAAACACTGTAGAGGAGGAAGTGACCGTCGGCAAGTGAGGAGAGAGGAGCCCCAGCTTCTGACCCAGGGCTCATAGAGAGTCCGTAAGGGACCGTAGAAGCCTAGTTAGAACATGTCTAGGAAGAGGCTGGAGATGGGATTTCTTGGGCAAGGAGGCAGAAACAAAACAAAATAAAAAACAACCAAAAACAAAACCAGGGCTGATTCTCCCAGAGCTTTTTGTGTCCTTTTCTGCTTTAACAAAATTGTAATAGAGTACACCACTCCCCACCGCCAGAAGTCCAGCCTTCACCTTAATTAATGTAATGCTGATTCGTGAACCCATTTATTCTTGTGGCAGAGGGGGCATTTTCTAGAAGAATCACAACTCTTAAGGTTATCCATTGATTTACATATTGGTGAAAATACATGAAGATCCAGATGGTATCTGTGTCTTTGAGTCTACACTCTCTTTAGAATTAAGGAAAAATGACAGATTGTAGTTGCTAGGTGTGTGAGACATCAAGATCAATTCAAATAAAAATACCAAGTTGCCAGATACAGTAGCTCACACCTGTAACTCCAGCACTTTGGGAATCTGAGGCAATAGGATCGTTTAAGCCCAGGAGTTTGAGACCAGCCTGGGCAACATAGTGAGACTCCGTCTCTGCAAAAAAAAAAAAAAAAAAAAAAAAAAATTAAAGATAAAAACACCAACTTAGTAATGTCCTTTAAAAGAGCAGTTTACAGTGAATTAAGCATACAATACATCATGCTTTTTTTTTTTTTTTTTTTTTTTTTTTTAGACAGATTTTTTTTTTTTTTTTTTTTTTTTTGAGACAGAGTCTCTCTCTGTCACCCAGTCTGGAGTACAGTGACATGATCTTGGCTCACTGCAACGTCTGTCATGGTGCACGCCACCACCGGCTAATTTTTGTATTTTTTTGTTTATTTTATTTTATTTTTTGAGACAGAGTCTCATTCTGTCACCCAGGCTGAAGTGCAGTGGGATGATTTCGGCTCACTGCAACCTCCACCTCCTGGGTTCAAGTGATTCTCCTGCCTCAGCCTCCCTAGTAGCTGGGATTACAGGTGTGCACCACCACACCTGGGTAATTTTTTTGTATTTTAGTAGAGTCAGGGTTTTACCATGTTGGCCAGGCTGGTGTCGAACTCCTGACCTCAACTGATCCGCCCACGTTGGCCTCCCAAGGTGCTGGGATTACAGATGTGAGCCACCATGCCTGGCCTAATTTTTGTGTTTTTTGTAAAGATGGGGTTTCGCCAGGCTGGACTTGAACTCCTAAGCTCAAGTGATCTGCTCGCTTCACCCTCCCAAAGTGTTGGGATTACAGGTGTGAGCCACCACAGCTGGGCATGTGCCACCATGCCCAGCTAATTTTTGTATTTTTAGTAAAGACGGGGTTTCACCATGTTGGCTAGGATGGTCTCGATCTCCTGACCTCCCAAAGTTCTGGGATTACAGGCATGAGCCACCGGGCCCGGCCTGCCTTTTCTAATAAATATATTTACTTCTTATTATATGTTTCTGTCTTACAGGGATGAGCCTTAAGGAGTAAGGCACCTGACAGTACTAAAACAAGGCAGTTACTTGGTTTAAGGAGAGCCAGAGCACATGATGATCATTATCCCCTTTACATGCAAAGTGTCCTCCATAGGCTTGTGAGAATTAGATGACTTAACACCTCATCAGGGACTCCAGTCTTTTCCATAGTGGGAGGATACCTTTTTAGTGGTGAAAGCGGACTCATGTTCTGAGCAATGAATTTTAAGGACCACTATAAACTTGACTTTTCAAGCTATGTTCCCTGAACACCCTGGCTTAGTTGCATTCTCATCGAATGGCCTGATGATGTCCACTTGGGTTATCTAATTCAGGCTGCAGGTGATAACCGGGGATAAAGGACAGAACAGAACACTGGTCCTAAACGGGGCTTTTCAGGCAGAAATTTCCCTTTAGCAGTGGTTCCCCTTCTCTGAGCATGACCCTCAGGGGAATGCAGAGATTAGTAATGAGTCCTGTGACTGCTTAACTGTAAAGTTAATTTAGTGGGAGCAGACAGTCTCCTGCAGAAGTAGAGCCCAAGAGAGCTGGTGTCAAGTGTTGTTGCAGAGGTCCAGAGGCTGCTTGGAGTTAAGAGAGGGGCCAGGACATTCTGCTGGTGGGAAGAAGTCAGTGGAGTTTTCACCTTTGAATAGGAGAGGAGTCTAAGCAGGTGAAAACAAAAGGGGACTGTAATCCCAGCACTTTGGGAGGCCGAGGCAGGCGGATCACTTGAGGTCAGGAGTTCGAGACCAGCCTGGCCAACATGGTGAAACCCTGTCTCCACTAAAAATACAAAAATTAGCCAGGCATGGTGACGGGTTCCTGTAGTCCCAGCTACTAGGGAGGCTGAGGCAGGAGAATCACTTGAACCTGGGAGGTGGAGGTTGCAGTGAACCGAGATCCCGCCACTGCACTCCAGCCTGGGTGACAGAGTGAGACTCCATCTCAACAAACCCCAAAAAACAAAAGGGAGAGGGTAGAGCTGATTGACTTGGTGAATCAGGGGAGTTGGGAGACAAGAAGATGGGGGTGCATGTTCATTAAAGCATTTTCTTTGTAACATCAGCTGTGGGCTGCTGGCAGTGGGTAGAGGAGAATGGAAGGAGTTTGGAGTTGTTCTTTTTGGCCTTGTAACTCATTCATTCGTTCATTCATTCATCTGCTCATTCATCAGATAGTCATTGAGCCCTATGATGTGTCAGGCACTTTTCTAGGCAGTTGGGATTCTTCAATGAACAAAATTAGAAAGGACTCTGCTCTCAAGGAGCTTACATTCTAGAGAGGGCAGACAGAAGAATTCAGTAAATAAGTAAATTGTATGGTATCCTAGAAGGCAGTAGTATCTCAAGAGGGAAAAAAGGTAGAGAAAGGTAAGGGGGACTGAGTGGGGAGGTGGGGGGTTTGTAGTAGGGGTGCAGTTTAAAATGATGTGGTCAGGGTAAGCCTTATCCTTAATGAGATGGTGACACCTGAGCAGACTTGAAGGCGATGAGGGAGTTGATGTCTAGGGGAAGAGTGCTCTGGGCAGAGGGAACAGCCTAGTGGCAAGATGTGTGTCTGGTGTATTCAAGGAGCAGCAAAGAGGCCATTGTAGCTTGAGCTGATGATTTGAGGCAGGGAACTAATACAACTTCTTAGATTTTTTAAAAGATTGCCATGAATGATGAATCCTAGGAGAAAAAGTTTGATATTATATTTGATAATAGTTCCTTTGGAGAGGTGTTTTGATGAGTGGGATCTTTCCCCTGAACATAGTTAAATTCCTGAACTGGCTCCACCTGAAGCAGGATGGGACTGGGAGCAGAGATGGAGGAGCCAGGATACCCATTTAGAATGTTTGCGTAGATATAGCTATGTATCTATAGGATCATTAGTAGCAATGTCTATGTAAACATTATGCATCCTTATTTGCCTTTTCTTTCTTTCTTTTTTTTTTTTGAGACAGAGTCTTGCTCTGTCACCAGGCTAGAGTGCAGTGGCATGATCTTGGCTCAACCGCAACCTCCAACTCCCTGATTCAAGCGATTTTCTTGCCTCAGTCTCCCGAGTAGCTGGGATTACAGGCATGCACCACCATGCCCAGCTAATTTTTGTATTTTTAGTGGAGACAGGGTTTCACCATGTTGACCAGGATGGTCTCAATCTCCTGACCTCGTGATCTGCCTGCTTCAGCCTCCCAAAGTGCTGGGACTATAGGTGTCAGCCACTGCGTCTGGCCTGCCTTTTTTTTTTTTGAGGTGGAGTCTTGCTCTGTCACCCAGGCTGGAGTGCAGTGGTGCAGTCTCGTCTCACTGCAGCCTCTGCCTCCCAGGTTCAAGCAATTCTCCTGCCTCAGCCTCCCAAGTAGCTGGGATTACAGGTGTGCACCACCACGCCCGGCTGATTTTTTTGTATTTTTACTAGAGATGGGGTTTCACTATGTTGGCCAGACTGGTCTCGAACTCCTGACCTCAAGTGATCCACCTGCTTTGGCCTCCCAAAATGCTGGGATTACAGGTGTAATCCACCACACTGGCTGGCCTCTTTCTCATCACGTGTACTACATTTTTAGTTAGGAAACAAAAAAGGCATTTGCCGTTCTTAAAGTTGAAGCCACCAGAACACTAAGAAATGAGAGAAGTTTTAAGCTAGGTGTAGTGGCACACACACCTATAGTCCCAGCCACTTGGGAGGCTGAGGTGAGAGGATCACTTAAGCTCAGGAGTTTGAGGCTACAGTGAGCTATGATTGCAGTACTGCACTCCAGCCTGGGCAGCAGAGAGAGATCCCATCTCAAAAAAAAAATAAAACAGAAAAGAGAAATGAGGGAAGTTTTATAAGAAAAATGCTGCATATGGAGACCAGATCTCTTCATGTTAGAGAAGAGATTTCCTTGATAGAGAGGAAATGGGGAGGAGGGGTCAGGGCCTGGTCTCTGTTGACTCTGGATTACAAAAGCTCTGGTTAGATCATCAGGGTGAACAGACCCAGCAAAACCTGGCTTAGGTCACCCGAACTCAGACAAGATGCTCCTGGGGCCACCAGGGGAAACCAGACCAGTTGCTGAATCAGGTCAGGATGTTTGTGGTCAAGGATGTCTGAGCTCCCTCTGTCCAGAGGTTCCCCTTCTCAGATTCGGCCTGAGCTGACAGGAGGTAGTCTCTAAGCCTCTGCTCAGATTGCACCTTCCCCTGTGTAAGGTTAGGTACCGCTCCTGTGTGTGCCCATAGCACCTGTGAACACCTTTTTTTTTTTTTCTTTTTGCTTTTTTATTTTGAGATGGAGTCTCACTCTGTCACGCTGGAGTGCAGTGGCGTGATTTCAGCTCACTACAACCTCCGCCTCCCAGGTTCAAGCAATTCTCCTGTCTCAGCCTCCAGAGTAGCTGGGACTACAGGCGCATGCCACCACATCCAGCTAATTTTTTGTATTTTTAGTAGAGACGGGGTTTCACTATGTTAACCAGGATGGTCTCGATCTCCTGACCTCGTGATCTGCCCGCCTCAGCCTCCCAAAGTGCTGGGATTACAGGCATGAGCCACCGCACCCGGCCTGTGCACGCCTATTATATAATACTGTTCTTACATAGAATGGAGTGGTGCATTCACCCAGCTTTCTCTGTACCAGGCTTTGTGCTCCTTTAGAGTAAGGCCATTTGACCCCTCCCTTCAATCCCTTGCCCAGACTAAACACGAGGTAACATGATCATTCATAACCACTTAAGCCCAAGTAGCAATTTTATACTTTCTGCTCCTAATATAGCACAAATTATATTTTCCAGTCACAATGAGCCCATTTTATTTTCTGATAAAATGATTACATGAAACAATGTGATTTGCACTGAACAGTTTTAAAAAAATTTGTCTTTGGGATGTTAGGATGTCAAAACCTGTTCCTGAGAACTATTTCAGGCCAGGTGCAGTGACTCATGCCTGTAATCCCAGCACTTTGGGAGGCTGAGGCGGGCAGATCACGAGGTCAGGAAATCGAGACCATCCGGGCTAACATGGTAACATGGTGAAAGCCCGTCTCTAATAGAAATACAAAAAAATTAGCCAGGCGTGGTGGCGGGTGCCTGTAGTCCCAGCTACTCGGGAGGCTGAGGCAGAAGAGTGGCGTGAACCTGGGAGGCGGAGCTTGCAGTGAGCCGAGATCACGCCACTGCACTCCCACCTAGGTGACTGAGCGAGACTCCATCTCAAAAAAAAAAACTGTTTCAAAAATAAGATTATTTTCCTTAACTTTTCCGTGTTGTATTACTTTTATTAAAGTATATCTTATGGCCAGGTACAGTGGCTCACACCTGTAATCCCAGCACTTTGGGAGGCTGAGACGGGCAAATTGCATGAGACCAGGAGTTCGAGACCAGCCTGGGCCACATAATGAAACCCCATCTCTACTAAAAATACAAAAATTAGCCAGGTGTGGTGGCACACGCCTGTAATTCCAGCTACTTCGGAGGCTGAGACATGAGAATCACTTGAGCCCGGGAGGTAGAGGTTGCAGTGAGCTGAGATTGCACCACTGCACTCCAGCCTGGGTGACACAGCAAGACTCTGACTCAAAACAAATAAAGTATATTTTATTAAAGTATGTGAGCATATATAATATTAGAGACTTTTTACCTTTAATATAATCTTTTTCAATTTTTAAAAATTTTGACAAAATACACATAAGACAATCTTAACTAATTTTAAGTGTACCGTTCAGTCATATTAAATACACTCATATGTAATGCAACCATCACCACTATCCATCTTCAAAACTCTTCACCTTGTAAAACTGAAAACTCTATAATCCATTAAACAATAACTCTTCAGTCTTTCTTCTTCCAGCCCCTGCAACTACCATTCTGCTTTCTATCTGTATGATTTTGACTACTCTATCTTACATAAGTGGAATCAAACAGTATGTTTTGTTTTGTTTTGTTTTTTATTAAGACAGAGTCTTGCTTTGTCACCCAGGCCGGGGTGAGTAGCGCAATCTCGGCTCACTGCATCCTCAGCCTTCTGGGTTCAAGCAGTTCTGCTTCAGCCTCCTGAGAGCTGGGACTACAGGCATGTGTCACCATGCCCAGCTAATTTTTGTGTTTTTAGTAGAGCTGGGGATTCATCATGTTGGCCAGGCTGGTCTCGAACTCCTGACCTCAAGTGATCTGCCCACCTCAGCCTCCCAAGTGCTGGGATTACAGGCGTGAGCCACCACGTCTGGCCAAAATCATACAGTATGTATCTTTTTGTGGCTGGCTTATTTCATTATAATGTCTTCAAGATTCATCTAAGTCGTAGCGTGTATCAGAATTTTCTTTCTTTTTAAGTCTGAATACAGTACTTTAAAATAAAAGCCTTTCTAAGGCTAAATACAATTCCATTTTGCTTATCCATTCATCCGTTGATAGACACTTCGGTTGTTTACATGTTTAGCTATTGTGAATAATGCTGCTATGGCACTGAACATGAACATGAGGCATTGAACTATTGAACGTGGGGGTACAGATATCTCTTTGAGACCTGACTTTGAATTCTTTTGGTTGTATACGCAGAGAGAAATTGCGGGGTCATACGGTAATTTTCTTCCGGAACCACCATACTATTTCCATAGCAGCTGTACCTTTTTCCATTCTTAACGACAGTGCACAAAGGGTTCCAATTTCTCCACGTCCCCCCAACACTTGTTATTTTCTGTTTTATCTTGATAGTAGCCATCCTAACCTGTGTGAGGTGATATCTCATTGTAGTTTTGATTTGCATTTCTCTAATGATTAGTGTTTTTGAACATCTTTGTATGTCTTCTTTGGAGAAATGTTTATTCAAGTTCCTGGCCCATTTTTGAATTTTTTTTTTTTTTGGATTTTTAGGAGTTCTGTATATATTCTGGGTATTAATTGCTTAATAATCTAGACTTTTTGATAGAAAAAGTCATTTATGATCCCTCTTCCTTAGGACCTCTGTATTTGTTTTGATGAATTTCCTTTTCTCCTTATGCATGTTTTTCCCCTTAAACATTTTTAATTATAACATATTTTAAATTTTGTATAAGTTTTGTGAGGATTCTTGTTGTTGTTGTTTAAAATCAGTTTTAAGGCCGGGCGCAGTGGCTCACGCTTGTAATCCCAGCACTTTGGGAGGCCGAGGCAGGCGGATCACGAGGTCAGGAGATCAAGACCACGGTGAAACCCCATCTCTACTAAAAATACAAAAAATTAGCCGGGCATGGTGGCGGGCGCCTGTAGTCCCAGCTACTCGGAGAGGCTGAGGCAGGAGAATGGCGTGAACCCGGGAGGCAGAGCTTGCAGTGAGCCGAGATCGCGCCACTGCACTCCAGCCTGGGCGACAGAGCAAGAGTCCGTCTCAAAAAAAAAAATAAATAAATAAAAATAAAATCAGTTTTAATGACTATATTATATTGCTTTGTATGAATGTACCAACATTTATTTAGCCATTTCTCAGAGAACATTTAGGTTATTTCTGAAATTTTTACTATTATACATAATGCTGGGATAAAATTCCACTTGGTTACAATACATAAGTTTTTCAAAATACAGTTGATCTCTCTCTTTTTTTTTTTTTTTTTTTTTTGAGATAGAGTTTTGCTCTTGTTGCCCAGGCTGGAGTACAATCTCAGCTCACTGCAACCTCCGCCTCCTGGGTTCAAGCGATTCTCCTGCCTCAGTCTTCCAAGTGGCTGGGATTACAGGCATGTACCACCATGTCTGGCTAGTTTTGATTTTTTAGTAGAGATGGGGTTTCACCATGTCACTCAGGCTGGTCTCGAACTTCTGACCTCAAGTGATCCACCTGCCTCGGCCTCCCAAAGTGCTGGGATTACAGGTGTGAGCCACCGTGTCCAGCCCAGGTGATCATTTTTTAGTATCTGTATTACTAAGGGAAATAGCCAACAGAGAGAAAGCACTCTCGGACAGGTTTTGGTGTCATGCTTATCCTTAATTTGTAGAAACATTCAGATTGCTTTTCACCTTTTTCTGTCTTTTGAAAGCATTTACCTATAAAACATTTAGACTCAGGATTTTTATAGACAAGATGGTTTGGCAACAATTTTCTCTATTTCCTCCTGAATTATAAAGGTTTCTGCTTTTTTGTGTAAACATCGGTAGTTTAGAATTTAAAAGTTTTTTGTTAAGATTTTTTGCATTTCTTAACACACTATTGTGTATTTCACTGTTTTGTTTATCCTCCTATTTTTTTTTTTATTTTTTTTTTGAGACGGAGTTTTGCTCTTATTGTCCACGCTGGAGTGCAATGGCACAATCTTGGCTTACCGCAACCTCCACATCCCAGGTTCAAGCAGTTCTCCTGCCTCAGCCTCCTGAGTAGCTGGGATTACAGGCATGCGCCTCCACACCCGGCTAATTTTGTATTTTTAGTAGAGATGGGGTTTCTCCATGTTGGTCAGGCTGGTCTCGAACTCCCGACCTCAGGTGATTCACCCACCTCGGCCTCCCAAAGTGCTGGGATTACAGGCATGAGCCACTGTGCCTGGCCTTATCCTCCTATCTTGAAGTTCATCTTTTAAAAATTTCTTCTTACTAGATTTATCAGAGGTTTTTCTATTTGGCTGGTGCTTAAGAGGAACCAGCCTTAGATTTGGCTGTTAATGCCATCGTTTTTCTGTTTGCCTCTGCTTTTTATAATCCAAGAATTTAATTCACTAACCCACGTTTTTTTTAAATCCTCGAAACAACTCCTCATTTTCCTCCAGTGAGAATTACCCAGATTCTGTATCCATTCACTCAGCAGACATGTTTGGAATGCTTGCTCTGTGCCAGGCAGTGGTTCTTAACCAGGGTCAGGCTTCAGAACCAGTCAGGGAGTAGTGGCTGCTTCCTGTGGGGTGGTGACAAGGCTTCAATGAGGAAATGTGAGAGTGCACATAAATGACCGAGTTCAGTGCTTGCCTAACAGCGAGTGTTCGAGAAATCTGAGCTGTTGCTTTTTGATAGTGAACCACCTCAGGAGCTTTTAAAAGATGCTGGGCAGGACCCTCCATGCATGGACAATTGAGAAAAGCTGCCCAGGTGATTCTGGACACTCCACTTGCAGTGTCGGAGATACTAAAATGAAAAGGAGTTTAAGAAATTCCTGGCCGGGCGTGGTGGCTCACGCCTGTAATCCCAGCACTTTGGGAGGCCGAGGCAGGTGGATCACGAGGTCAGGAGATCGAGACCATCCTGGCTAACATGTTGAAACCCCATCTCTACTAAAAATACAAAAAAAATTAGCCGGGCGTGGTGATGGGTGCCTGTAGTCCCAGCTACTCTGGAGCCTGAGACAGGAGAATGGCATGAACCGGGGAGGTGGAGCTTGCAGTGAGCCGAGATCGCGCCACTGCACTCCAGCTAGGACGACTGAGCAAGACTCCGTCTCAAAAAAAAAAAAAAAAAGAAGTTCTTGAGGGAGAAAAATGTAACTAGATAGCTACAGTTCTGAAATGGAGATGGGGACCAAATGCTGAAGGGGGATGGGGAGCACGGAGGATGTGAGGAAGCTTCAGGAGAGAATGGAACAGTGAACTGGTTCTACAAGGATGACTAGGAATTTTTCCTGTGGAACTGAGGGAAGAAAGTACATTATGGTCAGAATAGGATGTATAAAGGCAAAGAGACACAAAAGAATGTTACTGGAACAAAGAGTCCATGTGGCAGAAGCTTTGGGTGTATGACAGGAGGCAGCATTTGAGAGAAAGATGGCCTGAGGTGGAGACCTAGAACAATGTAGAACAGTGGTGTCCCAAAGAAATACACATTCCATGTATAATTTTAAGTTTTCTAGTGGCTACAATGTAAAAAGAAACAAGTGAAATTAATTTTAGTAATACATATTATTTAAAATAATATATCCAGAATATTATCATCTCTACATGTGATATTTTAAAATTACTAATGAGGTATTTTACATTTTTTCCCTGATAGTAAGTCTTTGAAATTCAGTGTGTATTTTATTTTATTTTATTTTATTTATTTGAAACAGAGTCTTGCTCTGTCGCCCAGGCTGGAGTGCAGTGGTGCAATCTTGGCTCACTGTAACCTCCACCTCCTGGTTCAAGCCATTCTGCTGCCTCAGCCTCCTGAGTATCTGGGATTACAGGCGTGTGCCACCACACCTAGCTAATTTTTGTATTTTTGTAGAGACTGGGTTTCTACATGTTGGCCAGGCTGGTCTCAAACTCCTGACTTCAGGTGATCCACCCACCTCAGCCTCCCAAAGTGCTGGGATTACAGGCGTGACCCACTGTAGGTGTGAGTCACTGTGCCTGGCCCAGTGTGTATTTTACTTAATCACACATGCCCATTTGGACTAGCTACATTGCAAGTGTGGCTTGTAAGTTTGTTTGCTCTTTTTCTTTTCCTCCTAGTATTTAAAAGCAGTTTATAATTGGGTGAACATCTAAATCCTTAATTTAAAAACATAATGAATAGCCACATGTGGCCAGTGGCTGCCATATTAGACTGTGTGGCTCTAGATTGCCATTCCCTGGATTAATGCTGTCATTGGCAAGGGAAGATTTCAGCTGGATTTGAAGGATGAAGGCAAGGGACTGAATTCAGGAGACATTTCTGAGGCTTTTGGTGACTGCAAGGCATAAAGGAAAAATGAAGAGTCAAGGAGGAGGTCCAGGTTTCCAGTCTTCAGTACTGCAGATGGTGATGCAGTAGGAATCTGTGTGTGTGCAAAGGTTGACAGTGATGTTCTTCTCTCTGTACACCATTGTTAGTTACATTGTCAACTATCAGCTTATTAAACTATGATTGGTCTGGTATCAGAGGCCACTGAGTACTTAAGTGGAGACACCACACTGTATTGCCGTAAATGTGATGTTTTCTATTTGGGCAAACTCTGTATTTGTACATGTCCTTTTTGGAAGTGCCCTTTCACCCCATCTGCTCATAAAACTCTTTATTTCTGTAGTTCAGGGAACTCATGTTATTGATGAGGTAATTGGATCTCCAGGAGGTGTACAATCTACTCAAGGATATTATGCATTTATTCATTATGGAGCTTTGTAGGAGCCCATGAAATTGAGTCTTCTCAACTTAGTATATGCTGTTCCTAGTTCCTTGCTTTGGGCTCCACCATTTGGCCAAGATCCTTGTATGTCAGCATAAGGAAAGGGAACATGTGATACTTTTTTTTGAATCTCACTCTGTTGCCCAGGCTGGAGTGCAGTGGCACAGTCCCAGCTCACTGCAACCTTCGTCTCCTGGGTTCAAGCAGTTCTCCCTGCCTCAGCCTCCCAAGTAGCTGGCCTCTAGTGATCTTCCCACCTCAGCCTCCCAAAGTGCTAGGATCACAGTTGTGAGCCACCATGCCCAGCAGTCTGGCAGGTTTTAACAAGATCTCTCTGGTTGTCATATGGAAAATGGACTTGGGTGGTGGGGCAAGAGTGAGAGGAGAGATGAACTAGGAGGTTGTAGCAGTAGTCCAGGTAAGAGATGGTGACACGAACTAGGGTGAGGGTGACAGGAATAGGGAAATGTGGGAGGCAGTGAAGGTTTGTGGGTTGTGGTTTTTTTGTTTTGTTTTGTTTTGTTTTGTTTTTTGAGACGGAGTCTTGCCCCGTTGCCCAGGCCGGAGTGCGGTGGCACGATTCAGCTCACTGCAAGCTCCGCCTCCTAGGTTCATGCCATTCTCCGGCCTCAGCCTCCCCAGTAGCTGGGACTACAGACGCCCGCCACCATGCCCGGCTAATTTTTCTGTTATTTTTAGTAGAGATGGGGTTTGACTGTGTTAGCCAGGATGGTCTCGATCTCCTGACCTCGTGATCCACCCGCCTCAGCCTCCCAAAGTGCTGGGATTACAGGTGTGAGCCACCGCGCCTGGCCTTGTTTTTTTTTTTTTTTTTTGAGATGGAGTCTCGCTCTGTTGCCCAGGCTGGAGTGCAGTGGCACAGTCTCGGCTCATTGCAGTCTCCACCTCCCAGGTTCAAGTGATTCTCCTGCCTTATCCTCCTGAGTAGCTGGGATTACAGGCGCCCGTCACCACGCCTGGCTAATTTTTGTATTTTTAGTAGAGACGGTTTCATTCTGCCTTCCCAAAGAGTTTGCCACGTTGACCATGCTGGTCTTGAACTCCTGACCTCAGGTGATCCACCCACCTCAGCCCCCTAAAGTGCTGGGATTATAGGCGTGAGCCACTCAGTCCGGCCGCAGTGAAGTGTTTGTGAACATGATCAGATTTGTGTTTTGAAGTAACTCTGATAGTGCCCAGGGGAAAAAAAGGGGGTTGGGATCAAGAGTTAAAGAACAGAGGCCAGTGGTTGCCCTGTCAAGGCAAGAAATGATGAGTGGCTTGGAGCAGACGTTTGCTTGCTGGTTAGCACATTCTTCACCTTGAGTGCAGACTCTTTGGGAAAGCAGAATGAAACCAGGAGGCCGGCCAGGTTCAGAGGGTCACACTTGTAATCTCAGCACTTTAGGAGGCCAAAGTGGGAGGCTCACTTGAGCCCAGGAGTTTGAGACCAGCCTGGGCAACATAGTGAGACCCCATCTTTATTAAACAAAATAAAACGAAAGAAACCAGGAGGCCATATGTTAAATATGAGGAACCAGTTAAGCAAAGGAGTCCTGATTGGGCAATGACTGTTACTAAACCAAAGAGACAATATGTCTAGAGGGTAGAGTAGGCAATGGGGAGAAGGTTTTACTTCTCACCACTTATCTCAAAATGGCTGGTCCAACCCCTTTATCCTTGCTGGCCATGCCTCTCCCAAGACCAGCCTCCCTTCTCAAGCTTCCCAATCCCTGGATTAGATTCCCACATTTTCTTCTTCCATGCAGATGGCACTTACCTCTTAGGACCTGGTACAGAGCCTACCTTGAAGTGTTCTCCCCCTCTCCCAGTCTTTCTGCTTTGTGCGCCTGCAGCACCTCACCTTACTGTGTACTGTCTCATATTGTGCTCTAATAAATAATGCTTTTAAAATAAACTGAACCGTATTCAAGGACTGCAGTGTTTTTCTTTTGCATTTTTAGTCTGCCACAGTGTATATAGTAAATCCAGGCACCTCGTAAATATCTGGTCAGTCAGATCTGTAACCTTGATCAGAAAATTGGCCCCTGTTTCATCCCTCCCCTGTTCCTGCAGGGACACAGCCAAGTGTTGAACAGAAATATGGGGCAGAGGAGCCATATGGTGTGTGGATGTGGTCATGCACCTCACTCAGTAGAAGGGGCCACTCCTGCCTTTAATATTCAAATCTCATCCATCTCCCTAAGGCTCAACTCATTCAGGAAACAGAGGTATAGTGTGAGTCAGGCACTTTGCTGGGCAATGGTGGCGTAGAATTTAAAAAACAACCAAAAGTATTATCCCTACCCTCATAATGTATACTGTTTAACTAGGAAAACAAGTATTAAATAGATGAGTAGGTTTGTTTGAATAATGGTAGGTGTGCAGAGTGGTTTAAAGCACATGATAGGGAGGTTGACTCTCCAGTGGGGGATCAGAAGACTTCACTGGAGATCTAACCAGCACCTGAAGTATGAAATGGAATTAGCTAAGGGAAATGGGAGGAGTGAATGATACCCTTGAGGAATTTGAGTGAATCCGGTTCAGCTATACCTAAGCAAACAAGAGAAGGGTACAGAATAAGCTGAAGCCTCTGTGAAACCTTCCCTCACTGCTCCAGCTAACTCAGCTCTGCTTTCAGCGTCTTTTTGCACTAATTGTCTTTGCCATACTTTATTATATACTTTCTGAGACAGAAGTCTAACCAGGAATTAGCCAGATATGGTGGCGTATGCATGTAGTCCCAGCTACTCTGGAGGCTAAGGTGGGAGGATTACTTGAGCTCTGGCAGTTGAGGCTGTAGTGAGTCGTGACTGAGCCACTGGACTCCAAGCTGGGTGAGAGAGTGAGACGCTGTCTCAAAAAAAAAAAAAAATCCTAACCAAAGCAAAAGTACATAGCCCAAAGAGGCCGTGGTCACAGGTGACTCATGGTTTAACGAGGCCAAGTGATTCTAGACAATCAGCTCTGTAGCATCAGAACTGACAATTGGGAGACATGGGGCACCTCAGCCAGCCATGTGTCCATGGGATGGTGGAAGAAGAAGTGATTAGAGTAGGGTATGAAGCAGTGAAAGACCTTTGACCTAGCCATTGTAATTTTAGCTAGCGAACCAGGAGAAATCCTAGCATGTTTCCCAAAGAATATTTATTACGGTAATGTTTATAATAGCAGAATACTGGAAATAATCTCAGTACCTGCTGACAAGGACTGGTTCATTGATTCATTCAGCAAGTATTTTTTAAGCCCCCACTAGGTGCTGGGCGTTGTTCTGGGCACCAGGCATGTAACTGATCAAGATAAAGTCCCTGTTCCCATGGAGCTTACAGTGGAGAGACAGACAATAGGGTAGCAAGCTAATATCTCCGATCATTGCTAGAAGCACAAGTGTCCTTTCTATTGGAATCTATTATGTTCTTGAGTTCAGGTGTAAAGAACTGGGCAGTGAGAGATAGCTGGACTAGCAGGAAAATTAAACACATAATGTGATGGATAGTGGAGGTGCTAAGACAGCCTTCCCGAGGAGGCCATGCTTGAGATGATGCCTGAATAACTGGTTAACTAGTTGTCAACCATGTGGAGATGCAGGAGGCTAGGGAATAACAAACAAAAGGGCTGGGAACAAGTTTGATGTGGTCAAGGAATATCAAGATCAGCATGTGACAGCCTGGTGAGCCATGAGGGAATTGCATTTTACTCTTTCTTTGAGACAGGGTCTCACTCCGTCATCCAGGCTGGAGTACAATGGCATGATCATGGCTCACTGCAACCTCCGCCTCCTGGGCTCAAGTGATCCTCCCAGCTCAGCCTCCTGAGTAGCTGGGACTGTAGGCACACACCACCATGCCAGGCTAATTTTTTGATATTTTGTAGAGATAGGGTTTTGCTCTGTTGACCAAGAGTTTGATGGTCTCAAACTCTTGGGCTCCTGTAACAAAGGAAGTGAATGGGCTCAAGCGATCTGCCAGCCTTGACCTCTCAAAGTGTTGGGATTACAGGTGTGAACCACCCGTGCCCTGTTGCATTTTATGCTTAATACAGCAAGGTGTTGTTTGTTTTAATCAGTGGGTACCTGTGATACAGGTGTACTGTGGATTACTATGAAGCAGTTCAATAAGGTGCAATTATTCCACTATGCAAAGATCTCCAGGATACAGAGCTAAATCAAAAAGCAAGTTGTAGAACAATATGTATGGTATTTCATAAAACAAGATTCTGTGTCGGGGTGTTGTGAGTATGGTTAAGTGGGTGGGTGGGGTGTTAAAAAACATGAACAAGGGACTTTGTGTATACACCAAACTATTAAGAGTGGTTATTTCTGAAAGTAAAGTGGGATTGGTTATGGCAGTGAAGGAAGGTCATCACTTTTTACTACCCACCGTATTTGGATTTTGTAACAAAGAAAGTGAATAAGCAGCAATGAATTGGTGATTGTATTAAAAGGCTTGGCTTTGAAAGAAACCAAGAAGATAGCTAGGTAGGGATACAGGTCTGCAGGACAAATTGCCCCTCATAACTTTCCTGCCTGACATACTAGATCCTTTACAAAATTATGTAAAAAACGAGTTTACGTAACCCAACGTTGACTCCTCAGTCTAACAAATGTGTGATCACCACTTGTGATAGATACTACAGTATGTTCCCAGCATTGCCTTAGAACATTTGTGGGGTTGATCCCCAGTTGAGCAGGAATGTGATCTTACAGGAATCAGTGACATTCAAAGATGTGTCTGTGGACTTCACCCAGGAAGAATGGTACCATGTCGACCCTGCTCAGAGAAGCTTATACAGGGATGTGATGCTGGAGAACTATAGCCACCTGGTTTCTCTTGGTAAGGACCACTTCTCTGAGTGTCTTTCCTGCTGATGGGTCTTTCCTTCCTTGGTTGCTACAGTGGTGGTGCCCAGAGCTTAGGTAACTGTGACCAGGGTGCTCAGGGGTCAGAGCTTGTTAATCTTCATTGGGACCCAGCTTTATGGGGTTTTGAGCCTGCTCTTTAGGTAAAAGGTCTTTATTTTGCAAAACTGGGAATAGGCAATTTGACTGCATGACTCCTTAAGTTGCACCTTTTTTTTCCTTCAGAGTTCCTGAGGATCAAGGACTAGTACTGACTTGTCCTTAGGAGGGTTCTTTGTCCACTTGCACAAACAACCAAATCTTGTGTATTTACCCATGAGCAGGATATCAAGTTTCCAAGCCAGAGGTGATCTTCAAATTGGAGCAAGGAGAAGAGCCATGGATATCAGAGGGAGAAATCCAACGACCTTTCTATCCAGGTAAATGAGTGAGAGGCATTAGGAGTGAATGCAGATAATGGCACAACTTAGGGAGGGGGAGATACCCTCCAGCAGCTGGCTTGGGATCTCCTAGATCTGCATAGGAGGCTGAAGCCATCGCCTGGCCGACACCTCGTAGGTCTCTCTTCAAAAGGGTGCTCCTGCTCTTGCTGGAATATTTTTCCTCTGGTGGCCTCTGATTCCCTTCATTAATTAGAGATCCCTTCTCTTACTCATTCAGAATTGAACTCCTGTATTTCTTCCTTGAATTGAACTCCCGTATCTCTTTCTTGTATTGAACTCCCCCAACTTTTCCTTGTTTAGTCTTGCTGCTTTCACTGTCAGATGCCCCAGACTTGTAGGAAACACCCACAGCCTTCCTTAATTCTCTCTCCCTTCATAACCTGCCTTCAGACTCCGTGCCTTGCCACCATCTTCTTCCATCTCACGTTCATGCTGCTTTGACTCATTACCTCCCTCCACGGTTCCTGTAGTATCCTCATCTCCCAGTTTCTCGCTTGTTAAGTACTGCTTAGCTTTATGTCGTTAGCTTTTCTTGCTTTTCCCCCTAAGTGACCCTGCCTTAAGGAACCTGCCTTCTAGCCTCCTTTCTTGATTACCTCCTTAACAGAGTACCTGCCTCCTGGTAGTTGCAGCTCTTTATTCTATGCTGTAGACTCAGAAGTCTTCTTTATTTGTACCATAGTTACTTTCATCCTTCTCAGAAGTCACATAGTTCATATTAAATTCATAAAATCTAAATTCATTACCTTTCATCCCCCACCAGTATATTTTGCTACCTTGCCTATTTCCCATTTCTACCCTTGCCTGTTAGAATCCAGTGGGTTTTTAATTGCTCAGGCTGGACACCCTAATTAGTTTAGTCTTTTATTTCAACCCAGTTTATTTTCTTCCTATGAGAAGTAGCTTAGATTTTCTTGCCTTTTAACTTCTACTGGTGGCAATGTAAACCAGGGCCCAGATTTTTTAATTAATTAATTAATTAATTATTTTATTGAGACAGGATCTCACTCTGTCACCCAGGCTGGAGTGCAGTGTCATGATCTTGCTCACTGCAGTCTCTGCCTCCTGGGCTCAAGCAATCCTCCCACCTCAGCCTCCCAAGTAGCTAGGACTATAGATATGTGCCACTACACCCAGCTAATTTTTTGTATTTTTGGTGGAGAAGAAACAAGGTTTCACCATGTTGCCCGGGTGGTCTCAAACTCCTGAGCTCAAGCGATCCACCCACCTTGGCCTCCCAAAGTTCTGGGATTACAAGCGTGAGTGACCACACCAGCCTAATTTTTTATTTTGAGACAGGGTCTTGCTCTGTTACGCATGGTGGAGTGCAGTGTCTCTGTCACAGCTCACTGCAGCCTTGACCTCTTGGGCTCAAGCAGTCCTCTTCCCTTTGCTTCCCAAAGTGTTGGGATTACAGGTGTGAGCCACTGCTAAGGTCCCAGATTTAGACTGCTGTAATTCCCAGTTGGAATAGCTCACTCTGTTTTTTCTTTTCATAAATCAAATGGATTTTTAAAATTATAGCTTTATTGAGGTATAATTCACATACCATGAGATTCACCCCTTTAGAGCGTAGAGGTCAGTGGTGTTTTCATATATTCAGATAGTTGTACAAACAGCAATGCTATCTAATTTCAGAACATTTTCCTCACACCAGCAAGAAACCTCATACCCATTAATAGTTACTCCCCATTCCCCACTCCTCTCACTACCTGGTAACCATTAATCTAATTTCTATTTCTATGGATTTGTATATCCTGGATAGTTTGTATAAATGGAATCATATAATATGGCACTGGCTTCTTTCACTTAGCATGATGTTTTCAAGGTTCAATCATGTTCTAGCATGTATCAGTACATCATTCTTTTTTACCATTGAGTAATATTCCATTGTATGGATATATCACATTTTGTTTAATTATTCGTCCGGCCTAATGCTTTATCTTCTTAAAATTTCTGACAAACCATTGCTATTATTCTCTGTACTTTACTATAGAAAATAGAAACTCCCTGATTTAAAAGTTCCCTATCATACCTCCAGTATTATCCTTCTATTCCTGCTAAAACAGATCCCCTTAGGTTGAACTTCTCTTAATATTTTCTGTAAGCAGCATATCTTTTCCCTCATTAGGCAATATATTCTGCCTATCCAAAGCCATTTGTTCTTCGAGTTCAAGATCTATCTAATCCATGAGATCTGATATATACTAATATATTTATTTATTTCTTCCTTTCCTGACAAATATCATCTATATCATCTACACTATAAAAACTCAGATTTAATAATATGCCATCCGATGGTTTTACCCTTTTTTAGTTGCCAAAAGATTGTCTTGTTTCTATTCAAGCTCTGTTTATTATTGTATTTCTATATATTTTATCTGTGTGGCAGAGCATATAGAAAGCAATCAGAACTTACTTGATTGATCAGTAAGTAATCTGGTTAGCAAGAAAACTTGTCTCATTTATTTATTTCAACAAGCATTTTTTGCATATCCCACTGAGAACAATCCTTAAAAAAATTACAAGGCATTCTCTGTCCTCAGGATTTGAGCTGATTCTTATTGCAGGGTAAGGAATTTGGGGGTTTAGGGCCTTATTGTGATTTCCTCTTTCAACAGTTTATTATGAACGTTTTCAAATAGGAAAGTTGAAAAAAATTTTACAGTCAATACCACATACCTACCACCAAGATTATCACATTTGTTGTTGTTAACATGTTATTTTATTTGCTTTGTTACCATTTTGTTTTATTTGCTTTATGATGTATTTCTTTAGCCATCTATCAGTCCATCTTACTTTTTGATGCATTTCCAAGTAAGTTACAGGCATAATTACATTTCACCCCTACACTTTTAGTATGTATGTCATTAACTAGAATTCAATTTTCTTTAGTTTTTAAAAGAAAATGTTACATACAGTGAAATGTGCAAGTCTTATATGTACCATCCAGTTGGTTTTGACACATGCATTCACTTGCCTAACCCAAATTCGTATTGACATAGAACATTTCCATCACTCCAAAAAGCTCTCTGCCCTTAGTTTTTAAAGGTTATCATTCTTAAACCCTAAAGATTAATCAATTTGCTTGTATCAGTGTTCTGAAGTAAAAACAGGGACTTAAAGATCAATTTATTAGCCAGATTGAAATAAATTTTTTGGTCAAGGGAGGTAATTAGTGTAGAACCAGAGCTCAAATAGATGAAAACCACAGTACCAGTTGTAAAGACAAAGATGATTTGCCTCCTGATCAAGGACCTCCTTGATCTCTAAGGGTTATACTTTACAAACTGAGAAAATGCAGTATTTCAAATAATCTTTTCAGTTATATTGCTGGGTACAGATTTTCTCTGCAGCATTTGGAGACCTGGAACTTCAGAGTTGACAGTAAAGAAATTATGAAATGGATATATTAGGAAGACAGATTTTGTGGTGGTTTATAAAAGGATAGGAGGCATGGAGAGCATATAGGATCCTAAGATGGACTATGATCCTGTTCCATTTGTATCTGTGCCTAACACAGTCCTGCTCACTTATTTCCTTATTTTCTAACTAGCCCTCCTAGATGGGCTTTCCTCATTCTCTGGACTTACCACATACTCTGGATCTGCAGTCTTCACTATCATTTCTTCACTTTTCCTTTTCTCCATTTTGGGTCTTCTCAGGATACAGGACTAATTTCAAAACTGAGTCATATGTAACTTATATCTCTTTCTTCATTCCTACTCTAGCAGTTTATTTCAACAAGAAGGAGTAGGGGACTTTTGTACTTTGGATTTCTTTCAGACTGGAAGACCAGGCCTGAAGTCAAATCCTCACATTTGCAGCAGGATGTATCAGAAGTATCCCACTGCACACATGATCTCTCACATGCTACATTAGAAGACTCCTGGGATGTTAGCAGCCAGTTAGACAGGCAACAGGAAAACTGGAAGAGACATCTGGGATCAGAGGCATCCACCCAGAAGAAAATAATTACACCACAAAGTTTTGAGCAAAATAAATTTGGTGAAAACTCTAGATTGAACACCAATTTTGTTACACAACTGAACATTCCTGCAAGAATAAGGCCTAGTGAATGTGAGACCCTTGGAAGCAATTTGGGACATAATGCAGACTTACTTAATCAGAATAATATTCTTGCAAAAAAGAAACCCTATAAGTGTGATAAATGTAGAAAAGCCTTTATTCATAGATCATCGCTTACTAAACATGAGAAAACTCATAAAGGAGAGGGAGCTTTCCCTAATGGAACAGATCAAGGAATTTATCCTGGAAAGAAACACCATGAATGTACCGACTGTGGGAAAACCTTTCTCTGGAAGACACAGCTTACTGAGCATCAGAGAATTCACACTGGGGAGAAACCCTTTGAATGCAATGTGTGTGGAAAGGCCTTCAGGCATAGCTCATCTCTTGGTCAGCATGAGAATGCTCATACCGGAGAGAAACCCTATCAGTGTAGTCTCTGTGGGAAAGCCTTCCAGCGCAGCTCCTCCCTTGTTCAACACCAGCGAATTCACACTGGAGAGAAACCCTATCGATGTAATCTATGCGGGAGGTCCTTTAGGCATGGCACATCCCTCACTCAACATGAGGTCACACATAGTGGAGAGAAGCCCTTCCAGTGTAAGGAATGTGGGAAAGCCTTTAGTCGATGTTCTTCCCTTGTCCAACATGAGAGGACTCATACTGGAGAGAAACCTTTTGAATGTAGCATATGTGGGAGGGCTTTTGGTCAGAGCCCATCCCTTTATAAACATATGAGGATTCATAAGAGAGGCAAACCTTACCAAAGCAGTAACTACAGCATAGATTTCAAGCACAGCTCATCTCTCACTCAAGATGAAAGCACTCTTACCGAAGTGAAATCCTACCATTGTAATGACTGTGGGGAAGACTTTAGTCACATTACAGACTTTACTGACCATCAGAGGATCCATACTGGAGAGAACCCCTATGATTGTGAGCAGGCTTTTAGTCAGCAAGCTATTTCTCATCCTGGAGAGAAACCTTATCAATGTAATGTATGTGGGAAAGCTTTCAAAAGGAGTACAAGTTTCATAGAGCATCACAGAATTCATACTGGAGAGAAACCCTATGAATGTAATGAGTGTGGAGAAGCCTTTAGTCGACGCTCATCGCTTACTCAACATGAGAGAACCCACACTGGAGAGAAACCCTATGAATGTATTGACTGTGGGAAAGCCTTTAGTCAAAGTTCATCTCTCATTCAGCATGAGAGAACTCATACTGGAGAGAAGCCCTATGAATGTAATGAATGTGGGAGAGCCTTCCGAAAAAAAACCAACCTGCATGATCATCAGAGAATTCATACTGGAGAAAAACCCTATTCTTGTAAGGAATGTGGGAAAAACTTCAGCCGAAGTTCAGCTCTTACTAAACACCAGAGAATTCATACTCGAAATAAACTCTAGGAACCATGAAATTAAGGAATTTGCAGAATGCTTTAGTTAAAATGTTGTTTTGATTCAGGATCAGAGGATTCTTAGAGAGAGAGAGCTTGGGAATGTAATGAATTTTGTGTGTGTTTATACATTGTGTGTGGAGAAAACTGCCAGTAGACAGATTTTTTTTTTACATAAATAAAAGACACATTCTCAGATCTGATTACAGACTAGTGTAAAAACAACTACATATATGTAGCTGGTTGGGGATGATATGCCTATATGTTGGACTTTGCTTTTGAATATATGTATGCAGGATATCAAGTTTCAACATCTTGACTTGTGACCCCCAATGTCAACAGCTTTTTTAAAAAATAAATTCCTGCAGTAATGACCAAAACTCATTTTAAAAATTGCTTAACATCTGCACTCAACTGCAGCTCTTACATTAACTTCACCATGGAAACCAGTTCCAACTCCAGGAAGTCACCATTCAAAGAATTAGATCAACTAGCCCAACCACTTCATTGTACAGATGAAGAGACTGAAAGCCAAAGATGTGAAGTAGTTTCCACAGTATGATACAGCCTATAAGGGTAAAGCTGGGTTAAAAATGCAGGTTTCCTGGATTTGGGGCCCCATGGCCTTGCCAGTGAAAAGGTTATTTTCAGACTCAGAGGGCTTTAAAATAAATTTTAAGATACATCAGATACACAAACATTTAATGGGCATCTATGGATTGGACACTTTGAGAATTCTTAAAAGTATAAGTGGCAGCAAAATGTATGCAAATTTGTCACTATTTAAAGCAACTTCTTGGAGGCTTACAAACCACAATTTAACAGAAACTGCAGATAGTTGAACTACTAGTGACTTTTTTCCCCTTTTCCCAGTTAAAATTATACTTTCAGCTAACATATGCCAGTTTCACAGAACTATTAAGTCCCCTTATTGTACTTTTTACAGCATGCCCATGAAAAAGCACTGTCTTAAGCCTACAGTATCAGATAAATGGGAAAACAATAGAAAACTAAGAGGAGAATTTTCCCCTGTTAATTTTATTGCAGAAAAGTATAAGTCTAATTGTCCATTGCCATAAATTTTGTCTTTTACTCAGAGAAACAACATGCACCGGCTCATTTTATGTGCAAAGAAAATGTTTCACCATTAAAAAAATTAACTTGGCTAGGTATGGTGTCTCACACCTGTAATCCCGGCACTTTGGGTGGCTGAGGCAGATAGACTGCTTGAGCCCAGGAGTTCAAGACCAGCCTGGACAACATGGTGAAACCCCATCTCTTTAAAAAAAAAAAAAAACTCCAAAAATTAGCTGGGCATGGTGGCATGCAGCTGTAGTCCCAGCTACTCAGGAGGCTGAGGTGGGAGGATCACTGGAACCCGGGAGCAGAGACTGCAGTGAGCTGAGATCACACTACTGCATTCCAGCCTGAGCAACAGAGCAAGACACACACACACACACACACACACACACACACACGTCAATTTGTTTTAGTTCTATAATGCTTTTCCATTAGTAAAGCAACAGCTAAGCTTCAGTGGCCTGCTTCATCCCCTAATGACTCCCATGGGCTATCCTAAAGGAATTTCCAGAACCTTTGTTGGTGTGTTGACATTGACCATGCAGACCAATTTGGGCACAACTGGACATTGATTCCTTTTACACAACAGCTGCCTCCTAAAGATAGATAAATTTTCCCAGCCCTAAATATGAATCGTGGGGCAAGATGATATTGGTGGTATTGATGGTGAACCTTTCCTACTGGATTCTTTGCATGCCAGATAGCAGGATCCATTGCCTTTCTCTCATCATGGATGGCATGCGGCAGCACCCAAGTATTCTTCATTCTTTGCAGGGAAAAATT
The DNA here is from genome assembly GCF_009828535.3 of Hylobates moloch. Taxonomy (NCBI): domain Eukaryota; kingdom Metazoa; phylum Chordata; class Mammalia; order Primates; family Hylobatidae; genus Hylobates; species Hylobates moloch. The sequence continues at coordinate 104,165,593 of NW_026652281.1, forward strand.
TTGCATGAGGGCTGAAATGTAGTATGTGTAGCTCAATTAGTCTCTCCTCTGTGATGCAAAATGGAATATTCCATGGCAGATCTGCCCTTCTGAGATGCTGACCATCCAAAACACCTTGTTTGTGGTGCTCCATGATTAGCTCACACACAATGCCAAGGCTATGCTTGTATTGTCTGATACATAGTTTGACAATGGGTAATTCTACTCAGACCCTCCCTACTGATTGGCTAGGATGCCTGTCAGGAACTCATTTTGCTACTGGTTGTTTGGGGATCCCCATAGTGGACTACTTTCAGAAATGGCATGAATTGTAACCGAGTGCTGCCCGCACTGTTATGGAAGTTTATAAAACCTTAGTTCCAGAAGACCCAAAAGAGATTACTGGTTTGTGTTTGGAGCTTGGCCTATATCCAACCACCACTCTCTGAACCTCAGCACATCTTCATTGACAGGGAGGGAGCCCAGGACATATGTGTGGCTCATTGACTAGAAGGTTTTCTTAGTCCCAACAGCCATACACCATGCACTTATGGATACCCAGCCTTTTAGGGCTACATGAAATGCATCCTTGTAACATCGTTGTATTCTTTCAATAAATAGCCTTCTGAGTTGAATGGGAGTCAGTTTGTCTTTTTCAATTTTCAGAACTTGGCTAAGATTAAAGAGTGGTGCACCAAGAAGGAGGAATTAACTGCTAAACTCATCACAGCCAGGTGAGTTAATAATAGCTACCATTTATTGAATGCTTACTACTTTAAAGACATTGTGCTAAGTGTTTCACATCTGTCATTTCATTCAATCCTTATAGCTTCTGGTTAGCAGTGTGGTGGTAGCTCTTGTCTTTGCCCAGCATTTTCCCCCTTTTCCTCTTGTAACAATCTGATTGTATTGACTGTAGGAACCTAAGTCAGGGTGTCCCTGGGGCTCACTGATAGTTTTAGGGGCAGGCATGAGACCTCATTCAGCTAATCAGAGTCCTTTGCCAGAATTTTTTCCAAGTAGAGCTGGAAGGAGCCCTACTTTGGTCTTTTGTGTTGCTAGGCCAAAAGATAAAGGCCTAGAGCTTCCTGGAACCTGATTTCTTACCAGAGATGGGAAGTAGGAGAGGACAAGGTTGCCATGATGGTGTTCTTGTTTCTATTTCCTGATGTCCTTAGACCTGGCTCAATTTCTGAAGCTCTCCTTGGGATTCAGGAAGCTCCCCATCAGTCCAACAATTTCTCCTTTTTGCTCAAGCTAATTTTTTATGTTTCTGTTGCTTGCATTAAAGAAACCTAAAATATGTATGATATACTTGTATCTGCCAGAGCATCTAGCGCACCTCCATGGAAGATAAGAAAAGACTTCTGCACTTTTAGGCATATTGATGGTGGTGATGCTTGGGTTTTTTTATAGCTGCAGTAGGCTTTTCATTTTGCAGTATTCTGACTTTAAGATTGAGCACTTTTTAAAAATACTAAGGTGGTTAATTCCTACTCATCTGTTAAAATGCAAATGGTGCTTCAGGAAAGGTTTTGCTGACTCTTTTATTTCAATTACATTGGTCTCCCTTTTAAAAATTTTCATGGATTACTGTTAATGTCCTCCATGTCACCACAGTTTGTATTTGTGATTATTTGGTTTTCTTTTTCCTACACTAGATGGTGAGTTCCAGGAAGGCAAGAATCCATGTCTGTTTCGATAGCTCTTTTTATTACCCTGCTAATTAATGCCAGGCATATGGTAGATACTTAATATAGTGATATAGTGTTTTAAGTAAGCAATTGAGTGGTAGACAAAGAAGACTGGTAGGTAAATGAAAAGATGCTCAATCTTGAAGTCAGAATATTGCAAAATAAAACAATGTAGTACTGTTTCCTACCAATTAGGCTGGCAAAAATTGAGAAATCTGGCAGAGGGGTATTCGAACTTTTATACACTGCTGGCAAGAGGGTAACTTGGTATAATTATTTTGGGGAGTAATTGGGCAATATCCAGTAAAATCAAAGCTAAGCATATCTCATGTCTCAGCAATACCACTTGGAGATACATACCCTAGACTAGAAGTTCTCCCATGTGAGCAAAAGAGACACACACAAAGATGTTTATTGAGGCAGTGTTTTAAAGAGTAAAAATATGAACACAACAGAAATACTGGGAAGTGAATAGGTTAACAATAAGTCGTGGCATATTCTTTTTGAGACGGGGTCTCGCCTTGTCACCCAGGCTGGAGTGCAGCAGTATGATCTCGGCTCACTGCAGCCTCCACCTCCCAGGCTCAAGTGATTCTCATGTTTCAGCATCCCGAGTAGCTGGGACCACAGGTGTGCAGCACCACACCCAACTAATTTTTGTATTTTTAGTAGAGATGAGTTTTCGCCATGTTGGCCAGGCTGGTCTCGAACTCCTGGCCTCAAGTGATCCATTTCCTTGGCCTCCCAAAGTGCTGGGATTACAGGTGTGAGCCACCGTGCCCAGTCAATCATGGCATATTCTTATAATTTAACATACAGTTTTTAAATGAAGGAACCAGAGCATCTGGCAAAATAATAAAGAAGAGCCTAGAGCTGTCTATTCCACTCCTATATCCATCCAGCTAAATGTGGCTGAAGAAAAACAGAACTATGACGATTAGTCCCACTTTTTTTTTTTTTTTTTGAGATGGAGTCTCGCTCTGTCACCCAGGCTGGAGTGCAGTGGCATGATCTCAACTCACTGCAACCTCCGCCTACCAGGTTGAAGCAATTCTCCTGCCTCAGCCTCTGAGTAGCTGGGACTACAGGTGCACACCACCATGCCCAGCTATTTTTTGTATTTTTAGTAGAGATGGGGTTTCACCATGTTGGTCAGGCTAGTCTCGAACTCCTGACCTCATGATCTGCCTGTGTCGGCCTCCCAAAGTGCTGGGATTACAGGCATGAGCCACTGTGCCCAGCTGATTAGTCCCACTTTAATTTCTTGTATGCTAACCTCCAGCATTTGTTTTCCTATCCAGTCATTGTCCCACTCTTTTAAGTTGCTATTTTATGACTTCTCTCTTTAACCTCTGCAGCACTTCGCCCACTCCTCACTCAGCTGGTGACCTTATTTCCTAGTTAACTGAGAACAAGAAAAGGAATCAGAAGAGGCCAGGTGCAGTGGCTCACACTTTTAATCTCAACACTTTGGGAGGCCGGGTGGGCGAATTTCTTGAGCCCAGGAGTTCGAGACCAGTCTGGGCAACATGGCAAAACTCTTGTTTCTACCAAAAATGCAAAAAAAATTAGCCAGTCTTGGCCGGGTGCGGTGGCTCATGCCTGTAATCCCAGCACTTTGGGAGGCCGAGGCGGGCGGATCACGAGGTCAGGATATCGAGACCATCCTGGCTAACACAGTGAAACCTTGTCTCTACTAAAAATACAAAAAAATTAGCCAGGCGCAGTGACAGGCACCTGTAGTCCCAGCTATTCAGGAGGCTGAGGCAGGAAAATGGCGTGAACCTGGGAGGCGGAGCTTGCAGTGAGCCGACATCACGCCACTGCACTCCAGCCTGGGTGACAGAGCCAGACTCCGTCTCAAAAAAAAAAAAAATTAGCCAGTCTCATAACCTGGTCCAAAAAAATAATTTTTTTAAAAAAGGAATCAGAAGATAATTCCTCTTCTCTGTGCATCTTATTCTTGCATTCTTTCTGTTGCTATGGTTGACACTTTGTTCTCTTATCTAAGATCAAGTCCTCCTCTAGTGTATTAGATCCCATCCTTAAACTAGGGCATAATTCCTACAGTTGTTCTCTTTCTTGCATTTTTTGTTTTTGGTCTACTGGATCTTTCCCATTAGCATAATAACATGTATTTTTCTCATCTCAAATATATATATATGTGTGTGTGTGTGTGTGTGTGTATATATATATATTTATGTGTTTATGTGTGTGTATGTGTTCTATATCCGCCTCTACCTACCTACCACTCCATTTCTTGCATCACTTAATAGTAAGATTCCTCAGTAGAGGTGTGGAATACTCGTCTCTAGTTCCTTTTCTTCCATTCACTCTTGTACCCACTCCAATCAGGTATTTGTGTCTGCTCTCATCAAAGATCCCTGATAGATTCCATGTGGCTAAATCCAGTGGTCTTTTTCAGTCCTATTGATGCAGGCAGATGGGCCCATACAGGTGCTTGGCTTCTCCCAGGAAAGAATTCAAAGGCAAGCCAGTGGTGTTAGCAAGTTTTACTGAACTGGAATTGCTCCTGTGAAGCACATCCAACTCCTAGGCAGTGCAACCCAAGTGAGCACTTGTGGACAGTTGGCTAGCTATATTTATACCCATTTTTAATTACATGCAAATCAAGGGGAGGGTTATGCAGAAATATCTGGAAAAGGGGTGGTAATTTTTGGATTATTGTCATGGAAAGGGGTGGTAACTTCTTGGCCATTGCCATGGTATTTGTAAATGTCATGGTGCTGGTGGGAGGGTCTTATGCTAATGAGCAATGAAGGAAGCTAGAGGTTGCTTTTAGCACTGTCTGCTGGTTCCCGCCATTTCTTCTCTTTATCCTGTTGGGAGTGGAAAATAAGTACTGCTGGTCTCCTACCTCACTTTTACTTGTCTTTTCAACATTATTTGATACATTAGTTGATCACTTCCTCACAGTGACCCTTTTTTTTTCACTTGGCTTCCAGGTTACACTTACTAGATTTTCTTATCCTTTATTGACAGCTACTTCTCCCAAGTTATCTTTCCTTGCTCTAGACATAGGAATTCCCCCAGGGCTCAGTTCTGTGAAAGGGCCATGTATGCAAAGCAACCCTCAGATGCTGAAGGAGCTGAGAAACAAAAGAATGAGGCAGACAAATCCAGTTTGTCGGTTTGGGTGATTTTTTAGGGGATACTTAGAGACAGAAGTGTGGTCTTGGGTGGCCGGAAGGTAGATCTTCACACCACACCCCATCAGAACCAGGGCTTGTATCTTGGGGGAAAGTATACATGCTGTTGAAGGAATGTGCTGAGGGAATGCTCCGCGTATCACAGCTTATGATTTCTGCAACAGCATCAAGGGTTGTTTTGAGGGAAAGGAAATAGGTGTTTCTATATAAAGAGTAATACATCAACTAGACATTTTAGAGGCATTCCCAGACTGAGGGTTAGTCAGAAGTCACATGGTGGATTAAAATTTAAAATCGCTATTTTCCAAACTAGTCTTTATTAAACTCATTTGAAAGGCAAAAAAAAATAGTAAATAATAAAATTTAAAACTCTTGTCCTCACAGTGGTGCATAGGTATTTGTTGCATGTGCCTCTGTGAATGTTTAAACTCATTTACAGTTAAAGTTGGCCTCCTTTTTCTTATCTGATTCCTCCTCCCAACCACCTGCTTGGTTTCCCTCAGGGCATAAGCCTGGAAAACTTGTACACCAGCACACCTGAAGGATTTGGGGGAAGGAATAATGAGCACTGATGCTCCCCAGAGTGAGAAGCTGATCCAAGCCCAAGAAAGAAGGGAGGGACCCAGCACGGTGGCTCACGCCTGTAATCCCAGCACTTTGGGAGGCCAAGGTGGGAGGATCACTTGAGGCCAGGAGTCGAGACCAGCCTGAGCAACATAGTGAGACCTCATCTCGACAAAAATAAGTAATTTTTAGAAAATAATAAGAAATTTTTAAGAAAAGAAAAGAAGATCTTGGCACTGTCAGAATCAAGCAAAGCGTTGCCACTCCCCAGAAATGCCTTTTGAGGCACCAATTAAAAAGAAGGGAGGGCAGAGGAGCAGAGGGCCTCCTGCAGATGAGGAGCATAAGTGACTATTTGCAGGAGTTGGTGGAAGGATATTACTAATTTTTGCTAATAACTTTTAGTAAAACCCTGGTAATTTTGGAAAAACACACTTTTTTAACAAACACTTTTTTTTGAGGTGGGGTCTCTGATGCAGTGGTGTGATCATAGCTTATTGAAGCCTCAAACTCCTGGGCTCAAGTGATCCTCTGTCCTTAGTTGCCCAAGCAGCTGGGACTACAGGTGCATGCCACCATGACCAGCTGACAAACACTTTTTTTTTTTGCCATTTGGAAAGGTAGCAGACACACTAAAAGACAAACACATTTTAATGGATAAAGGAGTTAAGAAATCTGGACCTGAATTATAATGGTATTTTATTGAGCTGTGAACAGGAAGTATTATTGTAGTAATTAATGGGGCTGTTATTCTACTGTCTGCATTAAAAAACTGGCAATTTGCAGTTCCAAAGTTAGAGTTCTCACAGGATCTTGACAGGGACTTTTCTGTTGGCTTGGAGTTGCTGATAAAGCTCGTAAGGTGAAAACAAAATGTCACATTGCTTTCTAAAGGGTGTCATAGAGACTGGACACACGGTCCCATAGGACTCACTAGATGTAAGATTCACAGAGCCACTTGACCCTTGGCCCCTATAGATATAAAAACCATGTAAGGAGGTTCTGATCCAGAGGAGACGGGCCTCATGCTCCTGGGGTGAAGCCCCTACCCCACCCCTACAGGGGTGGGGGACTTGGGCACCAAGAATGAGATATTGGGGGATCTGAAAGCGTGGGAGCTTGGCATCTCCATCTCCAGCAAAACCACAGGCCCACTTCACAGCTGTCACCTGGATTTCTTGGGAGAACTTAATGTTTGTTCCTTAAAATGTGTTCCCTGAAGTGTGGAGGTGGAAGGTGGTAAAGGATCGAACAGAGAGGGGTGCCCACAACTGTCTGGAGATTTCAGAAGGGAGGGGGCTGCTGCTGGCAGTAGCCCCTAGCAGCAGAGTGGAAGATCTCTAAGGGTCTGCATTGGTGTTATCCCTGGGAAGGAAAGGATAGGACCACTCCATCTGTTTTCCTTGACATCAGAGATCACAAGTCAGGATTTCAGTGGTTCCTGGATAGGTTGTCATTATAATTAATTGTCCAAACAGGGACCCTGAGAATGAAGGGGAAGCTAATCAGACGGGAAGCTCAGATTGTGCTCTAAAACCCAGATGTATGCTCGCCCTGTACCTGGAGCTCCTGGGAAGGAGGACAAGTGGGCAGGAGCCATAAGGCTGTGTCAGTGGCTGCTCTGCCAAACTCACCTTGAGACTGGTTAGAGGCAAGGATTGCATGAGGCCCAAGGGAAACTAGGCTGCCCTGCTGTGAATCAACACAGAGAGCTGGGATGAAGCTGGACCCAGGGGTGCCATCAGGGCAGGCCACAGGCTTCATTGCCAGGTGCAGTGGCACACTTAAAATCCCAGAACTTCAGGAGGCTTGAGGCCAGCAGGTCCAGGCTACAGTGAGCCATGACTATGCCACTGCACCCCAGCCTGGGTGACACAGCGAGACCTGTCTCTAAAAGCAAAACAAAACTCTATATATGGTCAGACTAAGTTTCAATAACTGAAAGTAAGCAGAAAATTGTATTTGCTCAGGTTAAGGGATCCTAACATGGGATTTGATAGTGTTGAGGGATGGGAAGGCATTTAAAGGGTAACATCACACAGGTTAGAAAGGTTTACACCACGAGTTTACAATTAATAATAGGAAGATCTGGGTGTGCCTTTTAAAGAGGTGTCCAAAGGAAGCCCACTGGCATCCTCATACATTTTATGAGCTGAGGTTGGGATGTGTAGTTCCACCAGGTGTGTTGCACACACATGTCGAGAGCACCTCCTGAATGCAGGGACATGTGGCACAGCTAGGGACTACATTCCCCGAAAGCCTTAGTGGCAGCTCACTTCCACTTCTGGGCTGAACGTCTTCCCTCGCAGTCGCTTTTGGTCTGCTCGGCCACATGCATTGCTGAGTTTTCGCTTCCTTCTGAGTGGCACAGCGTGGGTACAAGCTTGGCTGCGTGCCTTTCTCCAGGTTTTCTGCACACGGACAAGTCATTCTCCTCTTGTGGCTGCCACTAGCCATCTGTGTCCCATGGCTGGGACATCCTGGACCAGGCCCCTCCTGCCTTCTGACCTTTGCCAGATGGCAGGAGACTGCCATCTCCCACCATGTGACCTACTGGACAAAGTGCGGATAAGTTGAACTGTATGAAATTGTCTAAGTGGGGAAACTCCAGGTCAATGTGTCTCCTTTTTCTGAAAAAAAAAAAAAAAAAAAAAAAAGGGATTTTCCTTCAGTTTCTTCTCCCCCTGAAACAAGGTCACAAAGAACAGAGATGCAATCTCATCTTCCTGTCTCCTTCCAACCCCTCCTCCCATCCTCTGGACCAGACGGCCTTGTGCAGGCAGGCTAGAGGGAGAATAATGAAACCTTGAGTGGGGAATACTCCCAATAACAGTGGTCGAGGTAATTAGGTCTGAATTTCCCACAGAAAATAAGCTGGCGAACATGTTGGAAAAAAAAAACCAAAATTATTCCTAAAAGCACCAAAGAGCTAAGGAGAGTAAAGAATTGGGGATCAAACTTTAGGAGAAGCAAGAAACAATTCCTGATCCCAGCACTCAAATCTGCTTTTGCCTGGAGGCATCTTGCTGATGAAAGACACACGTGGGCCGGGTGTGGTGCCTCACACCTATAATCCCAGCATTTTGGGAGGCTGAGTCAGGCAGATTCCTTTGAGCTCAGGAGTTTGAGACCAGCTTGGGCAACATGGTGAAACCCTGTCTCTAAAAAAAATACAAAAATTAGCTGGCATGGTGGCTCACACCTGCAGTCCCAGCTACTCGGTAGGCTGAGCCTGGAGAATTGCTTGAGCCAGGGAAGCAGAGGTTGCAGAGAGCAGAGATTGTGCCACTGGCATATGCCAGCCTGGGCCAAAGAGTGAGACCCTGTCTCAAAAAAAAAAAAAAAAAGAAAAAAAAGACACTGTGAAGCCCAGCTGTGACATTGGTGGACTTAATAATTATCCCATATTTGAACTAACACCCCAGATGAAGACACCCTCAGGAAAATGTTGAACTGGGGAAAACAAGCTGTGGTTTAGACAACTTAGGACTACTGACATAGGATTTTTCTCAGTCACTTTGCCTGTAGTGGCCTCTGTGGCCAGCAGTGTCCCCACCTGGGCCTCCCTTGGCCCCAGGCCTACCACAGTAGGCGCCTCATCCACTCAGCCCACCATGCCATGCCTGGCTTGTGCACTGGGATCCGCACTCAGCTTGTGGCTGAGACGGGCGTGCCCCAGCCTGCCTGTGTTACAGCTCATACCCGCATTTGACAGTTCCCAAGTTCTTGTCTCGCGTCCAAGAAGAATGAGGTTACGCTGACAACTGAAGAGTGAAGAGGGCAGAGAAGAATTTTATTGAATAACAGAACAGCTCTCAGTGGAGAGGGGATTTGAGGGTGGTCCCCCACCCAAAGTCAGGTTGTCTCTCTGTTGGCTGGGTCCAGGGCTTTTATAGGCTCAGAATGGGGAGTGTGTGCTGATTGGTTTGTGAGTATGCCAAAAAAAAAAAAAGGGGCTAAAACAAAGGCACTACTTAAAGGTGGGCACAACAGTGTAGAAAACCAATTAGGCAAGGGTAGGTATATGTAAAATAGATGAAGGGTAGGGATCACTCAGAGGAAAGCATACCAAATGGGAAGACAGTTTCTCAATCCGGTCTGTGGATTTACCGAGGATTTGTAACTAGGCATTAAACTGTCTTCAGCTTGAAGGTTGGGTTTCAATGGGGACCTGTTCCTGTCTGCCTAGGATTTGTCTGCCTCCTGCCACTATTGCTACCATCTGGGAGTAAGGGTGAAAGAAGACAGAAACTAGGCCGGTCACAGTGGCTTACGCTTGTAATCCCAGCACTTTGGGAGGCTGAGGCGGGCGGATCACGAGGTCAGGAGATCGAGACCATCCTGGCTAACACGGTGAAACCCCATCTCTACTGAAAATACAAAAAATTAGCCGGGCGTGATGGCGGACGCCTGTAGTCCCAGCTACTCGGAGAGGCTGAGGCAGGAGAATGGCGTGAACCTGGGAGGCGTAGCATGCAGTGAGCCGAGATCGCGCCATTGCACTCCAGCCTGGGTGACAGAGTGAGACTCCATCTCAAAAAAAAAAAAAAAAAAAAGAAGACAGAAGCTTCCAAGAAAGAATCCTGAGTGATGTCAGCAAGAATGCCTAAGTAAGGACCTCCAGAAGTTCCCTGCTCCATACAAGCAATGAAAATACTGACAAAACTGTGAGAATCAGATTTTTTTAAATTCTGGAACATTTATTCCAGCAAGCAGCAAATGTTCCCCTTGCAGCAAGCTAGGGAACATTTATATTTAAAAAAAAAAAAAAGATGCATTTCATTAAGAAGAGTGATCTTTGTGGCATTTAAACATGCTCTATTCCCATTTCCTTCTCCCCAGCTCCTCGGCATCCCTGAAAACCAACAGCCTGGCAACCACTGGAAGGAGCAGAATAGGTTTGGAGCAGCTTCAAAGCCCCATTCCCAGAGAATTGTCATTATTTGACCTGTATGGTGGTTTCCTGTAAGACTCTACTCACAAGATTTATCTTTATTTGACCTGACTCAGTGCAAACAGCCTTTTCCCCAGGGGTATCACTTGAAAATGATCAGGGCAATTGTTGAATGTCATTGCTACCTGAGGCAGTAGGTAACAATGCAAACAACAGGCTAACCAAAAAGCTTAAAAGGAAAAGCTGGGTAATAAGATGTCTGTAAGGAGCTTTGAAAAGCTCCAGCATATTCCTAGAAATCTAGAAGGCAATTCACATGCATAGGGCTGTGCAAGGGAAAAACCCAGAAAGTCACTAAGCTATCACTTATAGCTGACCTTGAGGCTCTATGCAAGCAGGAAGCAATGCCTAAGGCAGGGTAGTAAACTGCCTAGCTGAATGTGGAACGTGTGCCCCTAAAGACACAAGAGCCCTTTGCTCTTTGGAAAAGACCAGGAGACTTGGTTGTTCTAGGCATTTAAGGAAGTCTGTCTAATCAGCTGACCACTAGCTAACTGAGCACAGATTTCAGGGGCTACATAACAGAGAACACAGAGTTTAAGAATTTGTTCAGAAAAGTTACTAAATAAACAGCAGCAACAACAGCCAGCAACAACAGACTCTAGGAAGGGGAGGGGAATCTGATTTCCAGAGTTGCCACTTTATATTTTAAGTGTTCAACATTCAACAAAAAATTATGAGGCATGCAACACAACAGGAATATATGGCCCACCCACAGGGAGAAAAAAACAATCAATAGAAACTTTCTGAGGAAGCCTAAACAAGGCTTTACCTCAGCTACTTTAAGATATGTTTAAAGAACTAAATGAAACCATGTCCAGAGAACTAAAGGAAAATATGAGAACAATGTTTCACCAAATAGAAACTATCAGTAAAGAGGTAGAAATTATTTTTAATGACCAAATAGAAATTTGGGAATTCAAAAGTACATTAACTGAAATGAAAAATTCACTAGAGGGGTTCAGCAGCAGATTTGAGCAAGCAAAAGAAATATTCAGCAAACTCGAAGCTATGTCAATTGTGAGTTTCAGTCTGAGGAGCAGGATTTTAAAAGGAATGAAAAAAAGTAAACAGAGCCTCAGAGACCTGTGGGACACCATCAAGCATACCAACATATGTGTAACAGGAGTCCCAGAAAAGGAGAAGGGGAGGGAAAGGAGCAGAAATAATATTTGAAAAAAATAATGGCCAAAACTTACCAGATCAAAAAACTTATATCTAAGAACCTCAAAAAAACTCCAAGTAGGATAAACTCTTAAGAGGTCCACACCTAGACACATCATAATCAAATTAAATGATACACTGGAAAATACTGTTTAACACAAAAGAAAACAGGCCATATCAAAAAGACAAGACCTATAGATACAAATACCAAAATGGCGATATAAACTCTGCCTTACAAGTAAATACATCAAGTATAAATGGATTAAGCACAATCAAAAGGAATAGATTGGGCCAGGCACAGTGGCTCATGCCTGTAATCCCAGCACTTTGGGAGACTGAAGCTTAGGAGTTTGAGACCAGCCTGGCCAACATAGCAAAATCCCATCTCTATTAAAAATACAAAAGCTCGCTGGGTGTGATGGCGGGTGCCTGTAATCCCAGCTACTCAGGAGGATGAGGTAGGAGAATCACTTGAACCTGGGAGGCGCATATTGCAGTGAGTTGATATTGCACCACTGTGCACCAGCCTGGGCAACAGAGCAAGACTCCATCTCAAAAACAAACAAACAAACAAAAAAAGCCCGGGCGTGGTGGCTCACACCTGTAATCCCAGCACTTTGGGAGGCTGAGGCAAGCGGATCACAAGGTCAGGAAATCGAGACCATCCTGGCTAACATGGTGAAACCCTGTCTCTACTAAAAATACAAAAAATTAGCCAGGAGTGGTGGCAGGCACCTATAGTCCCAGCTACTCAGGAGGCTGAGGCAGGAGAATCGCGTGAACCCGGGAGGCGGGTAATCCCTGTAATCTGGGATTACAGGCATGAGCCACTGCGCCTGGCCAGCAGAATGGATTTAAAAACATGAATCGGGTCGGGCGTGGTGGCTCATGCCTGTAATCCCAGCACTTTGAGAGGCCGAGGTGGGCGGACCTGAGGTTAGGATCTCTACTAAAAATAAAAAAAATTAGCCAGGCGTGGTGGCACATGCCTGTAATGTAAGCTACTTGGGAGGCTGAGGCAGGAGAATTGCTTGAACCCAGGAGGTAGAGGTTGCAGTGAGCTAAGATCGTGCCACTGCATTCCAGCTTGCACAACAGAGTGAGACTCTGCCTCAAAAAAAAAAAAAAAATTTCAGCTAGTTGTTTCCTACAAGAGACACAAATTAAATTCAGAGGTACAAACTAGTTGAAAGTAAAAGGATGGGAAGAGATTTATACCACACAAATAGAAACCAAGAGAGAGCTGTGGTGCCTATACCAATGTCAGAACAAAAGAGACTTTAAGAGAAAAATTGTGCTGGGTTTGGTGGCTTCTGCCTGTAATCCCAACAGTTTGGGAGGCCAAGGCAGGAGGATCACTTGAGGTCAGGAGTTCCAGACCAGCCTGGGCAACACAGTGAGATCCCATTTCTTAAAAAAAAAAAATTTTTTTTACTTACTTGAGTGTGGTGGCGTGTGCCTGTAGTCTCAGCTACTCAGGAGGCTGAGTTGGGAAGAGTGCCTGAGCCCAGGAATTCGAGGTTGTGGTGAGCTATGATTATACCACTGCACTTCAGCCTAGGCAACAGAAGATGCTATCTCTAAAAAACAAGAGGAAACAAACATGTCCATGCAGACCTGTATATGAACATTTCTAGCAACTTTTTTTTGCAATAGTCAAAAACTGGAAACAACTCAAAGGTGCATCAGCAGGTGAATGGATAAACAAATCATGATGTATCCACACAATGGAATACTACACAGTAATAGGAAGGAATGAACTGTTAATACATACAACATGCATGAATTTCAAAATAATTATGCTAAGTGAATGACCCAAAAGGTTACATACTACATGATTTCATTTGTACAAAATTCTAGAAAATGTACCTTTATTGACAAAAAGCCAATCAGCAGTTGCCTAGGGCCAGGAGCAGAAGGAGAGATTGGCTGCAGAGGGACACAAGAAAATTCCTAGGGGTGACAGAAATGCTTGATAACTTGATTGTGGTGATTGCTTCATGAGTATTCACATCTATCTAACCTCACTGAATTATATATGCATATATTATTTTTTTCAGAGACAGAGTCTCGCTGTGTCGCCCAGGCTGGAGTGCAGTGGTGCGATCTCCACTCACCACAACCTCTACCTCCTGGGTTCAAGTGATTCTTGTTGCCTCAGCCTCTCCAGTAGCTGGGATTACAGGTATGCACCACCACACTCGGCTAATTTTTGTATTTTTACCATACAGTGTAAAAATGTATTTTTCACCATGTTGGCCAGGCTGGTCTCAAACCCCTAACCTCAAATGATTTGCCCGCTTCAGCCTTCCAAAGTGCTGGGATTACAGGTGTGAGCCACCACTCCCAGCCTGAATTGTATATTTTATTTGTTTATCTGTATTTTATTTTATTTATTTATTTATTTATTTTTGAGAAGGAGTTTCACTTTTATTGCCCAGGCTGGAGTGCAGTGGCGTAATCTCGGCCCAGCAAGGAAGCTGGACCAAAGGCAGAGAGAGAAATGGGGTGCCCATTTGCCACTCCTGGGAGTGCCTGGTCCCCAAAGGTGCTCGCTGGTGCCCCCTCCTTCATTACTGTCCAGAGGTTGCCAGGTCACAGGCATTTCCTGGCCCAGGGATTCGACTCTGGGGTGGGGCTGGGGGATGGAGGCAACTCCACTGACCCAAGGACCCAGCAACCCAACAGGACAATGGTGAGCTTCCCAAGAAGACTGCAGCCCTGGGGCCTTTCCATGGGACAAGAATGGCCTCCATGTTGGGGAACCTGAAAAGCCACAAAAGGGGGTGCGCTGCAGGACTCATTGAACCACCCTCCACCACTGAGATCCTCACAGGGGCCAGCAGGAAACCAGGCAGTGACCTCCGTGTCCCAATCCCCTCATCAACACCTGGAGACCAAGGAACACAGAAAAAGAGAGGTTAGAAGTAAAAAGCCAGAGTTGCCCAGCACTTTGGGAGGCTGAGGTGGCAGATCACTTGAGGTCAGGAGTTCAAGACCACCCTGGCCAATCTGGTGAATCCCTGTCTCTACTAAAAATAAAAAAAATTAGCTGGACGTGGTGGCACGTGCCTGTAGTCTCAGCTACTTGGAAGGCTGAGACACGTGAATAGCTCAAACCTGGGAGGTGGAGGTTGCAGTGAGCTGAGATCGCACCACTGCACTCCAGCCTGGGTAACAGAGCGAGTCTCTGTCTCAAAAAGAAAAAAAAAAAAAAAGCTGGAGTTGGAGAAAAGGGGACAGAGAGAGTGGGGAACCAAGAGGAGGGGCAGAAAGGGATGAAGAGAAAACAAGGGACAGATGTAGGGATGGGGAGAGGGGTAGAGGAGGACAGGGACAATGTAGGGGCAGAAAAATGCCCCAGGGGACCCCTCCTGGGAGCTCAAGGGTGCTTGGTTAAGGAGATCCTGCAGCTGTTGAGAGGGACAGTTTTGGTTCTTTTCCACTTTATATTCATTTTGTAACTTCACCACACAAACACTTTTGGGGAGGGAAGGGGGATGGAAAAACCCACCCCTAATTTTGTCCAGCCCATCTGGACACTGCCTGCTACCTGGTTCCTAGGACTTGTTACCCCAAGTAGAGATGTTGGGTGGATAACCCCATCCCCATGCCAGGCATTCTCTCCACTCATCAAACCAGAGTCTCCTTCTGCTCTTTGTTTTTTGTTTGTTTGTTTGTTTTGTTTTTTTGAGACATAGTCACTCTGTTGCTCAGGCTGGAGTGCAGCGGTGTGATCTCAGCTCACTGCAACCTCCACCTCCCCGGTTCAAGCGATTCTTGTGCCTCAGCCTCCCCAGTAGCTGGGACTACAGGCACCTGCTGCCACGCCCAGCTAATTTGTATTTTTAGTAGAGATGGGCTTTCACCATGTTGGCCAAGCCGGTCTTGAACTCCCAGCTCATGTGATCTGCCTGCTTCAGCCTTCTGCAGTGCCAAGATTACAGGCGTGAGCCACCACGCCTGGCCCTCTTGCTGTTATTTCTGAAATTATAAGTCGATGTTGTTATGGTTAGAGAAGTATAAATTCATTTTTTAAACACACTGAAT
The DNA here is from genome assembly GCF_009828535.3 of Hylobates moloch. Lineage (NCBI taxonomy): Eukaryota > Metazoa > Chordata > Mammalia > Primates > Hylobatidae > Hylobates > Hylobates moloch. The sequence continues at coordinate 104,181,168 of NW_026652281.1, forward strand.
TCCTAAGAGGTTTGGTCATTGTGCAGTACAGTGGTTCTCGAAATTGAGCATTTATCAGAATCAGTTGGAAAGCTGGTTAAAACACAGACACCGGGCTGGGTGTGATGCTCATGCCTGAGATCCCAGCCCTTTGGGAGGCCAACGCGTGAGAATCACTTGAAGCCAAGAGTTTGAGACCAGCCTGCACAACAAAGCAAGACCCCGGTCTCAACAAAAAATAAATAAGTACAATAAAAAACACAGGCTCCAGCCTATTTTCTGATCCAGCATGTCTGGGCTGGCTACTGCGTGTGCAATTCTGAAAAGTTCCCACATGATGTTGATACTGCTGGCCCAGGGACTACATTTTGAGAACCAATGATATAGATAATAAAAAAATGCAACTACTGGCTGGGCACACTGGCTCACGCCTGTAATCCCAGCACTATGGGAGGCCGAGGCGGGACTGAGGCCAGGAGTTCAAGACCAGCCGGGGCAACATGACAAAATGCCATCTCTACAAAAAAATACAAAAATTAGCTGGGCATGTTGGTACCTCCCTGTAGTCCCAGCTGCTCAGGAGGCTGAGGTGGGAGGATCACCCTAAAGGTTGAGGCTGCAGTGCACCGTGATCACACCACTGCACTCCAGCCTGGGCAACAGAGTGAGACTCTGTCTCAATAAAAACAAAACATACAACTACTTTTGCAGGATGCTTGTTTTACTGTTGTGTTGTTTTGGATCTAACACGCCCTCCAGTTTATTCACTCTTGGCCAGTTTTTCCAGCCATATCTTTTCCTCGAATATGTCCAGACAATATTTCATGGAGGATGTAGATCAAAATATTAACAAGGATGATAAGATGAAAATGATAAAACCTTGTGCTTTTCATTTTCCTACACATTTTTCTGCATGTATCTTATATGACTACATAAGGTAGGTAAGCTAAAAAAAAAATTAAAGTGTGTGTTTGCAGTGGGGCAGAGGCAGTGCCCTGCTGGTGCTGAGCTCAGTCACAGTAAGGCTGTAGACGGAGCCCCACTGGGAAGGCTGCTTCTCCCTGGGGTTTTGCCCACCCAGATAAGGAAGGAGTGAGTCTCTGATGATGGTTAGCAGGCCCAAGTCTGAGGCCTCCCAAAGAAACATGGTGCAGCAGTGGGCCTGAGAGGTACAGAAGAGAGGGGGTGGCCTAACAAGAGCCATGTGGATGGACTTCCTCTGACCCAGGAGGGGACTGAGTACCTGGCGCTGCCACAAGGTGCTCTGCATGAGGCCAGAGGCTTGAAGTGGGAGGAGGTGATTGCAAGTGGTAGCTAACTGGCATTCTCTGAAAGTCAGATTGAATCACTAGATTCTGTTTATGAAGAGTAGGACTTTAAATACAGTTTTTAAAAGCTACCCCTTTTCTTAATTTCTCAGGAAAATGGCAGCTCCTTCTTTTGTTGTCAAAATAAATATTCAGCCAAGCCTTAAATTAGGACTTACCGGTGTGTTACTTCTGCTGGTGGATTGCAGTGAAAGGGTGTTTATTCACTTAAGCCGTCACTCCTCCTCTCCCCCAGAAGTAGTCAGCTGTTCACGTTTACTTTTATTTCTAAATTATCTTAAACCATTCCATTCTCCACATTAAGGATCTTATTTCCAGTAACACCTTTGTAATTACATTAGGTTTGCTCGTTGCATTTTTCATTTTTCAATTCAGTAGCATTGTTTGTCGTCTTTCTCCCTCCCTGCACGCTGAGGTCTTAGTTCAGGGTCTTGCACTTAGTATGTGTTCAATAAACATTTATAAATGGAATAAACAGACAATCCCAGCGTTGCTCAATACTTTTCCAGTCAATACTCTTTGCTCTCTGAGTGACCTGGGACAAAACTTTCTTTTTTTAGAGACAGGGTCTCACTCTTGTCACCCAGGCTGGGGTGCAGTGGCGTAATCACTGCTCACTGCAGCCTCGACCTCCCCAGGCTCAAGTGATTCTCCTAGCTCAGCCTCCCAAGTAGCTGGGACTGCAGTTACTGCCACCACTCCTGGCTAATTTTTTATTTTTTATAGAGACGAGGGTTTCACTATATTGCCCAGGTTGGTCTCAAACTCTTGGGCTCAAGCCATCCTTCTGCCTCAGCCCCTAAATAGCTAGGACTATAGATGTGAGCCACCATGTCCAGCAAATTTCTTAAGCTCTCTGTACTTAAGTTTCCTCAACGGTAAAATGGCCATATTAATAGAACCTAACCTGTAGGGCTGTTGCGGATTAAATGGGTTAATATGTTGCACTATGTGTGGCCCATGGTCAGCACTATAGATGTGTATTGCTATTATTTTGTTATCGTCATCACATGTGGAAAGTAAAAAACAACAACAACAACAAAAAAAAAACAGGTGTACTGTCGTGGGCCATACATTGGACCTGGAGTTAGAAGGTGCAACTCTAGCTGTGCAGTCTTTGCTAGTTAAAAACACAGGCCCCAGGCCAGGTGAGGTGGCTCATACCTGGGATCCCAGGACTTTGGGAGGCCAAGGCAGGAGGATCGGATCCCTTGAGGCCAGGAGTTCAAGACCAGCCTGGGCAATCTGCATTCCCTTTCTGAGCCTGAGTTTTTCTGTAAAATGAGGGCTACCATAATCTCACCTATTAAAGCTGATGTGAAGATTAAGTGAGTTAATAGCTACAGAGCACCTGCACCTGCACCGTGCTCAGCTCATAGTAGTTGCTTTTTACAATGTGCTAACCCAAGGTGAACAGGCTAGGATTGTGGGGGTGCTGGCCTGCCAGGAGTTCTCCCGGGAGCCTCCAGGAGCGAGGGTTGCAGGACCCCTTCCGCCTCCCTGCCGGGCGCCGCGTGCTTGCCTGGTGGCCACCGGGGGGCGGTGACGCACCGTGAAGGGCTCCTAGGACTGCAGCGCTCGGAGCCGCCCCGGCCTCACGGAGCCTGCAAGAGGCGAGCTTGTCTGTCTTCCTCTCCTTTTCTTCCTTCTTTTCTCCCTTCCCTCCTTTAAACGACGCTAGAATTTCTCCTTCTCTGATGAGATACCTGCTCTTGGCGACGTCCATCCACAGGTTACAGGTCCTGTACGCGAGAGGAAGAGATATGGGGCACCCGGCGACAGCAGGGATCAGGTTGAGCGTCAGAAATAATGAGACCTGGCCGGGCGCGCTGGCTTACGCCTGTAATCCTAACACTTTGGGAGGCCAAGGCGGGTGGATCACCTGAGGTCAGGAGTTTGAGACCAGCCTGGCCAACATGGCGAAACCCTGTCTTTACCAAAAATACAAAAATTAGCCGGGCGTGGTGGCAGGCAGGTATAATCCCAGCTACTCAGCAGGCTGAGGCAGGAGAATCACCACTTCACTCCGCACTGGCCGAAAGAGCAAAACTCCAAGTCTAAATAAATTAATTAAATAAATAAATGAAACAACGAGACCCGCAAATCCACACATCCGAGGGGCCCGTGGTGGGATGCAGGAGCAGCCAGCATCTCCACAAGCAAAGCGTTAGTTTTTCCTCGCAACTATTTTGAAAAACTTCATACCCACAGAAACGCTTTAAAATCGCACAATCAACAAACACCCTTAGTTCTCCCATTTGGATTCATCAATTGTCGACACATTTTGCCACGCATTTCAGATATGTATTTTTATTTTCTTGACTGCACCATTTGAGAGTTACTTGGAGACATCCTGACACTTCGCCCCTGAATACTTCAGCCTGTATCTCTGTAGGCAGCCGCAATGCCAGTATCACACTTAAAAAGCTCAACCTTGATATAATGCTATTATCTCACCGATACATACTCAAATGTCCCGTTGTCTCATTTATATCCTGCGTACCTGTGGTTGTATTTGTGATCCAAGATCCAATCAATGTTCACATCATCTTTTCTTTCATGACATTTTTAAAGAATACAGGCAGTTGTCTTGTAAAAGGTCCCACAATTGGAATTTTTTATTTCCAATTTTTTATTTCCAACTGTTTATTATTCATGGTTATATTCAGGCAAGTCGCTTTTGGTAACCATATTACATAGGCCTTGTATCTATTTCCCATTATATCATATCAGGAGGCCCATTGTATAGGTTTGTGCTATTTTGTGACACTAAGTTTGATCACTGGGCTATCTGTGACAGTTACCTGTCCTTCCTTCTCTCCAACCCCCCCACCCAAAAAAAAAAAAAAAAAATCTGACATCAAAAGAAGCAACAAGCGGCCGGGCGCGGTGGCTCACGCTTGTAATCCCAGCACTTTGGGAGGCCGAGGGGCGAAGGAGGCGGATCCCCCGAGGTGGGGAGATCGAGACCACACGGTGAAACCCCAAGTCTCTACTAAAAATACAAAAAATTAGCCGGGCGCGTGGTCAGGCGGAGAGGCCACTGTGGTGCCAGCTGCATCGGAGAGGCTGTGAGGGGAGGCAGGAGAATGGCGTGGACCTTGGGAGGCGGGAGCTTACACCGGTGAGCCGAGATTGTGCGCCTACTGCACGCCAGGCGGGGCGACAGAGCGAGACTCAGATCTCAAAAAAAAAAAAAAAAAAAAAAAAAAAAAAAGAAGCAACAAGCTACGTCTAAGATGTGGGACACATAGCCCAATAAACCCAGGGTCACCCAGGCCTCCCTGCTGCCTTTCAAAAACCTGGGCACGTTCCTGCCACAGGAACTTTGCACTTGCTGTTCCTGCCACAGGAACTTTGCACTTGCTGTTCCTGACACACGTAATGTTCCCCATGAAGAGCATGGTTTCCTCCCTCATCCTCAAGTCTTTGTTCAAATATCAGCTTTTCAGCAAGACCTTCATTAACTAGCCTAGCCCCCAATATGGTTTGGCTGTGTCCCTACCCAAATCTCATCTTGAATTGTAGCTGCCATAATTTCCATGTGTTATGGGAGGGACCATGTGGGAGATAATTGAATCATGGGGGCAGTTTCCCCCATACTATTCTTGTGGTAGTGAATAAGTCTGACGAGATCTGATGGTTTTATAAGGGGTTTCCCTTTTTGTTGGCTCTCATTCTCTCTCTTCCCTGCCGCCATGTAAGACATGGCTTTCACCTTCCACCATGATTGTGAGGCCTCCCCAGCCACGAGGAACTGTGAGTCCATTAAACCTCTTTTTCTTTATAAATTACCCAGTCTCGGGTATATCTTTATCAGCAGCATGAAAACGGACTAATACACCCCCTTACCCTGCTCTACTTTTTCCCCATAGCAATTATCACCTCCTGACATGTCGTATAATTGACTTATTATATTTGCTGTCTGTCTCCCTCTGGTGGTGTGTAAACTCTGTCAGCATAGGGATTTTTCGCTGTTCTATTCACTGCTGTGTTCACTTACAGAATTGCTTTTCACTGGGCTGGCTCCTCTCCCACTTTCAGGTGTCAGTTCAAATGTAAGTCTTCCCTGACTACCCCTTATAACACAGTAACTTTCTATCTGTTCACCCCATTTTAGTGTATCTATCTTATTTACTGTTTGTTTACTGCCTAATGTCTTTGTTTGTTTGCTTGTTTTGAGACAGGGTCTCTGTCACCCAGGCTGGAGTGCAGTGATGCAATCATGGCTAACTGCAGCCTCCACTTCCCAGGCTCAAGTGATCCTCCCACTTCAGCCTCCTAAGTGGCTGGGTCTACAGGCATGAGATACCAAGCATGGGCTGTCTACTGTCTTATCTCACTGCTCCCACCCCTCATGAAGACAAGGGCTTTGCCTGCTTTGTTCACTGCTGTATCCCCAGTACTGGCACATAGTAGGTCCTCGATAAGTATTTGCCGAATGAATGAATGACTTCACAGGGAGGTATAACAGTTAAAAACATGCCATTCAACTCACTTCTCTGGGCATCTTGATATAACAGTTCAGTTCCTACCTGGCGGAGCTGATGAGGGTTAAAAAAGCTAAGTGAAAGAAGTGACAAGGCCTAGAGTCATAGGATATATTAATATTTTTAAAGAGAGTTTTGATTCTCCCACCAACAGTCTAGAACTGGGGGCGTTCACAGGGCTCTGGGATATAAGAGCCCTTTGTCTCCAGAGAGGGCAGAAGGCTGGCAGGAGGGGTGAGCAATCCACCAGCACTGCCATTTGGGTAATAATTAAGCATTTTCTTTTTCTTTTTATCTTTTCTTTTTTTTTTTGAAACTAAGTCTCACTTTGTCGCCCAGGCTGGAGTGCAGTGGCATGATCTCGGCTCACTGCAACCTCCGCCTCCTGGGTTCAAGAAATTCTCCTGCCTCAGCCACCCAAGTAGCTGGGATTACAGGCGTGTGCCACTATGCCCAGCTAATTTTTTTTGTATTTTTAGTAGAGATGGGGTTTCGCCATGTTGGCCAGGCTGGTCTTGAACTCCTGACCTCAAGTGACCCACCTGCTTTGGACTGCCGAAGTGCTGGGATTACAGGCGTGAGACGCCATGCCCAGGGGGAACTGTAAATTAAAACAACAATGAGTTGAGGCACCCGGCCTTCAACTGTCATGTTATGAGGACACTCAAGTAGCCCTATGAAGAGGTCTAAGAGGAACGAGGCCTTCTGCAAACAGCTAGCACCAACTTGCCAGCCATGTAAGTGAACCATCTTGAAAGTGATTCTGCAGCTCCAGTAAAGCCTTCAGATGATTGCAGCCCCAACAACATCTTTTTTTTTTTTTTTTTTTTTTGAGACGGAGACTTGCTCTGTCGCCCAGGCTGGAGTGCAGTGGCGCGATCTCCACTTACTGCAAACTCCGCCTCCTGGGTTCACGCCATTCTCCTGCCTCAGCCTCCTGAGTAGCTGGGACTACAGGTGCCTGCCACCACACCCGGCTAATTTTTTTGTATTTTTAGTAGAGACAGGATTTCATCCTGTTAGCCAGGATGGTCTCGATCTCCTGACCTCGTGATCCAGCTGCCTCGGCCTCCCAAAGTGCTGAGATTACAGGCATGAGCCACTGTGCCCGGCCTCCAGCAACATCTTAACCACAACCTTGTCAGAGACCCCAAGCCAAAACCACTCAGTCAAGCCACTTGCAAATTTTTGATCCATAGGAACTATGTGAGATAATAAATGTCTATTTTTAAGCCATTACCTTTTGGGATCATTTGTTATGCAGCAACAAATCACTGTTATATTTGCTTTTTTCATTCAGCTTATAGATTCTATCCAGGTTTCTCTGTGTTTGTTTAGTTCAGAAGTCATCAGAGTTTTACTATAAAGGGCTAGATAGTAGTAGATATTTCAAGCTAAAATTTGAATTCATGTAATTTTCATGGTCACAAGGTATCCTTTTGATTTTTCTTCAACCAGGTTCTAGTGATCTAGTATACAGCATGGTGATAGTTAATATATATTTCAAAAAAGCTAAAAGTATAGATCTTAAACGTTCTCATCACAAAGAAACAGTAAGTATATGAGGTGATAAGTATGTTAATTAGCCTGGTTTGATCATTCCATAATGTATATAGGTACTGAAACATCATTTCATACCCCATAGATATATACAATTATTATTTGTCAGTTAAAAATAAAACTTAATGGCCCCACACAGTGGTGCATGCCTGTAATCCCTACTCTTTGGGAAACCAAGGCAGGCAGATAACTTGCGCCCAGGAGTTTGAGAACAGCCTGGGCAATATGGCAAAACCCTACCTCTAATAAAATAAATAAATAAAATAGGCCGGGTGCGGTGGCTCACACCTATAATCCCAAAACTTTGGGAGGCCGAGGCGGGCAAATCGCTTGAGTTCAAGACCAGCCGGGCCAACTTGTGAAACCCCATCTCTACTAAAAATACAAAAATTAACTGGATGTGGTGGCAGGCACCTGTAATCCCAGCTACCTGGGAGGCTGAGACAGGATAATCACTTGAACCTGGGAGGTGGAGGTTGCAGTGAGCCGAGATCAGACCACTGCACTCCAGCTTGGGTGAAGAAAAAAACTCTTTCAAAAAAAAAAAAAAAGAAAGGAAGAAAGAAAGAAATGAAAACATGTGTCTACATAAAAACTTCATAGCAGCACTATTCATAGTAGCCCCAAAATAGGAAAAAAAAACACAAACGTCTATCATCTGATGAATGGATACATAAAATGTGGCATACCCATACAATGGAATATTATTCAACTATAAAAAGGAATTAAATGTTTATATATGCTACAAAATGGACAAGACTTGCAAGCATTATCCTAAATGAAAAAAGTCAGTCAAAAGACAACACATTACATGATTTCATTTCTATGAAATGTCCAGAATAAGCACATCTATAGAGATAGAAAGTAGATGAGTACTTGCCTGGGGCTCAGAGGCCTGAGAAGACTGGAGGGTGAGAGCTCCTGAGTAGGGTTTTGGCCAGGCGCAGCTCACGCCTGTAATTGCAGCATTTTGGGAGGCTGAGGCAGAGGATCCCTTGAATTCAGGAGTTCAAGACCAATCTAGGCAACACAATTAGACTCCATCTCTAAAAAATAAAATAAAATAAATTAAGAGTATGGTTTTGTTTTTAGTTTTAGTTTTTTTGTTTGTTTTTTTGAGTTGTCTTGCTCTGTCGCCCGAGTTAGAGTACAGGGGTAGGATCATGGCTCACTGCAGCCTCAAACTCCCGGGCTCAAGCAATCCTCCTGCCTCAGCCTCATGAATAGCTGGGACTACAGGTTTGTGTCACCACACCCAGCTAAGGTTTTTTTTGGGGTTTTCTTGTTTTTAATGTTGCCTACGCCGGTCTTGAACTCCCAAACTTAAGCAATCCTCCCTCATCGCTGAGACTACAGGCAGGAGCCATTGCTCCTGGCAACAGTACAGATTTCTTCTTGGGATGATGAAAATGTTCTAAAACTGATCGTGATCATGGTTGTGCAACTCTGTGAATAGACTAAAACCTGCTGAAGCATGCATTTAAAAAGGGCGAATCGTGTGGTATGTGAATTACATCTCGATAAAGACATTTTAAAAAACAAGGGAAGGTTTGCCACAGTTTGTTCATCACTGACAGCACCGTAGTTGCTTAGCCTTTTTCAAAGCACCTTTCCTAGAACTGTTGCAACCAGCCAAGCATTAACTCCTTACATAGCTGAGCAAGACAAGGCTCAAAGGAGGAACTAATTTGCCCAAGGTCACAGGTGACCAATGTGAGGTGTGAGCAGAATGCAGGTCTTTGGACTTCATGTCCAGTGCTCAGCCCAGCACAGACTTTCTAAGAGTTACATCCAGAGATTGGGTAATCATGCCCTCAAACCTCCAGGGCAGAGAAGATGACAGGAGGGGACCAGTCCCTCTACCTGTCCCACCTGCTGCCTCTGCCACACCCACCAGCGATTCGGATGCCAGCTTTCTCCTCCTCGCCCCATGCTCCCCACCTTCCTTTTCTCTCCCTTCCTTCCTTCCCAGCACTGCTAAACAAAGCTGTCACTCCCTGTGTCTTGCTTAGCAGTGCTAGGAAGGAAAGGAAGAAAAGGACTGGGAGCCTTTTCCAGAAATTTAGTCCACATGACATATATGGGAAAGGGTTCAGACAGGGTGAGTAATCAATCCAAGGCCACACTGCTGGCAATTTGACCTTGATTTCCTTAATATCTTTGAGAATGAAAGGAGAGGGGTTTGGGGCCGGAGTAGGGCTTGAGGTGAGCAAAACCCCATCCCATTCCTGATTCTTTTCTCATAGCGTCCCCCTCCACAGCTTCCCCCAACTTTCATATATCTAAAGCCGCTACTGCGAAGGTGACTGGGGTAGATCTCTTAAAATTAATTGCAGAAAAACCAGAAAAATACAGATAAAGAAAATATCTTTTTTTTTTTTTGAGACGGAGTCTCGCTCTGTCACCCAGGCGGGAGTGCAGTGGCGTGATCTCAGCTCACTGCATGAGACTACAGGCCCCGCCATCATCTAATTTTTTTTTTTTGGTTTTTTAGTAGAGACGGGGTTTCACGTTTAGCCAGGATGGTCGCGCCTGCCTACGGCCTCCCAAAGTACTGGGATTACAAGCATGAGCCACCAGGCCCGGCCGAAAATATCTTTATATTTGGTCTTAAACTCCTGACCTCAGGCAATCTGCCCAGCTTGGCCTCCCAAAGTGCTGGGATTACAAGCATGAGCCACCGCACCTGGCCATTTCTTTTTTTTTTTTTTTTTTTTTTTTTTTTGAGGCAGAGTCTGTCTCAGGCTGTCTGTTGCCCAGGCTGGAGTGCAATGGCGCAATCTTGGCTCACTGCAACCTCCGCCGCCTGAGTTTAAGCGATTGTCCTGTCTCAGCCTCCGGAGTAGCTGGGACTACAGGCGCGTGCCACCACACCCGGCTAATTTTTTTGTATTTTTAGTAGAGATAGGGTTTCAGTGTGTTAGCCAGGATGGTCTTGATCTCCTGACCTCGTGATCCGCCCGCCTTGGCCTCCCAAAGTGTTGGAATTACAGGCGTGAGCCACCACGCCCGGCCAAGGCCATTTCTTTTAGGTATATATTTAGGAATGAAAATTCTGGGTCGAACAGTAATTATGTTTAACATTTTGAGGGTACACCTGTTTTTACACATTCCAGGAGCTAAAAATGGTTTTTACATTTTTAAATGGTTGGGGAAAAAAAAGCAAAAGGAGAACAATATTTTGTGACACATGAAAATCACATAGAATTCAAATGTCAATGTACACCAAGCTTCATTGGATGGCTGAATTCATTCGCTGATGGATTATCTATGGACACTTTTGCACTACAGTGGCAGAGCTGGGTAGTGTGACAGAGACCATATGTCCTGCAAAGCCCAAAATATGTACTATCTGGCCTTTGATAGAAAAGGCTTACCAGGCCGGGCACGGTGGCTCACACCTGTAATCCCAGCACTTTTGGGAGGCTGAGGCGGGTAGATCACCTGAGGTCAGGAGTTCGAGACCAGCCTGGCCAACATGGTGAAACCCTGCCTCTACTAAAAATACAAAAATTAGCCAGGCATGGTGGCACGTGCCTATAATCCCAGTTACTCGGGAGGCTGAGGAAGGAGAATCGCTTGAACCCAGGATGGGGAGGTTGCAGTGACCCTAAATCATGCCACTGCACTCCAGCCTGGGTGACAGAGCAAGACTCCGTCTCAAAAAAAAAAAAAAGAGAGAAATGATAGCTGGCCAGGCATGGTGACTCATGCCTGTAATCCCAGCACTTTGGGAGGCCAAAGCAGGTGAACTGCTTGAGCTGGAGTTGGAAACCAGCCTGGGGAACATAGCAAAAACCATCTCTACAAAAATTTAAAAAAAAATTAGTTAGGCATGATAGTGTGCACCTGTAGTCCCAGCTCACACCTCACACTGGGGAGGCTGAGGCAGGAGGATAGGTTGAGCCTGGGAGGCAGAGGTTGCAATGAGCTGAGACTATGCCACTGCACTCCAGCCTGGGCATTAAGCAAGACCCTATCTCAAAAAAATTACAAACAAACAAAAAAAACGAAAAAATGAGAGCTCACATCTGGCCCCATTTTCTGCACCGAGAAACTGAGTCCTGTGGGGGCTGCTCAGGCTCATGCAAACTTGAGGGGAATTGAGAGCTTAGCTTTCTTCTCCTAGGCAGCCTCCTCTTTCCCAGTTAAGAAGACCTGGCCATGAATAATTCACGGCTGGCATTTGCAGAACTCTCCTTCTTGTCAGAGCACTTTGATTATCATTAATTTGTCAGAACCTGGCTCCACTGTTGCCCAATAAAACAAAAACAGAAGTGGCTTTGATGCTCTGAGAGCTTCCATCTCCACACCAAGACTTTGACCGGCAGATTCCTCCTCTCTGCCCATTGTCCCATCACCTCTCAAAGCCTGAAAGCCTATTGTTTTGGCTCAAAAGTCAGGCTTCCCACAGGAAATGAGGCAGTCTCAGACTTGAAGCCCCAACCCTTATAGCTGGTGTCCTCTCCTCTCTGCCGTCATTGTCCTCGTCTGAAAGATTACAGCAATGATGCCTATCTCTGGGGTTGTTATGAAGATTATTGTTGTGAGTTTATGTTTATAAAAGTGTCCTAAGCTAAGCGTGGTGACTCACACCTGTAATCCTAACACTTTGGGAGGCCAAGGTGGTCTTGAGCCCAGGAGTTCAAGACCAGCCTGGGTAACATAGTGAGACCTCATCTTTACAAAAAATTAGCTGGGTGTGGTGGCTTCTACCTGTGGTCCCAGCTACTGGGGAGGCTGAGCCCTGGAGACTGAGGCTGCAGCGAGCTATGATTGAGCCACTGAACTCCAGCCTGGGTACACAGTGAGACTCTGTCTCAAAAAAAAAAAAAAAAAAAAAAAAGGTGTTCTGAAGAGAACTCTCATACACTGCTTATGGGAATACAAAATGGTGTAGATGCTTTGGAAATCATTCTGGCAGTTCTCCACATGGTTAAGGATACCGTACGACCCAGCAATTCCACACCTAGGTATCTACCCAAGAGAAATGAAACGTGTCCACACAGAAACTTGTACACAAGTGTTCACAGCAACATTATTCATAACAGCCAAAAAGTCGAAACAACCCATATGCCCCTCAACTAATGAATGGACAAATATTAATAAAACATGTAGATCTATACAATGGAATATCGTTTGGCCATAAAAAGTAATGAAGCACTGATCCATGCTAGGACATGGATGAACCTTGGAAACATTAAGAAAAAGAAGCCAAGGCCGGGCGCGGTGGCTCACGCCTGTAATCCCAGCACTTTGGGAGGCCGAAGAGGGAGATCACGAGGTCAGGCGATCGAGACCATCCTGGCTAACACGGTGAAACCCTGTCTCTACTAAAAATACAAAATTAGCCAGGCGTGGTGGTGTGCGCCTATAGTCCGGGCTACTCGGGAGGCTGAGGCAGGAGAATGGCGTGAACCCAGGAGGTGGAGGTTGCAGTGAACCGAGATCAGGCCACTGCACTCCAGCCTGGGTGACAGAGCAACACTCCGTCTCAAAAAAAAAAGAAAAAGAAGCCAGCGGGTGTGGTGGGTCATGGCTGTAATCTCAGCAGTTTAGGAGGCTGAGGTGGGAGGATTGCTTGAACCCAGGAGTTTGAGACCAACCTGGGCAACACAGCAAGACCTCATCTCAAAAAAAAGAAAAAAAAAGAGAAGCCAAACACAAAAGGCCACTAATTATATGATTCTTACTTACATAAAATGTTCAGAATAAGCAAATCCATAGAAACAGAATATAAATTAGTGGTTCCCTTGGGCTGAGGAGGCAATGGAAAGTAACTGTAAATGGACACAAAGCTTTTTTGGGGGATGATGGAAATTTATTTAAATTAGCTTTTATGTTTTAATTAAAAGTATAGTTAATAAATGTGGATCTGATGCAGGAATAAACACACAAATTACTGGGAAAAAATAGAAATACTTAAACATGTCCTATTACATATGACCTCAGTAGGGTATATAGGAAACATCACAAAGCAATGGAAAACATGGACATTCAGTAAATTGACTGGAGAGAAAACATATATATATACACATACATATATATTCTCATTTCTTCCCTCAACAATAAAATAATATAAAAGTATTGAAGAGTAAAATGTACATGGAAACAAAGAGGAGGAATATATGTAATATTTTATTTGTTAAATTGGTGGGTACCTTCTTTATCCTTTATATATTTTGATTATCCTAGCTTTTTATAATAAATGTTGTTTTTTTTACCTTATTTTGTTTTGTATTTGGTAGAGACAGGGTCTTGCTATGTTGTCCAGGCTGGTCTTGAACTCCTGGGCTCCTCCCGCCTTGGCCTACCAAAGTGCTGGGATTATAGGCATGAGCCACCACACTTGGCCTGATCCTAATTTTAAAAAATATGTGTGTATACATTTGCATAGGAAAAAATAATGGAAGGAACCTAAATTGAGGAACATTTTACAAAATAACGAGCCCATATCAATGTCAAGGTCAAGAAAGACAAAGGAAGGCTGGCAAGCTATTTCAGTTTAAAGAAGGCATAAGAGCTATGACAATTAAGTGCAACAATGCAGGATCCTGGATTCGATCCTGAACTGGGAAAAACATATATACACTGGTAATTGATTAATTTAAATACAGGCTATAGATTCGATAATAGTATTGTTGCAATGTTAAATGTCCTGAGTTTGGTGGGATGTGGTGGCTCACGCCTGTAATCCCAGCACTTTGGGAGGCAGAGGCAGGCAGATCACCAGAGGTCGGGAGTTCAAGACTAGCCTGACCAACATGGTGAAACCCCGTCTTTACTAAAAATACAAAATTAGCTAGGCGTGGTGATGCATGCCTGTAATCTCAGCTACTTGGGAGGCTGAGGCAGGAGAATTGCTTGAACCCGGGAGGCGGAGGTTGTGGTGAGCCGAGATCACGACATTGCACTACAGCCTGGGCAACAAGAGCGAAACTCTATCTCAAAATAATAATAATTTTAAAAGTCCCTTGCAGCCGGGCGCAGTGGCTCACACCCGTAATCCCAGCACTTTGGGAGGCCGAGGCGGGCAGATCACAAGGTCAGGAAATTGAGACCATCCTGGCTAACACAGTGAAACCCCGTCTCTACTAAAAATACAAAAAATTAGCCGGGCGTGGTGGCGGGCTCTTGTAGTCCCAGCTACTTGGGAGGCTGAGGCAGGAGAATGGCGTGAACCCAGGAGGCAGAGCTTGCAGTGAGCCGAGATTGTGCCACTGCACGCCAGCCTGGGCGACAGAGCGAGACTCCGTCTCAAAAAAAAAAAAAGTCCCGGGTTTCACATATAACTGTGGTTATATATGGGAATGTCTTTGTTTTTAGGAACTACATACTGGAATATTTAGGGCATGATGTCTCTAATTTAATCTCAAATGGTTCAGAAAAATACATATACATACACATATACACGGATAGATCCATATATAGGTAAATATTTATATATTGTCTTAGTCTGTTTTCATACTGCTATAAAGAACTGCCCAGGCTGGGTGTGGTGGCTCATGCCTGTAATCCCAGCACTTTGGGAGGCCAAGGCAGATGGATCACGTGGTCAAGAGTTCAAGACCAGCCTAGTCAAGAGGGTGAAACCCTGTCTCTACTAAATATACAAAAATTAGCCGGGTGTGGCAATCCCAGCTACTGGGGAGGCTGAGGCAGAGAATTGCTTGAACTCAGGAGGTGGAGGTAGCTGTGAGCTGAGATGGTACTATTGCACTCTAGCCTGGGCAACAAGAGTGAACCGTGTCTCAAAAAAAAAAAAAAAAAGAACTCCCCAAGACTGGGTAATTTATAAAGGAAAGAGATTTAATTGACTTACAGTTCAGCATGGCTGGGGACACCTCAGGAAATTTACAATCATGGCCAAAGGCGAAGGGGAAGCAAAGCACCTTCTTCATAAGGCGGCAGGAAGGAAAAGTGCTGAGTGAATGGGGGAAGAGCCTCTTATAAAACCATCACATCTCTTAAGAATTCACTCACTATCACGAGAACAGCATGGGGGAAACTGCCCCCATGATTCAATTACCTCCACCTAGTCTCTCCCTTGATATGTGGGGATTATGGGAATTAGGGGATTACAATTCAAGATGAGATTTGAGTGGGGACACAAAGCTTAACCATATCATATAGAGGAGAAAATTATGAAGCAAATGGTCAACAACTGGCAAATGTGGGTAGAGTTTCTGGAGTTTCTTGTACTATTCTTGTGATTTTGGTTTCCATTTAAAATTATATCAAAATTACAAATTACCAAAAAAGGGAGGAAAGGAAGACAGATACACAAATTTTCACTCTGGGCCGGGCACGGAGGCTCATACCTGTAATCCCAACACTTTGGGAGGTCGAGGCAGGTGGATCACTTGAGGTCAGGAGTTCGAGACCAGCCTGGCCAACATGGTGAAACCCCCTCTCTACTAAAAATACAAAATTAGCCGGGCATGGTGGTGGGCACTTGTAATCCCAGCTACTTGGGAGGCTGAGGCAGGAGAATCGCTTGAACCCAGGAGGCAGAGGTTGCAGTGAACCAAGACCATGCCATTGCACTCCAGTCTGGGCAACAAGAGTGAAACTCCATCTCAAAAATAAATAAATAAATAATGAAACAAATTTTCACTCTTCTAGAATTAGTACCAAAAACTAAAATTGGAAAAAGGCAGTACAAATTTTCCAAATAACATTTTTTTTTTTTTGAGACCAAGTTTTGCTCTTGTTGCCCAAGCTGGAGTGCAATGGTGTGATCTCGGCTCACCGCAACATCTGCCTCCCGGTTTCAAGCGATTCTCCTGCCTCAGTCCCCTGAGTAGCTGGGATTACAGGCATGCGCCACCACACCTGGCTAATTTTGTGTTTTTAGTAGAGACGGGGTTTCTCCATGTTGGTCAGGCTGGTCTCGAACTCCTGACCTCAGGTGATCCGCTTGCCTTGGCCTCCTAAAGTGCTGGGATTACAGGCATGAACCACTGCTCCTGGCCAAATAACCTTTTAAAAAGTAATAAAATAGTGGTACCCTTTCCTGAAAGAGAAAAATGTATGGAGGGACATATACCCCTTGGTGACATGTGAGGCCTGGCACTAGGTAGCTTGGATTTGAATGTGGACATGCCATTTACTAGACGTGTCACACTGGACAAGTTACTTACATCTTCTGTGCCCCATTTCCTCACCTCCCCTGTGCAATGGGGATAGCAATGTCTACTCATGGGGTCTTTACAGGAGACATTAAAGTGTGAAAGATTTGTGACAATGTTGACACACCCTAGGAGCATGTAAATATCAGCCATGATCATATCTGCTTGGTGGGATTATGGGTGAAACAGTCTATGCATTTTCCAAATACCATGGAGTGAGCACACAGTACTTCTATAATCAGAGCAACAACAAAATGTCATCGACATTATTTTAGGGGAGGGGGAGACTCCTTTCCAGTGGCTCAGTTTTTCCGTCTTGGGCCTCCGTGTCTCTTCCCTCTCTCCGTCCCTTCCCCCTCCACCTCTTACTTTCCCCTCTCCTCCTCCACCCCAGACCCCTCCCCTCTGCCCACCAGATTGCATTCCTCACTTCTTTTCCCAAAGAACTGTAATTAAGCTCTTACTCTGTAATTGCCAATTCATGGTTCTCCATCTGAAATCACTCTCCTGCCTGGCCTGTTTTCCTTCTTCTCCACCTGGGGAAGCAGAGGCGGGAATCAGCAGAGCCCAGGATGCACCTCGTATGTAAGAATGCTATGATCTCTATTTGCTGTATATTCGCTCTGTGTGAGCCAGGCAGTGTGCTCAGCCCCTTCTACACTCTACTTCCTCTGATCACAACAACCCTGGGTGGAAACTGAAGCTCGAGAGATAGAGTAACTCACCCACAGGCCTCACAGGTAGTTGGTGGAGCTGGGATTGAATCCAGTTGGATCTGGCCTCAAAGCTGGGAGATGATACTCCTGTTTCTGCAACTGACAAGTCTATTCTAAACTCCCCAAGCCCAGGCACCCATGCTCTGGTAGTAGTTTGATATCAAAACTGGTCACCCTTACCCCTCACTGTATCTTCATCCTTTGTAATAAGACTTTGCAGCCTCTCCTGTCTAAATGGTGGCATCTGTTTCTCCAACCCTAGAATCCGGGCTGGCCTTGCTTTGGCCAACATAATGCAGCAAAAATGATGGTGTCCACACTTGGGCCTTGCACACATCTGCTCTTCTCTTGGGAGACTGCCTCTGCTGTGAAAACAAGCCCAGGCTAGATGGCGAGAGCATCGTGGCCCAGTCACCCCTGTTGCCCAGGTAACAAGCAGCCAATAGCCAGACATATGAGTGAGGCCACCCCAGACCTGCCAGCCAACCTGGGACCTGGCAGCTGACTGTTGATTCATGTGTGAGCCCCGTGGAGGTGGGCCAGGCCTGCTGAAATCAGTAGAACAGCCCAGCTGACCCACAGACTCTTGAGCAATCGTTTTAAGCCACTGGGTTTTGGGGGCGGTTTATTATAGAGTAATAGCTAACAAATCCAGCCCCTTATAGAGACTAGGTAAAAGGCTGTTGGGAAGATCTCTGGTGGGAAGGAAAGAACCAACTTAGCAAACATCTATTTAATGCTTACCATGCACTCAGCATTTTAATTTAATCCTCACAACCTTATGATGTAGGGACTTCTATTGTCCCCATCCTACAGATGAGGACACCGAGGTAGAGTGATAATTTGCTTAGGATCTCACAGCTAGTTAGTAAATGGCAGCTGCTTAACAAGTTAAGATGTGGGAAGCAGAGTCCAGAAAGATGCCTTGTGAACCTACTGGAGGCAAAATATAGGCATTCAGAAACTGAATGATAAGGCCAGGTGTGGTGGCTCATGCCTGTAATCCCAGCACTTTGGGAGGCTGAGGCAGGTGGATCACCTGAGGGCAGGAGTTCGAGACCAGCCTGGCTAACATGATGAAACCCTGTCTCTACTAAAAATACAAAAATTCAGCCGGGCGTGATGGTGGGCGCCTTTAGTCCCAGCTACTCAGGAGGCTGAGGCAGGAGAATGGCATGAACCTGGGAGGCAGAGGTTGCAGTGAGCCGAGATTGTGCCACTGCACTCCAGCCTGGGCAACAGAGCAAGACTCCATCTCAAAAAAAAAAAAAAAAAAAAGAAACCGAGTGATGGAGGCACCTCCCAACTGGACGGCCAGTCAGAGGGGAGGGTGGCACTTTGGGAATATGGGTTCTTTTTTTCTTTTTAAGAAATAGTCTTGCTATGTTGCCAGACCTATGTTGCCAGGCTGGTCTCGAACTCCTGGGCCCAAGCAATCCTCCTGCCTTGGCCTTCCAAAGTGCTGGGATTACAGGTGTGAGCCACTGCACCTGGCTGAGAATATGGGTTCTTTAAAGGGACGGAATTGTAACAATAATAATTCAATCTACGACTCTTGCAAATTTCATCTTATTTATATTTATTTAAATAATGTTAAATATTTATTAAATAAATAAATATTTAAATAAATATTTGTTAAATATGTATTAGGGGCCTACCATGCCTAGGCATTCTGCCAGACACTGGAGATACAGTGATCTACAGAGACAGAGTCTCTGTATTCGTGGAGTATTCAGTCTGGTGGGGGACATAAGTAGCAAACAGGAGGCTGGGTGCAGTGGCTCATGCATCTAATGCCAGCGCTTTGGGAGTCCATGGCAAGAGGATCATTTAAAGCCAGGAGTTTGAGACCAGCCTAGGCAACACAGTGATAGCCTGTCTCTACAAAAGATTAAGGCTGGGTACAGTGGTGCACGCCTGTAGTCCCAGCTACTCAGGGGGCTGAGGCTGGTAGATGGCTTGAGCCAGGAGTTTGAGATCGGCCTAGGCAAAATGGCAAAACTCCTCTCTACAAAAACATACAAAAATTAGCCACGTGTGGTGGTGCACACCTGTGGTCCCAGCTACTCAGCAGGCTGAGGTAGGAGGATCATTTGAACCCAGGAGGTTGAGGCTGCCATTAGCTGTGACCACGCCACTGCACTCTAGCCTGGGTGAAAGAGCAAGACTCTGTCTCAAAATAAAATAAAATAAAACAAAATAGGAAAACAAACAAAGAAGTAAGTGCAGATTGTGGTATTTGCTGGGAAGAAGATACAGAGTTGAGATCAAGAGTAATGGAGGGTGGGATGAGATTGAATGGGAAGGAGATTTTTTGAAATTGATACCTGAAGAGTGAAGAGCTGGCCAGGAGAACCAGAGCAGGAGAAATGTTTTCTCTAATGGGCCAGTTAGTAAATATTTTAGGCTTTGTGGGCCATGCGATCTTTGCCTCTTTAGCTTACTTTTGCTGTTACTTTTAGAAAGCATCTATAGATGATACATGAATGAATGAGTGAGGCTGTGTTCCAACAAAACTTTGTTTATGGATACAGTACTAAAATTTGAATTTTATATGATTTTCATGTATCTGAAATATTGGTCTTTTTTATTTTTATTTTTTCTAATTACTTAAAAATGTAAAAACTGGTTGGGCATGGTGGCTCACGACTGTAATTCCAAGACTCTGGGAGGCCAAAGTGGGAGGATTGCATGAGGCCGGCAGTTTGAGACCTGCCTGGGCAACACAGCAAGACCCCACCTAAAAAAAGTAATAGCCAGGTGTGGTGGCATGTGCCTGTAGTCCCTACTCAGGAGGCTCAGGCTGGAGAATCCCCTGAACCCCGGAGTTCAAGGTTATAGTGAGCCATGATCACTCCATTGTACTCCAGCCTGGGCAACAGAGCAAGACCCTATCTCAAAAAAAAAAAAAAAATGTAAAAACCACTTGTAAGTCACGGGCAGTATGAAAACAGACAGAAGGTAAGATTTGGTGCACGAGCTATAGTTTGCAAACTCCTGAGCTGCAGAATAAGAATGGACCAGGCAGAGAGAACAGCAAGCGCAGAGGCCCTGAGGGTGAAAGAATTGAGACCAACCGAGGAACAAAATAGAGGGAATGAGCCAGGTGCGGTGGCTCACGCCTGTAATCCCAGCACATTGGGAGGCCGAGGCGGGAGGATCACGAGGTCAGGAGATCGAGACCATCCTAGCTAACACGGTGAAACCCCGTCTCTATTAAAAAAAAAAAATACAAAAAATTAGCTGGGCATGGTGGCAGGCGCCTGTAGTCCCAGCTACTCAGGAGGCTGAGGCAGGAGAATGGCGTGAACCTGGGAGGCAGAGCTTGCAGTGAGCCGAGATCACACCACTGCACTCCAGCCTGGGTGACAGAGCGAGACCCTGTCTCAAAAAAAAAAAAAAAAAATAGAGGGAATGGATTATTTCTATGAGAAATGGAAAGCCATTGAATAATTTTATGCTGGGGAGTGACAGGATCTGATTTTCAATTTTTAAGAGATTGTTCTAGCATCTGTGAGAAGGATAGGCTCTAAGGCAGCAGGTGCAGAGGGAAGTGAAGCAGAGACTATTGCAATAATTCAGATGAGAGATGACAGTGGCTTGGGCCAAGGTGGTCAGAAATAGCCAAATTCTGGCCAGGTGCTGCAGCTCATGCCTGTAATCCCAGCACTTTAGGAGGCCAAGGCAGGCGGATCACTTGAGGTCAGGAGTTTGAGACCAGCCTGGCCAACATGGTGAAAACCCATCTCTACAAAAAATACAAAAATTCGCTGGGTGTGGTGATGCCTGCCTGTAATCCCAGCTACTCAGGAGGCTGAGGCAGGAGAATCACTTGAACCCAGGAGGCGGAGTTTGCAGTGAGCCGAGATTGCACCACTGCACTCCAGAGCGACAGAGCGAGACTCCGTCTCGAAAAAAAAAGGAGGGCTGGGAGAAGT